>NW_027397075.1:37681601-37893875 GCF_003265705.2 Callorhinus ursinus
ATGATCCAATCAAGAAATGGGCAGAAGACACAAACAGACATTTCTCCTAAGAAGATATCCAAATGGCCAACAGACACATGAAAAAGTGCTCAACGTCGCTTGGCATCAGGGAAATCCAAATCAAAACTTCAATGAGATACCACCTCACACCAGTCAGAATGGCTAAAATTAACAAGTCAGGAAATGACAGATGTTGGCGGGGATGTGGCGAAAGGGGAACCCTCCTACACTGTTGGTGGGAATGCAAGCTGGTGCAGCCACTCTGGAAAACAGTGTGGAGGTTCCTCAAAAAGTTGAAAATGGAGCTACCATATGATCCAGCAATTGCACTACTGGGTATTTACCCCAAAGATACAAATGTAGGGATCCGAAAGGGTACGTGCACCCCGATGTTTATAGCAGCAATGTCCACAACAGCCAAACTGAGGAAAGAGCCAAGATATCCACTGACAGATGAATGGATAAAGAAGATGTGGTATAGACAAACAATGGAATAGTATGCAGCCATCAAAAGGAATGAGATCTTGCCATTTGCAGCCACGTGGATGGAACTGGAGGGTGTTATGCTGACTGAAATAAGTCAATCAGAGAAAGACATGTGTCATATGACTTCACTCATATGAGGAATTCTTAATCTCAGGAAACAAACTGAGGGTTGCTGGAGTGGTGGGGGGTGGGAGGGATGGGGTGGCTGGGTGATAGACATTGGGGAGGGTATGTGCTATGGTGAGTGCTGTGAATTGTGTAAGACTGTTGAATCACAGACCTGTACCTCTGAAACAAATAATACATTATATGTTAAAAAAAAAAAAAGAAGAAGAAGAAGAAGATAGCAGGAAGGGAAGAATGAAGGGGGGGAAATCCGAGGGGGAGACGAACCATGGGAGACTATGGACTCTGAAAAACAAACTGAGGGTTCTAGAAGGGAGGGGGGTAAAGGGATGGGTTAGCCTGGTGATGGGTATTAAAGAGGGCACATTCTGCCTGGAGCACTGGGTGTTATACGCAAACAATGAATCATGGAACACTACATCAAAAACTAACGATGTAATGTATGGTGATTAACATAACATAATAAAAAAATACATAAAACAAGAGGAAATCAGAGTAGGAGACTAACCACAAGAGACTCTTAATCATAGGAAACAAACTGAGGGTTGCTGGATAGGAGGGGGTCGGGGAATGGGGTAACTGGGTGATGGACATTATGGAGGGCAGGGGATGAAATGAGTACTGGGTGTTATACAAGACTGTTGAATCACTGAACTCTACTTCTGACACTAATAATATGCTATATGTTAACTAACTGAATTTAAATAAATTAAAAATGAATATTTCAATGACAGTAAAAATAAATATTTCAATGATGGTAAAAATAAATAAAACATTTGCTCCCAACAATTATGTTTAGATCACCCGTGAAAACTTCAGAAGTCATTAAACAAAGTCAGTTATTATTCTGTTGTTTTTGCCGACACATTTTGTAACAGGGATAACATGAAATTAGTTGATTAGTATACCTGGGTAGGATAAAAGTATTATATTTAAGGCTGATAACTCTAAAGATGTGTTTACTTCAATTAAACAAATAACCTTAAATTAGCTTTAAAACCAATTATTTTCCAGATCATATAAATCTGAAATTCATTTGGATTAAGTTTCTATTTTATTATGGAGAATTTTTATGAATACCAGATTTATATAAGCACTTAATTTTCTTTAAGCCCATTAAATAGAGCTCTTTTACAAATTAATTATGGCAATACCATCTGGAGGTAGAAAAATACCCTATCTCTAACACACATGCATGCAAATACATATAGACAAACAGAGATCTTATAGCTTCTGTTTTAAAACAATATAAAACTCACTAGTTTATAAATAAGTTAGACTAAATTAAGTTTACTTGCTCAGATGGCTAAAGTCTTTTACTATTTGTGGAGAAGACTTCTAAGATTTATGTCTGTCCCCGGAAGTAATCTTAAGGAAGCTGTGCTAGAGTTTAGGTACAAGAGGCCTTTTAGCTGTTTGGTTTTCAGAAAGGTCTGTTTCCTTTTTTTTCTTCAGTCTCATGTTGATGGTCAGCTGTGTTTATAGTTCAAAGACATGGTAAGATTTATAACATCAAGGGAAAGAGAAAGAATTCAAGGTTGCTCTGTGTAAATCATGTAGAGAAAGGGAAGTTAAAATAAGCAAACGGCACCAGATTGTGAGAAGGGGATTTTTACACTGGAGGTGGACGTTAATTTTTGTCTTTTTTTTTTTACATTAATTTTTGTCTTATGTCTAATTTCTGCTCTTTCAGGCTGTCACAGGAGTCCCTAAGTGCAGCATTTATATTAGTAAAGGAATTGTTATATCAGCCTGAGGTTCAAGCCAGCCTCACAGACTGGTGACTGTGACATGATTCTTGTCAAATTGGTGTCTGTTTAGACAAACTTTGCTGTGGGTCTCCCATGTAAAAACTGGGATAAAATTTTACTTTCCTCATTAGTAGGCTTTCCATTAATAAGACAATTGAGTCCCCTCAATGGAGAATTTCTTTTTTCTTTCAAATTTGACCAATTTAAAGGATCCATCATTTAGCCATTGACAAATGGAATCTGATTAAGGCCTTCATGACACAGGGGGGTAACAAGGGTGTGGTGAAAACAGTATCTCTAATTTCCCATGAAAATACGAGATGCCTCTAGTCACAGACCTGCTAATCCATGACACCAGGCAGGCACTCCCACAATGGGACTTTTCCAACGCTAATAAGCAATTAAGGTTAAGATGACAAAGGTCCCTTACGGGCTGGGACCTCTTATAACAAACCCACCTGAGAGCTGGCGTGTCTGGACAAAGAGAGTGCAGCTCGTTAAGTACACATCTTGTAACCGCAGTCTATC
Organism: Callorhinus ursinus; assembly: GCF_003265705.2. NCBI lineage: Eukaryota > Metazoa > Chordata > Mammalia > Carnivora > Otariidae > Callorhinus > Callorhinus ursinus. Next base: position 37,684,493 of record NW_027397075.1, read on the forward strand.
TGCCCAAGTTGCACCTAGGTACGTGTACCCTATGGATGGTGAAGACCAGAGACTCCTTATTCTTCCTGGTAATAAAGCCAAGCTCTTAGGACATAGAACAAAATTAAAGGAAAACCTCATCCAGATTTTACATAGAGGACCGCCAGCAAAGTTTGTTTAAACAGATGCTAGTCTGATGAGAACCTTGAACTCATCAGTCTGTGAGGCCGGCTGGAACAGCAGGTTAATGAGGCCTATGTCTGTGTTCTTTCCCCACTGTAATTCCTTTTTACGACAAATGACACAAAAGACAAACAGTGACCATCTCTGGGAAGAAATGAATCATTCAAAGCGAGAGTACTTTACCAAATTTACAAAAGTTGCCAAGCACAAGGAACTAGTTCCACAGATATTTTTCTCCTGGTGATCTAAATTTAGAGAGGGAAGAAGGACTCTTCCCACTCTCGCTCCATTAGGTTCCACAGGCAGAGAGCCGGCAGGGGTGGCGGGGAAGGGTTGCTGATGTAATAAGGATTCCTACCTTCTGCTGGCTTTTGTCAGGTGTCCCAGGGTCTCTCAGCTGCAGCAGTGTCTAGCCAGGGAAGTTTATCTTGCCAACTACAGCAACTTTTGGAGAGGAAAAATATTTCCCTACATTTCAAGATTCTTCCAGTTGGTCTAAGAATTAAATTGACATGAGACAGATTAACAGAAGAAAAAACAAAGTTTAATTAACTGTGGGCAAAGGCCCAGTATTAAAATTGAGACCTAAAAAAATGACAAAGATAGGCAGCCTTTATACTTTTTAGACAAAGAAATAATAAATCTGTGAAGAACTGACTGTAGAAAGAAGTAGAATTGACAGTAGAAAGACAGTAAGAAAACTTAGTTTGGGAGCTTTAATCAGTGAGGAATTCTAAACAGAATTGGGCTGAAGTAATAAATTAGCAAAAGTAACAAGGTTTTTGGGGTGGCTGGGTGGCTCAGTTAAGCATCCAACTCTTGATTTCATCTCAGGTCATGTCTCAGGGTCCTGGTATCAAACCTTGCATCAGGTGAGCACTCATCGAGGAGTCTGCTTAAGACTCTCTTGCTCCCTCTGCCCTTCCACCTCCCCACTCTCTTTCTCAAATAAATCCAATGTACCCCCAAGAGTCCACTCCAAAGAACCCAATTAAGGCCTAAAAATTTTAAGATTTGGCGGGCAAGTGTGAGGATCCTTTCCTCTTGCTGCTACCCAAGATAAGCCTCATATGTAAGTGTTCTTTGCTTATTAAAATAGCCACCTACCTACCTGAAGTAGCCTGCCTTTTTCTTTGGTCTCTCCCTATCCTCTGCGTACGGGGGCTGGTTTCAAAATTGTACCTGGGAAGCTCTCAGGAGGGCTATACACCAACACTGTCTCTGATGATAAGGATGTCTCTTTACTTCCTGGTTACAAGGAGGGTATCACTGACATGGGTGATTTATTTCCTGCTTTCAGGAGGCAAAGGGAAATCTGGGTGTCCTTCTTGCACTGGTTGTTCCTTAAGTAACCTTAATTCAAAATAATAAGTATGTCAAAGTGGCATAATTTGGGGCAGCCTACTCTTGGTCCCCACATGCACATTTGTGTAGGTTAGGGCTTGAAAAAAGCAGATGCCGTGGTCCCCCAAAAAATGACTCAGGAGACCTAGATTCTCTGGACATGACCCAGTTCAGGCCCCTAATTTCCGAGACCTGCTACAGCTCACACATGAGCAGTTTGCACCATCCATCCTTGGTTTCCTGGATACTCCAGTGCTATGGAGCTCAGATGAGTCCCCAACCAAATGCATAGCCTCTGGCGCAGAGAGAGAGAGCCCAATCCCAGCTCCCCCCACCCCCCAATCATTCTGAAATAACAGCTTTAAACTTGCAACAATCCGTTCCCATTTGGACGGGCTCCTCGCTGGGGTCCTGAGTTTACCAATAATCAAGGCTCCCAGGTGTCTATTAGTAACGAATACCCAGACCAGCTCACTAGATCCAGCCCTAGCAAGACAGTCCAGACTCCTCTAGTTCTGCCTTCAGGGGGAATATGCACATTTGTAGAGACTAATGTTTGGAATTAGGCAGATGCCAGGTACCCCCAAGAGCCCCTTCCTGTTACCCATCCTTGCCCTCACTGTCCTGCCACAGGTGCCTGGCTTCCAGGATTTGTGAGGCTCGCACATGTGCAGTGAGAACCCGTACACCATCCTTAAGAAAAGGGGCCCTCCAAGCCTTAGAGGCTCTGACCACGGTCCCCAACCACCTGCATAACCTCTAGCGTGGAGGAAGCCCACCTTCCAAAACTCCCTCTGAGGCAGCAGCTGCAAATGGGCAACACTCCCCGTGTGGACTTGCTGTTTGTTGGGTTTGGGGCTTCCCTAGGAACCAGGACTCCCAGGTGTTTCCTCACGGAAGATACCCTTTCCTGCCCATTTGGCCCCTCCCTGGCAAGGCAAGTGAAAAACCTCCAGCTCTCTCTTTAGGGGGAATATTCCACAATGGGTAGTTTGGCCTTGCAACCTGACTGGTATCATGTACCCCCAAGAGTCCACTCCAAAGAACCTGCCTCTGGTGACAGTTGCCCTGTTTCAGGACCTGGCTGCCCTCTCCTGGGTAGTCTTCATAAGCCATACATATCCTGTCAGTTGCCCTTGGCAGCCAGGGCCCTACAAGCCTGTGGAGCTGGGGCCAAAACAGTACCACCTTGCCTCAAGGGTAGAACGTGCCCACCCACCCCCCAAAAATTGCTGAGGCATCATCTGAAGTTGGCGACAGTCCCCGTCTGCTGGGGTCCCAGACTTCAGCAATGATCAAGGCTCCCTATGAAACTCTGGCCAGGCCCCGAACACCTGCAAAGCCTCAGGTGTGGAGGGATCACACCTTTAGAATACAGTTCTGAGCCAACAGCTGCAAATGGGTGATATCAGTCTTTATGTGGACTTGCTGCCTTAGCAGGGTACTGGGATTTTCTAGGAACCAGAACTCCCAGGTGCCTCCAAATTAAGGATATCCTGTCTTACAAAACCGGCCCCTCCCTGGAAGGCAACTGAAAAAAACTCCAGCTCTGGGGCGCCTGGGTGGCTCAGTCGTTAAGCATCTGCCTTCGGCTCGGGTCATGATCTGGGATCCTGGGATCGAGCCCCACATCAGGCTCCCTGCTCAGCGGGGAGCCTGCTTCTCTCTCTCCCATTCCCCCTGCTTGTGTTCCCTCTGTCAAATAAATTAAAAACAAAAAACAAAACAAAAGAAACTCCAGCTCTGCCCTTGGTGGGACATATTCCACAATGAGTAGTAGTATCGTCCATTACGCTGACGCGTTGTATCCCTGTAGCCCCCTCCTGTGACCCAGGCTTACCTGGCATGCCCTATTCCAGGTCCCTCACTATCCTGACTTGTTCAACCACGCATACAGAGTCGGCTCCCTGACAGCTCACCCCTGGACTGCCTTGGCCCTCCCGGTCTGTCGAGCTCAGGCCATTCCTAAATTGCCTGCTAGCCTCCAGGGTGGAGAGAACCCACCCTTCAAAAATCTGTCTATGGATCCACCCTAAACGGACAACTGTCGGTCTCCTTTGGGCTGGCTACCTGATGGGCTTTTTCAATTTTCCAACAATCAGGGCTCCTAGGTGTCTCTATGGGACAGTCCCCTAACTATTCCAAGTTGCCCTGCCCTGGCAAGGCAGTCCGGACTCCCCCAGCTCTGCCTTCAGGGGGAGTATGTGCATTTGTGCAGTTTAAGGCTTGGAATTAGGCAAATGCCAGCGACCCGCAAGAGCCCACTCCTCCGAACCAACCTGGACCTACATGATCCTGTTCCAGAATCCTGCTACCCTGACTTGCACCGTTTGCACATGCGCAGTGCAAATCCTGTTAGCAGGACTTGGCCTATAGGGGGCGCTCCAGACCCGCTGAGCTCCTGCAGGTGTATAGAGAACACACACGCTGAAAATATTTTTGAGGCTCCATTTGAAACTGGAGACTGTGAGTCCCCATTTGGACTGGCTGCCTAACGGTATCCTGGGCTTCCCCAGCAATCAAGGCTCCCAGGTGTCTCTTATGGGAGGGTACTCCAAAGATTTCATGTGGCCCCACCCTGGCTAGGTGGTCCAGATTCCTCTAGCTCTGCACTCAGGGGGTAATATGCACATTTATGTAGGTTAGCATTGGAATTAGCCATAGACCGTGTATGGCCAACAGCCTACTCCAGGACCTGGCTTCTCCAGACACCTGCCCTGCTACCCTGTCCCCCACGGCTCCCACATGGGCAGTATGCATCCTCTCTGCCCACCAAGTGCAGTTGGAGCCTCCAGGCCTGTGGAGATGGGGCCATTCCCAAACCACCTGCAGAGGGAGCCCACCTATTAAAAATCTTTCTGAGGCGGCAGCTTTAAACAAGGTGCGGCCAATCCCCATTTGGAATGGCCGCCAGATGAGGTTCTGGGCATTCCAGTAAACAAGGCTCCCGGGTGTCTCTTAAGTGAAGGATACTCCAGGAGCCCACCAGGCCCTGTCCTGGAAGGGCAGTCTAGACTCTTCCAGCGAAGCTTCAGAAAGAATATGTGCATTTGTGTAGCTTCGGGCTTGAAATCAGGCAGATGCTTTTGTATCCCTAATGGCTTGCTCCAGGGACGGCGTCTCCAGACACTTGCCCGGTTCCAGGTCCCTACTATTCTGATCTGTGCTGCTTGCAAGTGCAGAGTTGCACCCTGTCAGCCCTCCGAAGGCAGCCGGGAGCTCTCGCCTGTCTCCAACCACCCGCATGGCCTCTTGAGTGGGGGGATCCCACTCCTGAAAATCTTTGAGGTGGCAGCTTGAACGGGTGACAATCAGTCCCCATTTGAACTGGCTCAGTAATCGGTTCCTGGGCAATTGAGGCTTCCAGGTGTTTATTAAGACACCCTGGCCAGTCTGCAGGGCGGGATGCCAGCAAGGCAGTACACTGCCCTCCAGCTCTGCCTTCAGGCTAAGACTTGGAATGAGGCAGATGCCAGGTATCCCAAATTGCCTGTCCTGTGACCTGGCCTTTTCCTCTAGCTGCCTTCTTCCAGGCCCCCAACTACCCTGACCTGCCCTAACCTGGGTCTACACATTCCCCATCTTGTCAGCCAGGCCTGGCCTGCAGGGTACTCTAGACCTTTGGAGTTCTGAGAAGGACCCCAACCACAGGAAAGGGTAGAGGGGGGCCCACATCTGGAAAATCTTTGAGTCAGATTTAAACTGATGACAGCCAGTCTCCATTTGACGGGCTGCCTGATGGGGTTTTCTAGCCATCAAGTCCCCCAGGTGTCTCTTACAGCTCTGTCTTCAGGGGGAATAGGTTTTTTTTTTGTGCAGGTGAAAGCTTGGAATTAGGCGAAATAGCCCTCTCCTGTGAACCAGGCTTGTCTGATACTGAGCTGTTGTAGGACCCGGGTTCCCCTGCTCTACTCCATCCACGCACCTGAGGTCTCCACCCTGTTAATAGGCCTCGGGCTGCAAGGGGCACCCAAGGCCTGTAAAGCTCTGGCAGGCCCCCAACCCAGGGTTCAGAGAGCCCACACCCTGAAAATATTCTGGAGCTTCAATTTTAAACTGGGATTTTTGGTCTCCAGTTGGATAGGCTGTCCGATGGTATCCTGGGCTCCTCCAGCAGTCAAGGATTCCAGGTGTCTCCTACTGGAGGGTATCCCCTGTAGCCCCCGCCCACAAAGGCAAGGCAGTCCAGATTGCCCCAGCTCTGCCTTCAGGGGGAGTATGACCTTTTCCAAGGGTTACGGTTAGGATAAGGCAGATGCCTTGCACCCCCCAACAGCTCACTGTTGTGACCATGCTTCTCCGGACTCTCCCGGTTACAGGTCCCCGGCTCCCCTGACTTGTGCAGCACACGCGTGCGCAAGAGACACCCGTCAGCTGGCCTTGGGCAGCCAGAGCCCTCCAGGCCTAAGGTTGGGCCTGTCCCCAGTCACCTGCATAGCTTTCTGGGCGGGTGGAGCCCTCTTCCAAAAATGTTTCTGAGGAGGCAGCTTTAAATAGGCGATAGCCCATATTCAACACGGGCTGCATGATGGGGTCCCTGACTTCTACAGCCACGAAGGCCCTCAGGTGGGTCTTATCTCGGGTACCCTGGCCAGTCTGCTTGCTTCCTCCAGCTCTGCCTTCAGGGAGGAATACGAACGTTTGTGTAGGAGAAGGCAGATGCCAGGGACCGCGGCTGGCTTGCTTCTAGGACGCGGCCTCTACCAACAGCTGCCCTCTTCCAGCCCCTGGCTCCCCTGACCCGCGCGGCTTGCGCGTGCCCGGCTTGTACCCCTTCCGCCCTCCAAGGGCAGCCAGGGCCGTCTGGGTCTGTGGAGCTGGGGTCCGTCCGGAGTCACCTGCAGAGCCTCCAGCACAACAGAGCCTTCCTCCACCCCCAATCTTTGTGAGGCGGCTGCTTTAAACTGGCAACAGTCCAGTCCCTGTCTGGACCAGCTGCACAAGGGGGTCCCGGACTTACCAGTAATCTAGGCTCCCAGTTGTCTTGGCATGGATATCCCAGCAGCCTGGTAGTCCTGTCTTGGCCAGGCAGTCCATACAGCTCCAGCGTTACCTTCAGGGAGAACAGATGCATTTGCGTGGATTAGGGCTTGGAGTTAGGCAGATGCCTTACACCCCCTGTCAGCCTGCTCCTAGGACCATGCTTCTCCGGACACTTTACCTGTGACAGGTCCCTAGCTCACCCGACCTGTGCAGCACACGCATGCGTAAGAAGACACCCGTCAGCCAGCCTTGAACGGATGGGATCTTTCAGGCCTGTGGAGTTCTTTCCTGTACCCAAATCGCTGCACAGGCTTTTGGGTATATGGAGCGTCCCCCCTCTCCCCGCTCCTTGCAGAAAGTAGCTTTAAAAGGGTGATGGCTCCGGGTTGGCTCAGTTGGTTAAGCGTCTGCCTTCGGCTCAGGCCGTAATCCTAGGGTCCTGGGATCAAGTCCCCCATCGGGCTCCTTGGTCAGTAGAAAGCCTTCTTCTCCCTCTCCCTCTGCTGCTCCCAGCTCCCTCCCCCACTTGTGTGCTCATTCTCTGTCAAATAAATAAATAAAATCTAAAAAAGTAAAATGAGACGGTGATAGTCCAAATTTGGACGGGCTTAACGATGGGGCCCCTGGCTTCTACAGAGATAAGAGTCCTACGAATGTCTTATTGGGGGACACCCTAGCCAGTCCTCTGGGCCAGGCGATGGCAAAGCAGTGTGATTTCCTCTGGCTCTGCCTTCAGAGGGAATATGTGCATTTTTGTAGGGTGAGGCTAAGAATGAGGTAGACGCCACTTACCCCAAACAGCTTGCTCCTGTGATCAGGCCTCTCCCTACCGCCGGCTTCTTCCGATCCCTGGCTACCCTCACCTGAGCAGCCTGCACATGCGCATTCCGCACCTTGTCGGCCGGCTTTGGCCTGCAGGGGGCACTCCAGGCTCGCGTAGCTGGGGCGGACACGCGACCACCCGAAAGTAATCAAGGAGGAGGGACTCCACACCGGTAAAATATTTGAGGCTCCATTTGAAACAAGGCTGTCAGTCCCCATCCAGACTGCCTGCCTGACGGGTTCTGGGCTTACCAGTAATCAAGTCTCCCAAGTGTCTCAGTGAAGGATACCTTGTCAGCGCACCAGGCCCTGTCCCGGCCAGGCAGTGCAGACTCCTGCAGATTTATCTTGGGAAGAATACACACATTTGTGTAGGTTGGGGCTTGGAACTGGGCAGGTACCTTGTAGTCCCAACGGCTTGCTCCCAGGATCCACTCTCTTTAGACGCTTGCCCTATTTTAGGTCCCTGGTGACACTGAGCTATGTGGCTGGAGATGCAAAGTACAGACCCCCATCAGCCAGCCAAGGGAGCTGGATAGGTCATTCAGTTAGTGGTTGCAAGTGTTTCTATGGCTTGTCTCCAAGAACCCCGTCATAGACTCAGCCTCTCATAGACCCAGGATCCTTGTGCTGCTGGAGGTCCCTTGCTTCCCGAACTGCCCTGCGCGCTCATGTGCCGTTCATCCTCTTCAGCCAGGCCTGTGTAGCCAGAGCCAGTCCCATGTGGCCAGCTGTAGGTCCAGTACGGAGGGATCCCACCCCTGAAAAATCACTGTGAGGCCACAGCACATTGGCAACAGTCGCTCCCTATTCGGACTAGCTGCCTAAAGAGGTTCTGGGTTTTTCCAGCACCCAAGACTCCCAGGCTTAGATGATAGATCCCCTGGCCAGTCTGGCTCTGTCTGACAAGGCTGGCTAGTAACCTCCAGTTCTGCCTTCAGGGGCAATATGTGCGTTTGTGTAGATTAGTGCTTGAAAAGGGGCAGATGCGTTGTGTCCCCAAGATCCTCGTCCTGGGAGCCAGCTTCTAGAGATCAGTGCCCTGGTTTCCCTGAACTGCGTTGCAAGCATATGTGTGGTTCCCACCCAGTTAGCCAGCCTGGGGCAGCTAGGACCCGTCCCTAACAACCTGCATAAACTCCAGTGCTGAGGGGCCGCACACCCAAAATCACCCCGAGGTAGCAGCTACACAGGAGCACCAGTGAGCCCCCACGTGGACTTGCCTGACAGCGTCCTGGCTTTGCAGCTACATGGCGTCCAGATAGCCTTTATTGGAGGCTGTCCCACCCAGTCTGCCTGGCCATCCCCTCGCCAAGCAATTTGGTATTCTCGAGCTCTGCCATCATGGAACATGGGCATTTGTATAGGTTAGGGCTTGGAATTGGGCATATGTTCCTGCTCCTGTGACCTGGCCCTTCCTATCTCTTGCTCTGGCCTCCCTGATCCAAGTCTCTGGCTACCCTGAACTCCTCCGCATGCTCATGTGCAGCAGGCATCCCTTTCCCAGGTCTTGAGTGTCCTGTGCCAGGTCTCAACTTCCTGCAGAGCCTAGAGGGATCCCCCCTCCCCAAGTAGCTCTATGAGGATGCAGCTGCATACTGGGGACAGATAGTCCTCATATTGGGTTGCTGCCTGAGGGGGTCCCAGGATTCAGCAACAACCAGCACTCCCAAGTATCTCTTATTAGAGTATTCCCAGCCTCTCCCTTGCAAGACAGAGTCACCTGGAGCTCTGCCTTCAGGGGGAATATTCCCTATTTAGTAGGTTAGGACTTGCTGTTAGGTATAGGTCTTGTCCCCTAAGAGCTGCTCCTCTGAACTGGTCTTTGCAGACTTGGGCCCTGTTCCAGATCTCTGGCTACACTTAAGTGCAGTCTATATCTCTTTAGATGCCTTGGGCAGCATGGCCCCTCCTGGCCTGTGCACCTAGGTCCCAGACCCAGCCACCTACACTGCATCTAGTGTTGAGGGAGCTCACACCTGGAAGATTATTCTGAGGCAGCATCTCAAATTTGGACTTGCTGCCTTATGGGTACCCAGTTTCTTCCAGGAACCAGGGCTCCCAAGGTGTCTCTCACTGCAGTCTCTCCCCGTGTGCCACCAAATGGGGTTTTAAGTGCCAATATGTGTGTGTTCAGAGTGAGAAGTTCCTTTGTGTAGGTGTAGGCTCGGACACTGAGAGAGGCCTGTTTTTCCCCACAAGAGTCCATTATAGTGACAAAGACTATTAGGCTTACTCAATTCATACCCTCCACATACTTCAATGATACCAGGGCAACAGATGGAAGCTAGAATCTCCTATTCTCCTGCCCAAGTCATGTCACTAACTTAAAACACTCAAGTCTTCTCAAAAAGAATTATGAGGAGGGACTGGCTGATGGAGTGATCAGTAAATCTAAAGGCAAGGAGTTGTGAGATGGACTAATGCAGACTGGGGAGCTGAACGTAGATTGCAGGAAGGATAGGAGTGTGATGGAGTAAGGCTAAATATGTAGGTAGAAACGAGACACTCCCAAGCTCTAGGTGTCTCTTCAGTGTTTTGACTACATTCCTGAGTTGAATGAGGAAGCGCTGAACAATTTTCAACCTGCTGATGGGTTTCAGCACATGGAGAATGACAATCACATTTGCATTTTTAAAGGAGGCTCTAATATCAGTATGAAGGCTGGATTGGGGGATGATGAAACTTGCTTTAGTGAGACTTGTAAGGACACTGAGCCTCTGGCCTCCTGTGCTCTAGTCAACCGAGAGTATTCTAATGTGGCTTCTCTCAGAGACTTTTCCTTTTTTTCTAGGGGTGTTTTTGTTTCATATAAGTACAGGATTGTTCTATTAACCTTATTCCATTATGGTTTCCTAGACTGATTAATGTTACCACTATTTTCCTTGATGCTTTACAATGTTTAGCATAGCACTTTGCCTCTAGTAAGCATAACATAAATACTAATACCTAAGCCACAAATTAATTAAACAAGAGCTTAGCTGATGACAATCAGAAACTTGGCCTGGGTTGGGTTTGCTGTTTCTTTGGTGGAAACAGAACATAATCCTGTTCTAGAGGCACAGTGGTGGGAGCAGAGAGGGTCGTGCTTAACTCTGTGAAGGGGAGTTTGAGGCTTCACTGAGGACATTTCCACTGGATCTAGAAGAAAAATCCAGAAGAAAAAAAGTTGTACAAAGGAACTGTTAATGAGAAAAATGCAATTCATGATCAGAGCGTGAGAAAGCACCTCTGAAGTTCAGCTGGAATTGGGCGGCGGGGGAAAGAGTGGTGGGAAATCAGGCTAAAAGTTTGTGTGGCTATGGATGGGAAGAGCCTCATAAGCCACGCTACATTTAGCTTCTTTTTTCAATATTATTTTAAATATTGAGTCGTTATATTTACCATCTGCTTTGTATCTTCATTCAGCATAGTGTGGAGGAATAGAGGAAATGAGCTCAGGCTAACACATTAGAGAAAGGGATTGTTATTAAGGTTGCTATGTTAGGAGGTATAGACAATAATGTACATGATGGGTTTCAGCACATGGTAGTGGTTAGAAGTTGGCCTAAAATCTCTCTCTGCAGCCAGTTACCTGGCCTAAAATATCAGCATCTAGATTCGTTTGCAGAGATGAATAAGCATCCTAATTAAAATGCAAACAGAGATACAGAATTATATACTGAGTTGGAAAGCACCATCTAGACTATCCCCCACTACACACCCTAGCAATTCATGTTCTATGAATAGGTGAATAACTCCAGTGACAAGGAATTTATTCACATCAGGAATTTTATTCCATTTTTTTGAACAATATAAATGGTAGAAACTCTTTCCCTCTTTGCAGCTGCACAGTATCTAATTCCTCTTACACAAGAAACCTAGTAGTGGTTTTCCACTCCTTCGCCAATTCTAATCAACTGGTATGACTGATCCGGGGCAGTACCCAGCAGGAATTTCAAACTTCCTCCAGATTCATCAGGAAGAAGGATGGTTCAATGGCTATGTCTGTTAAGTATTCTGGAAGGGAGAGTGGCAACTTACAGGATTTATATTTTCGTTCCAAACTGAGATTATTGGAAGCCAATAGCTTTAAACAACTCTACCACCTGTGTGTTAAGGGGTTCCCAAATAAACACCTAGTATATAGAAGAATCTGAATAAATGTCCTATCAGTGGATTCAAGACATGGTTTCTAACCACACCCACCACCCCCTCGCTCTCAAGTCATTCTTCCTCGGATGTTCTAGATAAAGTCTACCCTAAAATCTTGATGTCGTATTTCTCCTTTTCCACTGCACTATTGGTTTATTGGATTTCAGTACAGGTTCTCCATTTATTTCCATTAAATTTCATCTGATTAGACTTAACTTGTTGCAACATATAAAAAAATTTACTTGTCAAAAAAGTCTAAGGATTTAGGGCTTCATAAACTTAATACAAGTCAGTGGATTGATGTCAAAACAAACCCTAAAGTGGTATTAAAATCTATTGAGGGAGGAGCACCTTGGGTAGTGTAGTTGGCTAAGTGGCCAACTATTGGTTTCAGCTCAGGTCATGACCTCAGGGTCCTGGGATTGAGACCCCCTTCAGACTCTGCACTCAGCAGGGACCCTGCTTGGGATTCTCTCTCCCCTCTCCCTCTGCCCCCAACCCTGCACTCTCTTTCTCTCTCTTATATCAATCAATCAATCAATCTTCCCCCCCCCCCAGATTTTATTTATTTGAGAGAGAGAGAGAGACAAGCAGGGGGAGTGGGAGAGGGAGAGGCAGGCTCCCTGCTGAGCCGGACTCGGGGCTTGATCCCAGGACCCCAGGATCACAATCTGAGCTGAAGGCAGACTCTTAACCGACTAAGCCACCCAGGTGCCCCATAAATAAACAAATCTTAAAAAAAAAAAAGTATTGAGGGATACAGAATCCACAGGAGGTGTTTAGCTTATTGTAGAGAAATCACTTGTCTCCTAAATCCTATTTGAAATTCTACTTACCTTTTAAGGATTCATCTAAATGCCAATTCTTGAAAATTTCCCTAATTACCCCATTATCCCACTTTTAACAAATCATCCTCACAGCAATTTGTATATACATAATTTTTGGCATTTTACAGGTGTTATTTTATTTCTTTCTTACTAGTTTGTAAACTCTGAAACAATCCAGTCTTATGCATTTTGGTTTCTATCTTAGGTCAGGGTCTTTAGAAAAAGAGACTGAGATGAAGGTTCTTGGTAAGTAGTATGTTGAAGGAGTACTCTTAGATGAACAATAAAGAAGAGAAGCTAGACAAAAAAGTGGGTTTAATTGTAATCTTATCTCAGCCTGATCTTGGGAAGAACTTTGGGCAGGAAAAGCGTCAGAGAATCAGCCCATCTTGAGGTAAGGCAGCCTTTTGTAGCCCTACATCAGTTAGTCACTGGTTGCAGCCTTCCTCCAGGAGGAAGTCCTAACAGCGCAAGCACATCCCCTCAGCTGAAGGCAGTTCTCAGAAGGGTGCAATACTCACAGCCACTGGGGGATGGGTGCCCCAAGCAGGCAAAGGGGATCTGGGCCACTACCAACAGTGCCTGTTACAATTTCTCTTCAGAACCAAGCATGGCATCTTCCACATACTGGGACACAATAAATGTCTACTGATCTGCACTTTTAAAGTGTTCAACCAAAAGAAGAACTTTTCTATTCAACGAAACTTTTTTTTTTAAAGATTTTATTTATTTATTTATTTGAGAGAGAGAGAATGAGAGACAGAGAGCACGAGAGGGAAGAGGGTCAGAGGGAGAAGCAGACTTCCTGCTGAGCAGGGAGCCCGATGTGGGACTCGATCCCGGGACTCCAGGATCATGACCTGAGCCGAAGGCAGTCGTTCAACCAACTGAGCCACCCAGGCGCCCTCAACGAAACTTTTCTTATTCGCTACTGCTGATTTTGCTTTTCTGTTTATGCAGCCAATGGTGGCACTAATTGGATTTGTCATTTGGTATTAAAGTAATGGAAGGAATAAAAAAAATCATTAGGATGTCATAAAACTCTATTCCTTAAAATACTCACTGAAAACAATTTTATAGAATTTTTAGCCTATGATTTACTTCTTTGGCTTTTATTCAATATAGATAAGTAGAATTTGCATTCATCAGCTTTAAGAAGAGTTAAAAGAAGAAAATATGGATATGAAAAGGGAGCCACTCATGTAAACCTTTTTTTTTTTTTTGAAGATTTTATTTATTTATTTGAGAGAAAGTGAGTGAGAGAGCATGAGCTGGGGTAGGGGCAGAGGGAGAAGCAGACTCTGCTGAGCAGGGAGCTGGGCGTGGCGCTCGATCCCAGGACCCTGGGATCATGACCTGAGCCGAAGGCAGCCGCTTAACCTACTCAGCCACCCAGGCACCCCAACATGTAAACCTCTTTAATTATTTGAGAATCTTTAATTATTTGGGAATAATTATTTGAGAAATAATCATATTTAATTATTTGAGAACTACTGCCAGACCTTTAGGTAATTTTAACTGTCTGGAAACAGTGTTAAGATTACAGAAAAGTTGCAGGTAGAATTTGAAGAGACTTTTTTTCTTTTGTGAGCCATTTGAAAGTATGTTGCTAACATAATGGCTTATCACCCTGAAAATTTTAACGTGTATTTACTAGAAGTAAGGATAATCTGCTATAACCACAGTACAACAATCAAAACCAGGATATTAACATTGATACATTACTATGATCAAATTCTCAGAACCCATTCAAGTTCCAATAATTACCCTGATGACATCCTTCATAACAATAAGAATTCAGGTCAGAATCACAGATTGTCTTCAGCTGTCATGTCTCTTTAGCCTTTTTCAGTCCAGAACAGTTCCTTAATCTTTCTTTGATTTTCCTGATCTAACTAGGAGTTAGTTCTTTGAAAAGATAAACAAAATTTAGCTAGACTAACCAAGGAAAAAAGAGAAAGGGCTCAAATCAATAAAATTATAAATGAGAAAGGAGACATTACAGATGATAACACAGAAATTCAAATGATCATAACAGGCTAACATACTGGACATCTGAGAAAAAGTGGAAAAATTCTTAGAAACATACAACATACCAATACTGACTCAGGAAGAAAGAGAAAATTTAAATAGACCAATTACTAGTAAGGAGATTGAATCAGTGATCCAAAATCTCCCAATGAAGAAAAGCCCAGGACCAGATGGCATCACTGGTGAATTTTACCAAACATCAAAGAAGGGTTAATATCAATTTTTCTCACACTCTTCCAAAAAAATCAAAGAGGAGGGAACACTCCCAAACTCATTTTCTGAGGCCAGCACTATCTTGATACCAAACCAGAAAAGAACACCACTAGAAAAGAAAACTGCAGGCCAATATCCTGATGAATATAAATGCAAAAATTCTCAATAAAATACTAGCAAGCTGCGCTTAGCATCACATGCAAAGGATCATTCACCACGATCAAGTGGAATTTATCCCTGGGATGCAAGGATGGTTGAACATATGCAAATCAATCAATGTGATACATCACATTAATAGAAGGAAAGAAAAGAATCATATGATCATTTCAATAGACGCAGAAAGCATTTAACAAACTGAACATTCATTCATGATAAACACTCCTAACAAATTAGGCATAGAAGGAACATATATCAATATAATAAAGGCCATATATGACAAACTCACAGTTAACATACTCAATGGTAAAAGGTTGAAAGTTTTTCCTCTAAGATCAGGAACAAGACAAATGTGTCTACTCTCATCACTGCTACTCCACATAATACTAGAAGTTTTAGCTAGAGCAATCAGGCAAGAGAAAGAAATAAAGGGTATCAGAATTGGAAAGGAAAAAGTAAAATTGTCTCTCTTTGCAGATGACATGATTTTATATATAGAAAATCCCAAAGAGGGGCACCTGGGTGACTCAGTCGTTAAGCATCTGCCTTTGGCTCAGGTCTCGATACCAGGGTCCTGGGATTGAGCCCCACATCGGGCTCCCTGCTCTGTGGGGAACCTGCTTCTCCCTCTCCCTGTGCCTGCATCTCCCCCTGCTTGTGCTGTCTCTCCCTCCCTCCCTCTCTGTCAAGTGAATGAATAAAATCTTTAAAAAAAAAAAAAACCCAAAAACTCAACAAAAAAAAAAAAAAAAAGCTCTAATCAATGTATGTTGATTATAGTATACAAAATTAATATACAAAAATCAGTAGTGTTTCTACTACTGTTTAGAAATAAACCCAAGCATATACTGTCAACTAATATTTGACAAGGCCAAGAATACTCAAAGGACAAAAGACAGTCTCTTCAATAAATGGTGCTAAGATAATTGGATATTCATTCTTCTTTCTTTGAATTACCTCTAACTTCTCTATTCATTTGTCTTTTTTCTTCTCACCTTTTATTCACATTTATACCTATGAGGAAAGACAGCAAACAATAATAAAGAAGGGAGCACTTGCAAGTTCATTTTTTCCTCAGTTGATTTATGCATACAACAAATTAGTGCCCACTACAGGCCATCAGACATGCTGCAGGATCTGAGGATGCAGCAGTGGACAAAAGTGACAAAAAGACCTGCCCTCAAGGACCTTGCATTCCAGGGCAGGTGACCAACAATAAACAGGATGAATAAGTTTCCTTACTATGTTAGTTTCTCCTTATGTTTACACCACTGAACCTTAGTAGTTCAGTGGAAACTGAAACCACAGTCATACAATACAGACTGTCCCTAAGACTCATCTTGCAGATATAGCCCTTGCTACTCTTCTGGATTTTTCTCTGAGGTCAGCTGCTCTCTCATGGACAAACAGTCCAACATAATCTCAAAGTAAAATGTTAAACTAGAAGAGGTTACATTTTTTTTTCTATTTGCTGAATAAAGATATAGTGTTTGTTCAAGAAATGACACATGCTTTCTCCTTTAAGAAGAATAACCATGATTTAAAATGATAAGTTTCACATTACCATTTAGGATTAACAATTTTTGTGTTTGAAAGCTATGACTCTGAGAATCTTTCATAGCTACACTGCAATACTCCATTAAAAATAAGCAAAGACTCAGTTATCTCATGCTAATTGCATATTGATGTATTTATTTCATATATGTATACATGTGTATATAAATAAAAAATAGTGTTGTCTCATGGTATGAATAAATCCAGTCAGTGAATAACATTTACACACAATGCAAAGTCGTACTTATTGAGACTGAACTGTTAAATATTCTAAAAAGAAAACATTTTTTTAAAAAAGAGGACACATAAAATAGCTGGTGAGGAATGTCTAAAATTACAATATATATCCCTACATTTGCATCAGGAAATCTATACTGACAGAAAATGTAGCTGAGTATATTTTTACATAATCACATCATCTATCAACCTAACAGATTTATAACAGTATTATTCTCATGCAGCTAAATAACTGCAACTTTGAGTATCAGCCAGTCTCTTGTGATCAGTACTAATATCTGTATTATGCTTTTAAATCCAGTCTTAATGGAATTTCAAACTGCCTCAGCATCAGAAATTGCTTCCCTTTCCACTACACAAACTACGCTGCGGGTTTGCTTAGAAACTCTTTGTTGAAGAATCGTCTTGCTTCAACATTACTGAGGGAAACAGAGCAGCGAGATGGATTCTGTCTTCTGTATTCAATGCTTTCAACTATGGCGTTCTTTATCACCTGCAAATAGAGGGAAAAGATGTATAATTAGTATTGCTCTAAACTCATGTAAACATTCGTTTGGTCAAAACAAAAATCTAGTTGATCTTTTTATTATAGTTTTCTTTTTGAAATAGAGAGAGAGAAACCTCGGAGTCATGGATGTGTATATTTAAATCCAACATCCCACCGTTATACTTGTATTAAGCTCATGTCCAGAGCTTAATTTATCTTTATTCTGGTTTTCAATGGGGAGGTGATAAGAGGGAAGAAATAAGTAACTACTAAATGTAGAATTTATGTTCTTTACAGTGAGTGGACAAGCAGGAATGAGGGACCACAACGGAGTAGCACACTTTCTTTAAGCCTAATGAGAAAAGAAGGCATCGCCGAAGAACTGCCCTGCTTTCTCACCTAAACAAATACAGTTGTAAAACATGGATGTCCTCTATCTAGAAAATACCACACTTTGTGATTTTATTGATGATGACTTTTTTATTCAGAATAATTTTCACATATACTCAAATTAATGGTGACTACAACTTCTAAGATTGCTATTCCAATTATATTTTCTTTTGGTATGAAGTTAACCTAGTTAAGAACTTCTGGAAAGAAGACAAGATTTGGAATTTGGTTAAAGCAGTTGTTGCAGAGCAATGGGTATGGGCTTTGGAAGAGAGGCCTGTATATTAATCTTTTCTCTGTTGCTTATTTGGAACGCTTTCAAAATCAGAAAGACTCCACTCCCTAGGACAGGACATAGGATTTCATCTTCACCAATGAGCTACAAGTTTGAGGGCACAGAAGAAAATCACAGGGACTATTTTACAATTCCCTTCATTCTCTACTCCAGGGATTGTTAAACAACATTAAGGTATTATCTGCATGTGTTTCAGCCCTCTGCCCTACTTGGCAAGTCCGAGCAGCTTAGGACCCAAGGCGCCCTCCCACTCAGAGCTAGAGTGGCCCACTTGGCCTTGGAGATATGTAGAGGGGTTTTCCCCTGTCCACATCCAGTGTCACTGGGCCAGCCAGGTTCAATGCTTGGAGGAGAGAGACACGTGACCTGGGGAGTGCAAACACGCAACTAATATTCTGTGACTTTATGTCGGACCTGAGGGGCAGGCCCGTCTAATTCTCTAACAGTAACTTTAAACAACAAACAGTTGTATTCTGGAAAGAGGGATTTATCACAGACATGTGACATCTTGATTTGCTTTATGACTTTTGAATTATATAGAGAGAATATGTATAATAAAACATAGTATCCTACCTGTATGTATCTATATTGTCTTATGGGCTCAAACGTTACTGAGTCTTTTAAGTAAAGCAGGTATTTGCTGACCCCATTTTTCCCATGAGTAAGGGAAACATAATGAATTCTAGGGTGACAGAAGAGGCTTCAGGCCTCTGAAGGAGACCCTGACCCAGGACCTCCAGGCACAATCACTTCTTGGCTATGTGAGGTCAAGGAGAATCCCTGAACCTGTTTCGGTCTTCTTTAAATTGGGAATAATAATAATACTAACCTTGGTTTTTGTGGGGATTTATATAAAGTATTTTGTATAATACCCAGCACCTCGGAAACATTCCATAACTAGCATCTATTTATTGTTATTATTTTTAAACTGACCATATGTGTGAAAATGCAGGAGCTTTAATTTGGATACGAGGCTATCAAGTTTAACAGAAATAAACACACAGTGTATATCCAATTGTGGGCTTATTATATAGTAAAAGTCAGCAAATCAATTCTGCTATGAAATGTGTCCTACTACATCTTTTTTTTTTTTTTTTAGGATTTTATTTATTTATTTGAGAGAGAGAGCAAGCGAGCAAGTGAGCAGGGCTCAATCCCAGGACCCTGGGACCATGACCTGAGCCGAAGGCAGAAGCTTAACCAACTGAGCCACCCAGGTGCCCCCCTACTACATATTCTTTTAATAATCTCCCTGCTTTGGGGGCGCCTAGGTGGCTCAGTCCTTAGGCATCTGCCTTCGGCTCAGGTCATGATCCCAGGGTCCTGGGAACAAGCCCCGCATCGGGCTCCCTGCTCAGTGGAGAGCCGGCTTCTCCCTCTCCCACTCCCCCTGCTTGTGTTCCCTCTCTCACTGTCTCTCTCTCTGTCAAATAAATAAAAATCTTAAAAAAAAAAAAAATCTCCCTGCTTTCTAGACAGTATGTCAGCAAGTTTTCATTTGGTGTCTCCTTCACCATACCAGCACAAGACACAGGAACCCTCACTGCAGAGAAATATCCAAGTCAAATAAAAATCAACTCTTTGTTTTCCAAATACCTTAAAAGCTTTAAAAAAAAAACCACAGGGAAATTATATTAATAATGACTGCTGTCAATTTCTTTATAATTAATTCATAAGCACAAAAAAATCAGCAATATCAATACCATGAACTAGTGGATTTCTCATAAGTGGGCCTTGGCAGGTGTTTCTAGTAAACAGGCCATTCTTATGAAGGAAAACGAATATTTACATTTATTAACTCCGAAAACCCCAAATCATATGCAATTAGAATGTGCAAGTTGTACCACTAGGTGGCATATTAACACTATGAAACCACTGCCCCAATTTTTCAGATTGCTGCAGAACACAGCCATTGGTTGTGATTTACAATTCTATGATATAAACAGAAGAGGCTAAACTCAATCCTACATCAGTGCTAAATCCAAACCCCCTGTCATGACACACGGTACAGTTCCATATCCAAAGAAGAAATCCGCCATCTTTGAATCTTCCTAGTTTTTAAATGTTATTAGGTGTAATCTTCATCAGTGTTTATATCTAATTTCCTCTTTCATCCCCCCTTAAATTCGTTGAGATTCTAAATCTTTCCCTTCTGTGGTATCCTACAACACCCCTCCTCTCTCAAACTTCTCCACACCCCCTGCCCCTCCCTAAGTATGACTGACCCACGTCATCCTTAATGGGTGCCCTTCAATAGCCTCCTAATTGTTGATCCAGACTCTTTAAATCTACAGCAAGAAAGGCAGAGAATAGGGTGCCTGGGTGGCTCAGTCGTTAAGGCTTAATTAAGCGTCTGCCTTCGGCTCAGGTCATGATCCCAGCGTCGTGGGATCGAGCACCACATCAGGCTCCCTGCTCGGCGGGAAGCCTGCTTCTCCCTCTCCCACTCCCCTTGCTTGTGTTCCCTCTCTTGCTGTGTCTCTTTCTGTCAAATAAATAAAAATCAGAAAGGAAGAAAAGAAATAAGAAAAGAAAAGAGAAGAAAAGAAAAAAGAAAAGAAAGAAAGGCAGAGAATAAGAAAAGGAAACATAAAATGTGAACTTCTCCCAAGCAACCCACAAGCAAATACTTAATTCCCACAATAGAAAATTAAAAATGGGGCGCCTGGGTGGCTCAGCTGGTTAAGCGACTGCCTTCGGCTCAGGTCATGATCCTGGAGTCCCGGGATCGAGTCCCGCATCGGCCTCCTTGCTCAGGAGTGAGTCTGCTTCTCCCTCGGACCCTCCCCTCTCTCATGCTCTCTCTCTCTATCTCATTCCCTCTCTCAAATAAATAAAATCTCAAAAATAAAAAAGAAAATTAAAAATGACCCCAACGAGGAAGTTACCATATATTTTGAAAGAGAAATAAAAATTACAGATATAGAAGAATATAAGAAGATATTCTGGTCTTAAAATTGCTACGAATCTGCCAGCAAATGTCTGCCTCTCCAATAAAAACTGAAATGTCACGAAAGCAGGGGCCTTATTAGTCTTGTCAGTTTTGATCGCAGCACTTAGAACACGGAAGGGGAACCATAAGTATTTGTAAAAGTAATGAATGCACAGGAGGTTGAGTTCAACAAAGTTTAACTCATGGAGACAATGAGATGCACGAAAGGGCAGGCAGACTCTAAGTGCAGTGCAGGCACAGGGCATTCTCAAAGAAAGACGATCCTGTAAGAGGGCTGAAGGTGGGAGATCATGGCATGTATAGGAAGCATCTGGGCACTGGCCTGGCTGGAATGTAGACTGTGTTTGGGAAATAGTAGGAAATAAGGCTGCTTGAGAAACAGATGGTTCAAAAGTGGGAAAGAGTGAGGAAAAAACATGCGACCCCATCCTGGCTCCCCACATGACTGTGTGACCTCCAGCCATCTGCCTCCATTACCCTTGACTCAGTTTCTTCACATATAAATAAAGATACCTACCTCAGAGGCTAGTTTTGAGTGTTATATAGTTGAAGGGAAAATATCTAGCTTATGTTAAACATTCAAAACTTTTTTCGTTTTCTTTTGTACATGTTTGTATCCTTAGTTACTAACACAGTGACTGACACAGTACTCAATAAATATGTGTTGAATTAATGAATAAAAGATGGAAAGAGATTATAGGCAGCATTAAAGGTAGATGAATTTGGGCCTTACATATTAGGCCATGATATATAATAAGCTTCTAAGTTACTTTTAAAAGATAAAAAAATTAACTCTACCTAAATGCTATTATGATGATGAAATAGCAATAAAATAAGAATTAAGTACCAGTACTTCTGGATATATACTTTTCCTCATTTAATTATTTTTTAGAGGGAAAGAAAGCACAAGCAGGGGTGGGGGAAGGGTAGCAGGGGAGGAAGAGAGAGAATCTTAAGCAGGCTTCACACCCAGCGTGGAGCCCGCTGTGGGGCTCCATCTTACTACCCTGAGATCACGACCTGAGCTGAAATCAAGAGTCGGATGCTTAACCAACTGAAGCACCCCGGGGCCCCACTTTCCCTCATTTTAATTAGCATCTAGTATTTAACACTTTATAGAACTGTTTGAGAAGGGATTTTAGAAGCTCATTATTATTCACCGCTGGCATATATTGAATAAATTGACACCTCACCTGTTCTTAGGTGAGTGAGACTGAGTAGCAGTACATTTTCCTGTTAGCACTGAATCAACAAGGTCCTGGGAAAGGAACTCTCAGAGCCACATTCTCTCCAGATTAAACTGGTGATTTACGAGGAGAGCATGTAGCCACAATCCATTCCCACTCTATGTGGTCAGAGATCCTGCCTCCAACCGACAGACCTGCATTCTAACACTTGCTATCCCTTCTTCCTATCACATCGAACTCTGCAACAATTTCAGCTAACAAGTCAATAGCATTTTAAAAACCATTCACTAAAATTTTATTACATATTTTAGGTCCCAGGCCTTGTGATGAATGTCTCTGGAGGATATAAAAGGTAAATAAGGCAAGTTATTGTTTTTAAAGGGTTTAAAATTTGTAAGTAAAAGCAGAAGACAATATGAACACTGATCATAATTATTACTATCATATTAGTTGCTTCAATTCATTAGGTGTCTCTTACATGCCAAGCCCTTAAATTACATTATTTTACTTAATCGACACCCTGGTCCTGTAAGATATGCATCACTGTTTCCCCTTACAAACCAGGAAAGGAGAACTTGGAAAAGTGAGCCAATGTATCTGAGGTCACTCAGCCAATGAGGGTTTAAACACTCAGTTTGGTCTGACTCCAAAGCTTCTGTGTTTCCCGCATACCACATGTCTACTGGTATAAGTCACTCTATGTTTCTATGTTAAGTTTCTTAAAAAAAACAAAAAAACACCAGCAACTCCCCCCCCCCCAAATTAAATGCCACCATTGTAAAAGGACTGAGGCAATGTTTAGTGAGAAAGAATTTGGGAGGACTGAGTAAGTGCCGAACCTGATGCTAATGAGAAACCCAGGCTGCTGTCATGGAGCAGAAACAGAGCAAAAGTTCTCTGATGAATGAGAATTTAGGTTCAGCCAAGCAGGCCAGCTAGGACCTCTGGGGAAAATAAACCAACAGGAGCATACAGCTGTCGGAGACAGGGTGGTCTTTTCAGAATAAAAAGTTAAGCCAGAATGTTAATTGAAGATGAAAATTTGCCTTAAGCCACAGCAGTCATGGCCACAAATGTGAAAACCACCTTCTCTGGAGTTGGCAGTCGGGGAGGGGTCTGCATTAGAAGAGTTTCTATTCCCAGGGTCCACAGTTTGCAAGCAGCTCTGACAGCCTGTGGCAAGTAATTATGTGCTGCATTGCTGAAGTGTGAATTAGTAAGCTACTCTATTCAAATGTTGTGGGAATGAGTGATTTAGCTAATGACTGAGACTAATGAGCTCTCCAGCATTCTACCTTGGCAGTTTTGTTGGTCTTCATTTATCATCACTTACCAAGAAGCTTTGATTCTGATAAAATACATTTTCTTGGTTAAAAGTGAGGGGTCAGGAGGGGTAATCAAAAAAGAGACAAAATGTCAGTGAACACTGGAATTCCCACCTCGGTATGAAATGTACACGCATGCAGACAAACACACACACACACACACACGAATCACTTGAACACAAGTCTCAACGGTCATATAATTTAAGAGAAAGCTTACATTCATTCATGCCATCTCCAACCCCCAAAATTTACTGCCTAGGCTATTACCCGTATAGACTTGTCTATATTATTAATTCCGGGCATTTGCAAAGGTCTTGGAGTATATCCATCCTGGTATAGGATATAGACACACACAGGTAAGGTTCCCATTTATAGAGCAGCTTCTGACTGTTCAGACGTCACCTGATGATTCACTATTCTGAGAGGTGCTGTTACACCTGTTTTAGAGATGAGGCAACTGAGGCCCAAAAAGTTTAAGTAGCTTATTCAAAGTCACACAGGTGGCCCATCTGAGATCTAAATGAGATATAAAGCCCATGACCTTGCTTCTAACACACTATGCCAGAGAAGTTTTTGGAAGCAATTAAATCCTGCTTTATTAATTAATGTTTGATGAGCGGTTTGTCAGGAAAGTTATTTTGGAATTCAGTCTGTTTTTGCTTAGGCTTTTACTTTTTCATCTATGTGTCAAACAAACTACTTTGAAGAATATATAAATAAAACTATATCATTCTTTATAGCAAACAGCTTAGCAGGTTTTATATAAACCAGAACTGAAAAACAATGAGAAAAATGTAGCTGTTTAAGTTACAGATACAGATATCTATCCATTCACACTCATCTACAATATACACAGACATACTTATAAATATATATATATGTATGTATGTGTATCCTTTTATTTTTCCAAGCCCAAGAGGGTATTTATATATTCCTACAGTCCATTTTTTTTTCCATTTGAGGACAACTGATCAAGTTTAATATATTTCATCCCAAGGAATACATTGTTTTGAGTTTGTTAGTTTCACACTAGAAATAGGATTGTTCTGCCATTACCCCTTGGTTCTCTTTTGACAGCATGGGGTTTTATTAAACACAACTCTATCTTGAGAATGTCTGTTTAAATCATAGCTTAAAATACTGATTTTCTCTTAATCCAGCATATGGATTTCAGATGACTGATTGTAAGATAAAAGAAAAAAGATAAAATATATTTAGAAAACTAATCCCATATACACAGAACCCTCATTCATATACTGTGCTTTCTTTTGCACCATTTGCAAGGTATCCAAAAAGATTGGCAAATCAGATACAACACTTTTCCCTCCCCAATTAATTTCTTTCTTTTTCTTTTACTCTTTTCTTTTTAATGTGCAAAATCCAGCTAGGCTAATGAACTTGGGCTTTCACAATGGATAATAATTTGTCAGACACTGTGATTTGGAACTACAAGCCAACATGATTCCAGTTACACAACAGTGTTCTTAAATGGTGAGTTAGAGATCACAGAATTTCACATGGTCAAGGAATCTTAGCCGCAGATATACGGGGGTTAGGGATGACCTAAGTGAAGAGAATGACTCGTTTCTGAAGTTCCTAACACAAAGCGTACTTGATATCTCATGAGCTAAAAATGGGAAGGCTGCTACTTTTGGCAACATTCCCAAGATCTACAAAAATAAGAGCATTTAAAAGCATGAGTGTATCTATGAAAACTCATGATATTTTAGCAGATAACTACACTTCTGGTTACATTCACTTTCCTACCTTTATATTTCCTTTTTATCACTTTTCTTCCTACTCATAATTTATTTTTATCAGATGACGAGTACTAGATAGTAAGTACTATATACTTTGGGAAAGAGGCTGAGTATTAACCAATCCTTCAATCAAATTATCATATAAAATATGGGCTCTGACAATTTAGAGCGATTACTCTATATTTGTGATTTTTATAGGGTTCTTTTGGAAAGTAATAAAATAACGTACAAAAAATAAAATGGTACAATTTGGATGATATCATTCATAAACCTTATTTTTATTTTTAATGAATTAAAAAGGCATTGCTATGTTCATGTGATATGGAAGTATGTGACATTGTCAAGGATCACAGGAGATACTTACATCAATGTTGTTCAGGGTATTGAAGCGCATGAGATCATGCAGCCTTTTGAATGCTTGATTTGTATATTGAAAGTTGAAGGTCGAAAATGGTGATTCAGGGTCATCAAAAATATCAAAATCAGCTATCTCTTTCTCTTCTTTAGTTTCTCTCGGAACACCTAAATATTAGAAGAGTCTCAAAGGTTGTGATTTTGAAAACACCAAAATATCTCTAAAACCCAAGAAAGAAAACATACAGATAGCTGTCAACATAACATAGGGAGCCCTCACTGGGGTCATGGGATCTGTAGTATGCACTGTTATGCTCTCACCCATATTCCCTGGGTTGAGATATCCAGGTGTTCTGCCTGGGAAACTTCCGATTGCCCGCATTTGCATCTTTCTACCCCATCCTGCAACAGGCTGTTTTGCTCTCTAGCAGCAGGTTGTAAGTTCTGGTAAATAACACTCTGCCCCAGGCAGCAGTCAACCAAAGACTCTAGGAAGTTAGGATATAAATACCCCAGTTCCCTTGACTCTTGTGGTATGAATGGGAAGGATGATTCTGGAGCATAGTTTCTATTCCATTTCCTAGGCTTTCCCAAAAGGATCAAATCTTCCTCGTGGTAGTTGGCTTACTAACACATCTTTTGTTGTCTACCTTCATCACTTCCCTACATCCTTAGTAAAATCCCCTAGTCCACCCAAATAAACGGTCTGCACTTGAATTCCTTTCCTGGAATCTGCTTCTGGGGAATCCAAACCAAAACATTATCAAACTGTGTTCATGCCACAGGAATCCCCTACGCAGTCTCTATTTGAGAATTAACAGTGATAGAAAATTCTCTGGGTTTCAAGTACTCCTACTGTTAAATAACTAAAAATACCCACCAATTCTTCCTTCTCTTGTTTTGAAGAATGACTCGTAATAACCTCCCTTCCTACTGATCCTTTCTCTGTCTTCCTCCACCATCTGGAAGATCACTTTCTTCTCCATCATCCCATGTCAAATTTGCCATGACTTTCTTTTATATCTTTCCTATCATAACTGAACTTTCTGGTCCAAGGATAATATGATTTTTAGGCCTTAAGCATCCTGCTTGTCAATCTCTAGATCGCCTTTTGTTAATCAATATTTTCCAGGATATAGAAGAATCTATAGACTCTGGATGTAGTAAAACAGGACAACTGTGCCTTGAACTTGATTCTCTTTTTCTACAAAACATAACAAAGCAACCTGAAATTATTATTTATGTTGTACTGCTGGGTTATATTAATCCTGTGGTTACTGAACATTCCCAGAGTTTTTGTATGATTTGTTCTGAAACAAGGGCTCCCTTGCAAGGGTAATTTTCAAAATATTTAATAATCCCTATGGCAAGGGTGCCAATCAATCAGAGCAAACATAAGCCCCGGTTTTGGAATAAAGCCCCAGAGATTTTTATTGAGCCAGTTGTTGACATATCAGTTTCTGAATTATGAAGAACTCAGGGAATCTTGGAGTGAGGAAGAGGGCAGTACTTGAGGTCTCAGGATAGTAGCTATTTATCAAGGTAAGGGGAGCATTCAAAATTGTAGTGGCTAGTACCACAAGTGCTGTTATAAACCCACTTAATATCAGTCTTTTACCGGATTTCTACTTTATAGAACATAATTTATTCCCCACATACCTGGAGCCTTGTACTTTCTGAAGTTGATGTTGGCCAGAACAAAGTGGATGATAGTTGGGCAGTCTTTCTCCATATCAGGATTCTTGGGTTTAAAGACATAGCACTCTTTCAGTCCTTCTCGATCAAACACTTGAGGATCAATCTTTGGAAAGGGGAGCTTGTTCATTTTGGCCCACTTTTCTGCAAGCAGAAGTTCCTATGGAGGAGAGGTAAAGATGCATTTGGGAATTTTCAGTTTTCATTTATTCAGTTGGTTTGGCCATCATTCAATGTTCATCAAGTGTTAACTGTGTGCTAGAAATATGCTCCTTGCTAAGATGAATAATGACCCTGTTCTCCAGAAGCTCATTAATTTAAAAAAAATTACAAAAGCACTCTATAAACACACTTGTTAATTTTTGGCATAGGGCTAGCTCTATAGAAGGCATGTGAAAATTTGCTGATGAACTGAACTGAATGAAATTATAGTGATGTAATTGTTATAGGAAAAAAAAACATTAGGGCTCTGGGTATTTATAAGCCATGTGAACATTTTTTAACCCTTAAGAGTCAAAGAATGATGAAGCAAAATGAGGAACACTCTGGTACTGGATTTTTACTTGTACCTTCTCAACACAACCAATTAAAATTAGTAAATTTTATGTATACAAAGATATTTGAGTTACTCTGAATCAGCTTTTCTTTTGCATCTGTTTATAAAAAGAATTTAACTTCTGGACTCAGAATGTTATATGTGTAGTGGCCACGAATGGGCCAGACAGGTAAACCAAGAGTTTAGCTAATGGGCGTGGCAGATTGTGTGATGGTTTCCACATATTAGCTCCCTTCCCGGTAAGAGAATTATACATCCCCACCAGAATGAGAAGACACCTAAACAGAACGACAGCAGTTGATTTGTAGCTGCTGACATGAAACTTGACCAAGAAAAACATGTATGCTGTTCGCCACTGAGATTTTAGGTTTGTTTCTGCATCAAGGCTGACTAATGCAGTGGGTAAGCACGCGCGCGCACACACACACACACACACACACACACACACACACACACACACACAGTATTAGATTTAAACAAGAAAGCATAAATTAATATGGAAAGATGCTACAAATACAGCTTGTTTATGTTTATATACAGCTTAAGGGGTAGTGAGAAAAATAAGAAGCAGACTCTCAGTGGTAAAAGGGCAGACTCTGGGGCCTGATTGTGTGAGTTCAAATGCAAGCTGTGGGACCATGGGCATGTTTCCTAATGTCTCCACACTCAATAACCTCAAATATAAAATGAGTATGATAATAATAATATATATCTTATGATTGCCAGTAGAATAAAATAATGTCTGTACAGTATTCAGAATGGTCCCGGACACCTATCAATTGCTATACAGAAGTTTGATAAATAAATGTCAATAAAGAGAGGAAGAGAGGTGGAAGGGGAAAAGTAAGGAAAGAAAAGTTAAAAGAAAGAGAGACAGGTACAGAGAAATTCCCATAGAGATGAGGTTTTAGGGTAATGATCATTACAATCTCAAGTTATTTTAACCTACTCTTTGTCATCACATCGATTTATTCAATGATAACCATTAGTTGCAAATCAAAGCTCCATGCTAAGAGGTGGGGATATCACAGTGAGTGAAACTCTTGTCATTACGGGATTTATAGCCTGGTGACTGAAAGATAATAACCAAATAAGTCCTTAAGCTTAAAACCGTAGTAAATGCTATGAAAAAAGTATTCACCATGAGATCTGCAGTATATGTGGACTATTTCTTCAGAGTGTATATTAATTCATTCAACAATTATTACTGAATACCTGCTATGTTCTAGGCATAACTTGGCTGTCTTTGAATCCTTGAAGACCATAAATCAATGGGAAAGATAAATAATAGATATGATGGTACAGTATGATAGAGGTGGAGGATGTGATGGATGTCTCCATGCCTGGGCTGTGCAGTCTGAAAGGCCCACCTCAAATGCAGACACCTTGATTTGCTAGCTGGGTGGTCTGAGACACACTGCGTAGCCACCATAAGTCAACAGGGAAGAAATTATTTTGTGGTGTGTATTTAGTGATATTCCCCTAATGGCACCATGGGAATCCAAAGAACCAACCAACCAACTAACCAAACAGAGACCAGGCTGTTCACTATCCCTGAAATGCTAGGCTCCCAACCCCATTTCACCTACATTCCACCTATTTCTTACTTCTCAGCAACTCTTTTTCTATCACTGTATGTAAAGTTAATATCATTATCTTCCTCAGGACTGATATGAGGATTAAATGAGATAATGTATTTTTAAAAACTCAGTAATTTATATTTAACAATATAATTTATATTTTAAATATTTATATTTAAAACAGCACCTTAAATTTATAGAAAAACATACATTCAACTTTCACTGTTCCTGATGCTTCTAGAATGTTGTGAATTTTATGTTGATCAACTCTCAATGCCATTTACAATAAAAATCTGGGAGAAGAAAGGATTTAATGTATATTAAAGCAGTTGTTGCATAAACTAATAGGCAAAACATGATATTTTACTGAAAAAAATATATTTTATTATATAATATTATATTTATATACATATTCTAGTTTGAAATTTGAGGAAATTTAAGGAAACTTTTATCACTAGCTCCTTTTTTACCTCCTGTTCAGTTGAATTATTCAGTTTATTTCTTGTCTGGCACTTTCACAATTATTCATTCAAGATTATTCAACACCAGAATAAAACCAAAAGTTCATACTGTGGATCAATTGCATGAGAATGAGGCAAAAAAAAAAAGAGCTTTCTAGTGTTTACAAACATGACTCAGGATGACTAACGATGTGTGGATGTGTGGGGAAAGAGGAAAAGGGAACTTCGTGAGGTAAAAGACCAAGCTATTTTTAGATAGATATTTCATGTTGGAATCAGGAAGCAACTGAAACTTTCCCTTTCCTGATATGATCCTCCTGTGGAAAAGGTTAAAAACTGATGACTAGAGAGACGGTGATTACAGGATGGAAAAACTACCTCCATTCTGATGTCTCGTTTCTCTGTAAAGACAGAAACAATGACCCAGACTATGACTAGAGCAGACGAGTTTGAAAGGGGTATTTTAGAAGAATGCCATGAGCAAGAACATTGCTGCTTCATAAATTATGGCAATATGCCTATCATAAGTATCCATTTTGGTTGTTGGACACCTCATATACTTCAGATTTCCACAGACTGACTCATGGTAAATTGCTAGTACCCTTCAAAGCAATACTTTGTAAGATGTACTCATTTTTGAGTACTAAGACACTGTGAAGGATAAGAAAAACAGTCTAAGTAACACAGAAATATATTCAAACTATAGTGTGAGTGGCATATATATGCCACTTTATTTATTTTTATATATGGATAAATATATATGTATTTTTAAATATATAAATATATATTTATATATAGTAAATTAGCTTTTCTCAAGAGGAAATGAGCTTTTTCTCTGCACACACCTAGGATACAGGCTTTCTATGATGTTTCTCAATATTTACAATCTATTTTTGGATTGGGAAGTGGTATAAGTATAAATATGCGTGTAAATACGTAAATAAATTGAATCTTAAAAAAATTATTGAAGCAAGTAATAGAAGATACAATGGATAGAAATTATAA
Organism: Callorhinus ursinus; assembly: GCF_003265705.2. NCBI lineage: Eukaryota > Metazoa > Chordata > Mammalia > Carnivora > Otariidae > Callorhinus > Callorhinus ursinus. The sequence continues at coordinate 37,715,004 of NW_027397075.1, forward strand.
TTTAGAATTCAGTATTTTGTGGGTATGGTCATCATCACTTCCAATAAAAAGCATGCTGGTATTAGGTTCCAAGAGCTTTATAATGCAACAGGTGTGAAAATAATTTTGCATATTTAATAATGTGTAGAATTTACATAGCACTTCATAGTTCTTGTTAGTTCCTCACTAAGATGTTACTATACCTTCACAAAAATATGTAGAGAACTTAATGTTGGGTATATCTACTCATCACAAGGCATCTGATCCTTAATGACCAATACAGGTGTAGTGGGTTCAGTGGGGACCCTCCAAAAGATAAGTCCATGCTCTTACCCCCCTACCCAGCCCCAGGACATATGAGGGTGACCTTATTTGGAAGAGGGGTTTTTGCAAATGTAATTAAGCTAAGGGTCTGAAGATGAGATCGTCATGGGTTATCTGAGTGGGCCATAAATCCAATGACAAATATCCTCATTAAGACACACACACAGAAGAGAGGCCATCTGGAGCTGGAGGCTGACACTGGAGTTATGTAGCCATAAGCCAAGGAAAGCCTGGAGCTGCCAGAAGCTGGAAAAGGCAAGGACAAATTCTTCTGTAGAGCCTTTGCAGGGAGTGTGGCCCAGAGGAAACCTTGATTTCAATTTCTGGCCTCCAGAACTGTGAGAGAATACATTTCTGTTTGTTTTAATCCACTCCACTTGTGGTAATTTGTGATGGCAGCCCTTGGAAACTAATATTTGAGGTAAATCTGTACATGCTACATTTAGCAACAGGCTGTTCTCTTTATCAGCCATAGTGAATCAATGCCCGGAAAGCTAACACTTGGACCGTTCGGCCATGATGGTGCGGCAACCCAAAATACAAGTCAGAAGTAAATCATATTGAAGAGGCTCTAACACAAGGATCATGCCATAATGTTAACAAATAAATCAGGTTGGTGTGGGAAAATACAATTCTTTTTCTGTTGTGTGTGTGTGTGTGTGTGTGTGTGTGTGTGTGTGTGTGTGAGAGAGAGAGAGAGAGAGAGAGAGAGAGAGAGAGAGAGAGAGAGATTGATGGATTTTGGCCTTGAGTGAAAAACAGAAAGATGAAGTCAATTTAGATACATTACTTCCGTCATTTGTGAAGACTGGCTCATCTCCAATTTTCCTTCGTTCCCTCCTCCTCTTTGCCTTCCCTCATTACCTCCTTCTCTCCTTTTCTCCTTCCTTCTTTCCTTTTATTTTTAAGAAAATGAATCCACTGTTCTGGTTTCTGCTTATTAAGCATTTAAAAGGGCACTGAAAAACTGAGTTAGATTTTATGTCCAATATATGGCAACATAATACAAAATAACATTATTTAGGGCATAATAACTCTAATTTAGTACTCTCCATAAAATTTAGTAAGTCCCCCCCCCCAAGAAAAATCTCTAGTGGTAAACTCTGAATTTTCCTATACTCCTTGCTTGCTCCTCACCAGAGCCAAAGCTTTCTTAAAATTGTTGTTGTTTTTTTTTTTTTTTTCCTAAAATCACAGTCTGTTTCTTTTGCAGACTTGAATAGGAAGACCCTGGCTTATTTTCATGAACACCATGAAAGACACATGCTATTAGAATTCTCCTTGGATGGACCCTAATGGCGAAATAAATTTGCATGGCATATATCTAAGCTATTAAAGGGTTAACAAAAAGAAACTTGACAAAATGAAACACAGAGTTGTTTTTCTTAAATCAGTTAACAAGAATATTATTTAGAATCATGGGACGTGGGATGCCTGGGTGGCTCAGTCGTTAAGCATCTGCCTTCGGCTCAGGTCATTATCCCAGGGTCCTGGGATCGAGCCCCGCATCGGGCTCCCTGCTCTGCAGGGAGCCTGCTTCTCCCTCTCCCACTCCCCCTGCTTGTGTTCCCTCTCTTGCTGTGTCTCTCTCTATCACATAAATAAATAAGAATCTTAAAAAAAAAAAAAAAGAATCAGGAGGCTCTTTATATCCAGACCACTATCAGGGTACGTGCCTACAAATCTAAAAAAAAAAAACCCCCAAAAAACCCCCTCCAGTATTACTCACAGTGACATCATCAGTTTCCAAGGCCAGTTACAACACAGATATATTAAAAACTGTGATTGCTGTTATCAAAAGCCATGATATCTATCATTCATATCTCCCTGACACAATCTGAGATTTAACTATTCTTATGAAATGCTTATATCAATAATTGTGAAATAAAGTTTGTGGTTTTAATTTTTGGCCCAGCATTTTTGCTCTGCTCTTTTATTACAAATGGCATCCCTATTTCAGTCTCAAAACCAGAAAATCATTCACTATTTAATCGACTTAATAAAATCCTGTTATTACACTGGAGCTTTTCCCCTCCTCTCAAAGAACTTCATGTAGATTCCTTATCAATTTTTAAACCTTACTATGTCTAAAATAAGTATCCTAAAAACAATAAAAAATAAAATAAGTGTCCTACTTCAGCTTTAATACTATAGTATTTTTTCATCAATTTAAAAATTACATTTGGGGGCGCCTGGGTGGCTCAGCTGGTTAAGTGACTGAGAAAGTCGGTTAAGAGGGAAAGTGACATGAAAGTTGGAAATAGAGCATTGTTAAAAAATTCTTTCATATTCACATACAGACATACCATGCTGTGTTCATAATTATATTTAAAAAATATTTAACGACATGGGAAAATGCTCACACTATAATTTTAAGTAGAAAGAAGCAGAATGCGAGAGGGGTGGAGCAAGATGGCAGAGGAGTAGGAGACCTGGATTTCGTCTGGTCTCAGGAATTCAGCTGGATAGGGATCAAAGCATTCTGAACACCTAGGAACTCAACAGGAGATCGAAGAAAAGAATAGCAACAACTCTCTGAACAGAAAAGCGACCACTTTCTGGAAGGTAGAATGTGCAGAGAAGTGAATCCGAGGCAATATTCGGGAGGATAGACAGCGGGGGAGGGGGCCTCCATCGGCCGCTTCTGGCAAGTGATAGAACCACGGAGCACAAAATCGGAACTTTTAGAAGTCGGCTCCGCTGAGGGACGTCGCTCCAGTGGCTAAGCGGGGTTGGAAACCTCGCAGGACAGTGTGGTCTCAGGACCCTCGGGGTCACAGAAAGACCAGGGGTGCCTGAGTGCGGCAGAGCTCCCAGGTATCAGAGGAGGGAAGCTGGCTGCAGAGATGGAGCTGTGGCATGGGCTCTCAGCTCGGGGTTGCCATAAACTGTGATCGGCGAAACAGGTGGGCCACTGCTCCTCCAGCAGGGACCCAACAAGCGGCAGATACGGGGAGACTCCCCTTCCTCCCCCGGGAGGGGTGGCACGGGAGCGCACCGCAGGGATCTGCTGGGTTTGGAGACTCTACACGGGGTCGGGTGCCAGAGATAGAAACGTTCGATCACAGGCCGGGTGAGCACGGAGTGCGGCCAGACACCGGGGAGACGGGAGTGACTGCTTCTCTCTGGGGGCGCACCGAGGAGTGGGGCCCCAAGTTCTCGGCTCCTCTGGGGCGGAGATTGGGAGGCCACCATTTTCACTCTCGTCCTCCAACACTGTATGGAAAGCTTGCAGGGAACAAGAGCTCCCGAGAGCAAACCCGAGCAGATTGTGTAGCCGGGACCGGCAAGGGCGGAGCAATTCCACCTCCGGCAAAGACATTTGGGAACCACGGCAACAGGCCCCTCCCCCAGAAGATCAGCGCGAACAGCCAGCCAAGACCAAGTTTATCGATCAATGAGAATGGCAGAACTCCAGCACTAGGAGAATACTGCACATAGAATTCATGGCTTTTTTTTTTACCATGATTAATTAGTCTTTCAAAGTTAATTTTTTAAACTGTTTTCTTTTTTTGAGTTTTTCTTTTTCCCTTTTTCAAACAACATCTTATCAATCCCTTGTTTAAAAAAAATTCTTATTTTTCATTTTTAGAGTCATATTCTATCCCTTCATGGTAGTTACCCTTATTTTTGGCATATATATGTATGTTGTTCTCTCTTTAAAATTTTGAGATACAGTTTCTTCTAACATATCAAAATATACCCTAAATCTCTAGTGTATGGCTTTGTTCTAGTCTCCTGCCTGATCAAATTCTCTCCCCTTTTTTTTCCTTCTTTCTTTTTTTAATCCTCTTCTTTCTTTTTTCAAGCACCTTATCAATTCCTTTTTTTTAAAACTTTTTATAATGCTCATCTTTACAGTCATATTCCCTCCCTTCACTGTATCAACCCTTATTTTGTACATATATAAGTCTTTCTTTAAAATTTTGGGAGGCACTTTCTTCTAACAGACTAAAATATACCCAAAATCTAGTGTGTGGCACTGATCTATGCACTACCCTGATCATATGTGATCATGTTCTGTTTTTTTTTTTTTGTTTTGTTCTGTTTTTGTTTGTTTTTATCTTTCTCTTTTTTTTTTTCTTTTTATTCTTTCTTTCCCTTTCTTTTCCCCTGGTTTCAGGTCTTTTCTGATTTGTTTAGAGTATATTTTCTGGGGATGTTGTTAACCTGTTAGCATTTTGTCCTCTCATTCATCTATTCTCTTCTGGACAAAATGACAAGACAAAAGAAATCACCTCAACAAAAAGAACAAGAGGTAGTACCGTCAGCCAGGGACCTACTCAATACGGACATTAGTACGATGTCGGACCTAGAGCTCAGAATCATGACTTTAAAGATACTAGCTGGGCTTGAAAAAAGCATGGAAGTTATTAGAGAAACCCTTTCTGGAGAAATAAAAGAACTAAAATCTAACCAAGTCAAAATCAAAAAGGCTATTAATGAGGTGCAATCAAAAATGGGGTCACTAACTGCTAGGATAAATGAGGCAGAAGAGAGAATTAGCGATATAGAAGACCAAATGACGGAAAATAAAGAGGCTGAGAAAAAGAGAGATAAACAACTACAGGATCACGAGGGCAGAATTTGAGAGATAAGCGATACGATAAGATGAAACAACATTAGAATAATTGGGATCCTGGAAGAAGAAGAGAGAGAGAGAGGGGCAGAAGGTATATTGGAGCAAATAATAGCAGAGAACTTCCCTAATGTGAGGAAGGAAACAGGCATCAAAATCCAGGAGGCACAGAGAACTCCTCTCAAAATCAATAAAAATAGGTCCACACCCCGAACTAATAGTAAAACTTACGAGTCTCAGAGACAAAGAGAAAATCCTGAAAGCAGCTTGGGAGTAGAGATATGTAACCTACAATGGTAGAAACATTAGATTGGCAACAGACCTATCCACAGAGACCTGGCAGGCCAGAAAGGACTGACGTGATATCTTCAGAGCACTAAACGAGAAAAATATGCAGCCAAGAATACTATATCCAGCTAGGCTGTCATTGGAAATTGAAGGAGAGATAAAAAGCTTCCAGGACATACAAAAACTAAAGGAATTTGCAAACACGAAACCAGTCCTCCAAGAAATATTGAAAGGGGTCCTCTAAGCAAAGAGAGAGCCTAAAAGCAGCATAGATCACAAAGGAACACAGACAATATACAGTATCAGTCACCTTACAGGCAATACAATGGCACTGAATTCATATCTTTCAATAGTTACCCTGAATGTAAATGGGCTCAATGCCCCAATCAAAAGACACAGGCTATCAGATTGGATTAAAAAACAAGACCCATCAATATGCTGTCTACAAGAGACTCATTTAAGACCCAAAGACACCCCCAGATTGAAAGTGAGGGGGTGGAAAACCATTTACCATGCTAATGGACACCAGGAGAAAGCTGGGGTGGCAATCCTTATATCAGACAAATTAGATTTAAACCAAAGACTGTAATAAGAGATGAAGAAGGACACTATATCCTACTTAAAGGGTCTATCCAACAACAAGATCTAACAGTTGTAAATATTTATGCCGCTAACATGGGAGCAGCCAATTGTATAAGCCAATTAATAACAAAAGCAAAGAAACACATTGACAACAATACAATAATAGTGGGGAATTTTAACACCCCCTGACTGAAATGGACAGATCATCTAAGCAAAAGATCGACAAGGAAATAACGACTTTAAACGACACACTGGACCAAATGGAATTCACAGACATATTCAGAACAGTCCATCCCAAAGCAACGGAATACACATTCTTCTCTAGTGCCCATGGAACATTCTCCAGAAGAGATCACATCCTAGGTCACAATCAGGTCTCAACCGGTACCAAAAGATTGGGATTATTCCCTGCATATTTTCAGACCACAATGCTTTGAAACTTGAACTCAATCACAAGAGGAAAGTCGGTACGAACTCAAATACATGGAGGCTAAAGAGCATCCTACTAAAGAATGAATGGGTCAACCAGAAAATTAAAGAAGAATTAAAAAAATTCATGGAAATCAATGAAAATGAAAACAAAACTTCAAAATATTTGGGATGCAGCAAAGGCAGCCCTAAGAGGAAAGTATATAGCAATACAAGCCTTTCTCAAGAAACAAGAAAGGTCTCAAATACACAACCTAACCCTACACCTAAAAGAGCTGGAGAAAAAACAGCAAATCAAGCCTAAACCCAGCAGGAGAAGAGAAATAATAAAGATCAGAGCAGAAATCAATGAAATAGAAACCAAAAGAACAGTAGAAGAGATCAACAAAACTAGGAGCTGGTTCTTTGCAAGAATTAACAAGATTGATAAATCCCTGGCCAGACTTATCAAAAAGAAAAGAGAAATGACCCAAATCAACAAAATCATGAATGAAAGAGGAGAGATCACAACCAACATCAAAGAAATACAAACAATTATAAGAACATATTATGAGCAACTCTATGCCAGCAAATTAGATAACCTGGAAAAAATGGATGCATTCCAGAGATGTATCAACTACCAAAATTGAACCAGGAAGAAACAGAAAACATGAACAGACCTAACACACTAAGGACATTGAAGCAGTCATCAAAAATCTCCGAACAAACCAAAACCCAGGGCCAGATGGCTTCCCAGGGGAATTCTACCAAACATTTAAAGAAGAATTAATACCTATTCTCCTGAAACTGTTCCAAAAAATAGAAATCGAAGGAAAACTTCCAAACTCATTTTATGAGGCCACCATTACCTTGATCCCAAAACCAGACAAAGACCCCATCAAGAGGAGAATTACACACCAATATCCTTGATGAACATGGATGCAAAAATTTTCATCAAAATACTAGCCAATAGGATCCAACAGTACATGAAAAGGATTCTTCACCATGACCAAGTGGGATTGATCCCTGGGCTGCAAGGTTGGTTCAACATCCACAAATCAATCAACGTGATACAATACATTAACAAAAGAAAGAACAAGAATCCTATGATCCTCTCAATAGATGCAGAAAAAGCATTTGACAAAGTACAGCACCCTTTCTTGATCAAAACTCTTCAGAGTATAGGGATAGAGGGTACATACCTCAATATCATAAAAGCCAGCTATGAAAAACCTACAGCAAATATCACTCTCAGTGGGGAAAAGCTAGAGCTTCCCCCTAAGGTCAGGAATGTGGCTGGGATGTCCACTATCACCACTGCTATTTAACATAGCATTAGAAGTCCTAGCCACAGCAACCAGACAACAAAAAGAAATCAAAAGCATCCAAATCGGCAAAGAGGAAGTCAAACTCTCACTCTTTGCAGGTGATATGATACTTATGTGGAAAATCCAAAAGACTCCACCCCAAAACTGCTAGAACTCATACAGGAATTCAGTCAAGTGCCAGGATATAAAATCAATGCACAGAAATCAGTGGCATTCCTATACACCAACAACAAGACAGAAGAGAGAGAAATTAAGGAGTTGATCCCATTTACAATTGCACCCAAAACCGTAAGATACCTAGGAATAAATCTAACCAAAGAGGCAAAGGATCTGCACTCAGAAAACTATAAAATACTCATGAAAGAAATTGAGGAAGACACAAAGAAATGGAAAAACGTTGCATGCTCATGGACTGGAAGAACAAACACTGTGAAGATGTCAATGCTACCTAGAGCAATCTATACATTCAATGCAATCCCCATCAAAATACCATCCAGTTTTTTCAAGGAAATGGAACAAAGAATCCTAAAATTTGTATGGAACCCGAAGAGACCCTGAACAGCCAGAGGAATGTTGAAAAAGAAAAGCACAGCTGGCGGCATCAGAATTCCGGACTTCCAGTCTATTACAAAGCTGTCATCATCAAGACAGTATGGTACTGGCACAAAAACAGACACACAGATCAATGGAACAGAATCGAGAGCCCAGAAATGGACCCTCAACTCTATGGTCAACTCATCTTTGACAAAGCAGGAAAGAATGTCCAATGGCAAAAAGATAGTCTCTTCAACAAATGGTGTTGGGAAAATTGGACAGCCACATGCAGAAGAATGAAACTGGACCATTTCCTTACACCATACACAAAAATAGACTCCAAATGGTTGAAAGACCTAGATGTGAGACAGGAGTCCATCAAAATCCTACAGGAGAACACAGGCAGCAATCTCTTCGACCTCAGCCGCAGCAACTTCTTCCTAGAAACATCGCCAAAGGCAAGAGAAGCAAGGGCAAGAATGAACTATTGGGATTTCATCAAGATAAAAAGCTTTTGCACAGCAAAGGAAACAGTCCACAAAAACAAAAGACAACCGACAGAATGGGAGAAAATATTTGCAAATGACCTATCAGATAAAGGACTAGTATCCAAAATCTATAAAGAACTCATCGAACTCAACACCCAAGGAACAAATAATCCAATCAAGAAATGGGCAGAAGACATGAACAGACATTTTTCCAAAGAAGACATCCAAATGGCCAACAGACACATGAAAAATTGCTCAACGTCGCTCGGCATCAGGGAAATCCAAATCAAAACCTCCATGAGATACCACCTCACACCAGTCAGAATGGCTAAAATTAACAAGTCAGGTAACGACAGATGTTGGCCGGGATGCGGAGAAAGGGGAACCCTCCGACACTGTTGGTGGGAATGCAAGCTGGTGCAACCACTCTGGAAAACAGTATGGAGGTTCCTCAAAAAGTTGAAAATAGAGCTACCATACAATCCAGCAATTGCACTACTGGGTATTTACCCCAAAGATACAAATGTAGGGATTCGAAGTGGTACGTGCACCCCAATGTTTATAGCAGCAATGTCCACAATAGCCAAACTGTGGAAAGAGTCAAGATGTTCATCGACAGATGAATGGATAAAGAAGATGTGGTATATATACACAATGGAATATTATGCAGCCATCAAAAGGAATGAGATCTTGCCAGTTGCAACGATGTGGATGGAACTGGAGGGTGTTATGCTGAGTGAAATAAGTCAATCAGAGAAAGACATGTATCATATGACCTCACTGATATGAGGAATTGTTAATCTCAGGAGACAAACTGAGGGTTGCTGGAGTGGTGGGGGGGTGGGAGGGATGGGGTGGCTGGGTGATAGACTTTGGGGAGGTTATGTGCTATGGTGAGCGCTGTGAATTGTGCAAGTCTGTTGAATCACAGATCTGTACCTTTGAAACAAATAATGCAATATATGTTAAGAAAAAAAAAGAGAAGAAGATAGCAGGAGGGGAAGAATGAAGGGGAGTAAATCAGAGGGGGAGATGAACCATGAGAGGCGATGGACTCTGAAAAACAAACTGAGGGTTCTAGAGGGGAGGGTGGTGGGGGGATGGGTTAGCCTGGTGATGGGTATTAAAGAGGGCACGTTCTGAGTGGAGCACTGGGTATTATGCACAAACAATGAATCATGGAACACCACATCAAAAACTAATGATGTAATGTATGGTTATTAACTTAACAATAAAAAAATTAAAGAGAAAGTAAAAAAAAGAAAAAGCCAAATGGAAAGCAATACGATCCTGGTGTACACACAGACAAAGACACACACAGACACACACAGACACACACACACAGAGTTACACACACACAGATACACACACACACACAGACACAAACACACAGACACTCAGATACACAGACACACACACACACACACAGAAGGAAGACTAAAGGAAAGCAGTAAAATACTAGCAATTGTTTATGAAAAACAGAAATGATATATATTCCAAATTTCTAAATTTTTTTTACAATAAGTATATATTCCTTTTAACTAGGAATAATGAATCAAAGTCCATTTAAAAACTACAATAAAGTACAATGATTCTTTTTAGAGGTACAAAGTCATATTCTCAAACCTTCCCAATATTAACTCATGAGGTAGTAGAGCTGTGATTCATATATAGAATGATGGCTTTGACATTTTACACTCCCATGGTGAGATAAATAATACAGTTTCTTCCACCTCCAGAACTAGCTTTGAAGCTATCATCTTAGAGTCATCCACTGGAACTCACCTCTCCACTGCTGCTCATGGTCAATCTAGCTCTTGGCTTTCTCAGTCACCCATCCTGTACAGTACTTCATTATCCTATGCTTTAATTATAGTAAACCCCTCTTTTTAAAAAAAATTAATTTTTTTTAAATGTGGGGCTTGAACTCACAACCCGAGATCAGAACCTGAGCTGAGATCAAGAGTCAGACGCTTAACAGACTGAGCCACCCAGGTGTCCTGTAGTAAATCCCTCTTAATTTTAATCTTTTGCTCTTCATTCTCCAAGTCATCCTACTTTCCACTGTGGGATTAATCATCCTAAAATTCCAATTTCATGAAGTCGTTTGTCAGCTGCAAACTCTTCACTGATTCTCTATTTCCCATCATCCAGCCCTAAAGCCCTCCTAATGGGAGCTTAGTATTTATCACTTCTAGTCAGATCGCTCCATCTCCTCAGACGTGCTCACTGTCATCCCTGTGCCATTTTCATCCTGTTCTATTTATTTCCCTGCTCATCTACTCCAGGACACACCTATCTACTCTTATATGGATCTCCCATAACACACATGCTTATATAAAGTCAAATAATTATTTAACAATACGTTTCTCATTTTCCTCCCAAGTGACTCTTGTGTATAAAAGTCTTTCCCCCAAGAAAGCTAAAATGTTTTGGAGATCAAGAACCATGGTTTATCATTAACTGCTGCACACAGGACACAGCACAGAAAAAAATACATGTAAAACGTGTTCTAAGGAGGCAGTTAGTAAAGGGGAAAAATCATTAGATTGTCATTCTGGAGCCTTGAAACTTGGTCCAGCGTGACCACTTCTTAACCAGCACTTTTCCAGCCAGGTCCTGGGGCTATGTTCTGTTCACCCATTATCTTATTTAATTTGTTGATATGATGAAATTGCTCATCTCACCAACCCTTGTTTTCTTGTCAGAATACCAGAAACTGCCTCAAAAAAAAAAAAAATCAAATGTGAAAGCATTTTTTTAAAAAAATGAGACTTTATATATATTAAAGAGCTGTTATGATAGCCACTATTAGTCTTGAGAGCAGTTAAATCATAGTATAATGGGAAGGAAAGCAGATGTCAGAGGACCTGGGTTATCACTGACTTCCTGGTTGACCTGGTTATCACTGACTCTTCCTCACTGACCTGAGTTATCACTGGTCCTTCATGGCTGACCTGGGTTATCACTGACTCTTCCTGGTTGGGAGATTATGGACTGTGTCACTTAACCTCTATGAATTTCCACGTCTTAATTGATGAAATGGGTATAATAACTCCATCACTCTCAGAATTTCATTCATTCACTCACAAAAAAATGACCTACTCACACTTTGGCCAACACTTATAATACAATTAGAACCAAATGATTAAAACATACATTCAAAATAGTGTTCTAGTTCCCAAGGAGTTCACAGACAGTGGAAGGTATCTATCCTATCTATCTATCTATCTATCTATCTATCTATCTATCTATCTAAAAGAAATTTCTCTCTCTATATATATAGAAATACATACAATACACCATGAAAATTGCCATATTTAGAAGAATCTACTAAGTCCTTTGTACTGACACTCGATCTGCGGAGGTCAAGAAAGATAACATTTGAGGTGTGTCTAGAGAAAGTTTGAGGTTTCCAGGTGGAGGGAACAGTAACATTCATGGTCTCACTTGGGTGAGGCCACAGTGCTGCTAAGCAATGTATGCTCCCTGTTCAGAATTTCTTCTCATTTCTTCAGAGGCAGACTTTTATTTTTGCCAGGATCCTGGCTCCACCACCACTACCCTCTCACTCTCAAAAGATAACACTGAATTATAATTTCTATAAAAGTGAGGAGTCATCAAGTGAATACTTTCTTAACTTCCCTCTCCATGCCTAACAGTGACCTTCCATCACAGCCATCATCTTCCCCCTGCCCTCTTGCCCCAATATCAACATTTATATATTACTCTCCACCTGTATTTTTATATCTCCTTTGCACTCCTCACCCCTGTAGCCTTCTGAGGGCTGTGACCCTATCATATATGCCATCTCTCCATTCTCCAATAACATCTTCATTAATGACTCCAGCCATCAGCATTTAAATACATTCAATTCTTTCCTGTTAACAACCCACCTCTCCTATACAGTTTTCCTATTCCCCACCTCTTGCAGATACAGCACATCTCCTTCTTCCCTGGATAGTCTACAGGATTATCTCCATTTTCTTATCTTCCACCCTTCCTTCAGATCATTGCAGTATGATTTCTGCCCTCATGATGTTATTGAAACTGCCTTTGGGGCGCCTGGGTGGCTCAGTTGGTTAAGCGACTGCCTTCGGCTCAGGTCATGATCCTGGAGTGCCGGGATCGAGTCCCGCATCGGGCTCCCTGCTCAGCAGGGAGTCTGCTTCTCCCTCTGACCCTCCCCCCTCTCATGCTCTCTCTCTCAAATAAATCAAATCTTTAAAAAAAAAAAAAAAGAAAAAAGAAACTGCCTTTGTCCAGTTCACCAAAGATGTCCTTGTTAAGTATCTTCAACTGATTTTTCACAACACTGTATACTTCCTTGATTTTCACTATTTTCCCCTGATAATTGCTGTTGTATCTTCAAAATGTATGTTATGTCCTCTTCTCCTAGTATAACTCCCCATGCATGGTTTTAATTATCTTTTACTTGCTAACATCCAAATCTCAGCATAATTTCCTTGAACTTCAGACAGGTCGCATAATTCTTGTTCTGCTTAAGACTGTAAACTTTAATGTGGGCCATGGGGAATCATTTACAAGTTTCCTCTTTTTCTTTTTTTCTCCTTTTCTAAGTGTCTTTAAGAAGGGGAGTGATTGAATCACATCTATGTTTTTAAAATATGACTGATAGTAATGTAGAAAAATAGGCTCAAGGGATAAGAAATTGGAGGGAAGACGACTAAGATATCTACAAGGCATGCAAAAGAACATGCTAGATCATGGAATGCTCTATAAATTCTCCTTACCTTGAATGGAGGACTAGAGTCACTTGGTCTTGCAGAAAAGTCAAAGGAGATAATGAGATCAACTCCCCTTTGAGGTCTCAGGATCAAGGGGTATGGCAGGTTAAACGTGAGGCCACTGTCCACGACATGAATCTTTTTACTTTTGACATCCAGAGGCTCATATATTTGCTCAAATTCATCAGGATCTTTAAAAAGGAAAGAAACAAAAGAATGAATTAAGTGACCACTTAACATTATTTAGAACATAAAAATATTTTTAATGTCAATTTGTGAATATAATTTCATGTGGTTAGGCCCTCAGGGGAGTCAAACAGAACTGGGCATGGGTCCTGCTTTAGCAACTGTAAAAATTATTTTCTTTAACTCAGAGTTTCCACTTTCAGGGTTGAAGGTCAGATAAGGGTGCTGTGAGGACTAAGTGGGACAATGCATGGAAAGTACTTAGCTCAGGCCCTGGCATTAACTCTAAGCTGCGATCATTCCTTTAACAGTATTACCTCACTTTACCTAAGTATTTACTGGCTTAAAAACATGTCCTCAGACATTATCTTGTTTTAAGTCATGACAGACATGTGAGGTAGGCGATCTCTGTAAGTGAAGGATGAAATAAATTCATCTCTACGGTAACAGAACTGGGGAGTGGCGGAGTCTGAATGGATTCCACACTCTATCTCCCAAGGTGATTGGAGTCCTGGGAAATCATCCCAGTCAACACATGCGGCAGACATGTATTGTCTGCTACTATTTGGGCTCTATTCTATGTGCTGAACAAGATGCAAACTCTGCTCTGACAGAGCGCATGACTGATAAATCAGTAAACAAATGGATAGTTCAGGCAGTATTAAATGCACTGTAGAAAACGAAAGAGGGTCATATCCCATAATAGGGAGTAACTTCAGTTGGATAATCAGGAGAGACCTCTGAGAAGACGACCTTAAGCTGAGACCAGATTAATAATATAGAACGGGCCAACCAAAGATTTGGGGGGATACTTTTTTCCAGGGAAAGAGCCAGAGCAAAGACCCTGAGGCAGAATCAGACTTGGTATGTCTGAGGAACAGCAAGAAACCCAGTGTGGCTACAGTGTTGGAGGAGAGTAGAATGAGGTGACAAGGGGATCTGAAAGAAAGCAGGGTCTAGAAGTTGTTTGTTTTAATAGAAAATGGTAACATGCTTCTTTTCACGTTTATGTGTGGTGCTCCTCATTCACTTCCCAGGAAAAAGAGGTGTGATCAAAATTGAACTGATTTGAGCTGAATGAAATGACATGCAATTGTTTTGTCTGTCTCCTTGTCCTCATACGTGTTCCTTTAAGAAGAAGGCTGGAAATGGAAAGTTCAAGAACAGAGTGAAGATGTTCATACTAGACATGCATTATGATCTCTGAGAAAGCTAGTAACTTCCATTTGGTAAGCATTTTCATAGAGGCAGTAATAAAAACTAGAGGGTCAGACTGACCTGTGTTTATAGAACGCCCCCCATACAGGGTGGTTAATATGTATTATCCAGGAAAACGTTCAGCACATGGTGGGAACCCACTGCATGTTCATTTCCTCCATATATTTCTAAATAAGAATGATCCTGACTATAATCCTCTCATAGTGAATTTTATCATTATGTTTTAAGAGCAAGGGATCCCAAAGAAAGGCAAATCTTTTGAATTCTTCGTGTCCCATTAATCCCACAATTCTCATCATTAAAATCTGAAAAGTACCAATGAAACAATTAGCCTTGACGTTTATTCAATGTGAATCAAAACAGTTCTAAATTAGATGTGGGCCTGATTACTTAAGAAAACGTTATTATCTTTTACATTTCTACAGTTAACAGGGAATCATGTGGTTTTTTTCTCTCCTGTTCATTAAAATTTCCCATCCCTAGAATACTGAACAAGTGAATGCTACAAGCATATACTAGTGTGTTTAGGAATGAAGAGGAAAAGAGTTTACAGTTGAGGTGATTTGTATCACCCAGAACTGGTGAATGAGAAAAGGTGTGAATGAATGGTCTTAAACAAAAAAAACAGATACGCTAAAAAAAAAAAAAAAAAAAAAAAAAAAGCTCTGGGGTATGGTTTAGACAAGAATAAGTTCGTATGATTGACTATATGACTGAACGAAAAGGTAGGCCAAGTTAAAAAAAAAATAAGTCTTACTATATCTGAGGTGAATGCCGTAGGCCAAAAGGACATAAAAGAGAAATTATTCGGTAAATAATTATCTCCAGGTTAATTCTCCTTTCTTTTTTTTTATCAAGTATGTGTGGATTGTAGTGACAAAGTACTTTGCTCCCAGCCAAGATTCTAAATTTCTATCACAGAAACTTGAACCTCAGAATTGTAACATCGAAAAATATATTCTCAAACACGATTTTAATATTTTCCTCTGAAATGTTTGTTTTTTAAAAACTACATATGTAAAAAAATTAAAAAAATAAAGGACTACATATGTAAATTTTTTAAAGGTGAACAATTGTGGGTCTTTGTCTTCTATTAGTTTTTAAATATTTGACTAAGAAGCTGGACGTTCATTACTGGGGTACTTTTATTTCTCCTAAAAGTAGCTTCATGTATTTTGAGTGTCTCTCATGTATTAGAAATTTCCTATATGAGATTTATCATTCTTCTAAGACTCTTACAAAAGAGGTATGATTCGTGTCATATGAAAGATAAGGACGCTAAGACTCAAGAGGTCCAGTTTCACAGTGACAGTCAGGATTCCAAGCCTGGCCCAGGTCTAAGCCACCTGCATCCTGTGTCCCATGGTTGCTTCACTAAGTGGTGGGGCCATAGAACTGAAAAGGTTTAAAAATGGCTAACTTAAAAAGTAGCGATTACAATAGAGAGAGGCTAACTACGCATGCAGCTGTCAATCGTCAAAACCACATTAATATGTGTCTTTAATCACAAGTCAACACAAACATCTTAAAAACACATTAGTGGCAGTATTTTTTACAACGCAGTGATTTCTCCTCATATAATAAAGTATAATGACAGTTCACAAATAGTTTTCTTTGGCTTCCTACACTTAGTGCTTTTTTTGAATTTTAGCTAAAAGATTCACCGAAGCAGACCATTTCTCTCACATTGTTTGATATGCTCCTTCTCGTCATGAAACTGGTAGTCTCCTTTTTTTCTCTCTTATATCCAAGATAACAACTGAGAGACAAATCATGACGTGACCAATTCCCAGCTCTGGCACATAGCTAAACACCATGGTTCGACCCTTCCAAATAAACTGACAGGAAGTAGTGTTTCTTAATTGTGTTGCAAACAACATAGTTTTGCAAGATATTAACAGATGTTCTATACACAAAATAAGAGTTTCATGATCAAATAGGTTTGAGAAATAGAAGATCAACAGCTTAAAGTAATGGCCAGTTATATTGTGTGTTTCCCATTCTCCTTACTATGCCTTGGGCTAACTGCCCTTTTCAATGAGGATGCTACTTAAAAAAAAAATGCTACTTAATCTTCACAGGAAGTCTGTAAGATAGGTACCACTATTATTTCTATTTTGTGAGTAAACTTGGAGTAAATAGTGAGGATTGTTGAATCTTGCTGTCCTACGGTTCCAGGTTCCATCGGGATGGGGGGGGGTGTTGGTTTTTAGTTTGGCTCTATTTTTCTATCATTGTTAACCGACGTTTATGCTAAGTAACTGCTCAAGACTGTCCTGCTAATAAATGGCCCAGCCAGGATTCAAATGTAAATCAGGCAGCTTTTTCAAGTACTATCTTGAGGCACCTTGAGTAGGGCTGCTTAAATTCATTAGAGTAACCCAAGTCATTGTGAAGAGGGGGATGGAGTTAGTTTTTCCAAATTTATTTGAACTTGAACCCGATTTATTGTATAACATCTACTAGAATGTCCGAGAGAGTTTGATAAATCCCACTATGGGAGAATATCCTCCCACAGTTTAAAGCATACATGGCTTCTAAACCTGTAAATGAGTTAATCAGGTTCTTTGTCAGGTATGGAAACATGCTGTGTTTTATAATTATGTACCATCTCCTTAAAGCAGTTCAGCTATGAATATTTGCAATGGTCATTTTTTTTAAAGATTTTATTTATTTATTTGACAGAGAGAGAAAGCGAGAGAGTGAGCAAACGAGCATAAGCAGGGGCAGAGGCAGAGGGAGAACAGGTTCCTGCTGAGCAGGGAGCCCGATGCAGGGCTCGATCCCAGGACCCTGGGATCACAACCTGAGCCAAAGGCAGACACTTAACTGACTGAGCCAGCCAGGCACCCCTGCAATGGTCATTTTATAAATATCTCACACAGATTCAATTTATGATGTACAAAAATGTTTGGGTGTTTGTGTATTGAACTCTGGCCTAAATTAACGCATGCCTCGATTTTTATTCCAGATGGTATGTGTCACAGTAAGTAACATAAACACAAAAGTAAATAGGAAAGAAGTCACATAAATAATGGACAGCTTCTCTGAAATTAGTTTCTACAGGTACACAACTATTTTGAAGTAAGCAAGTGAGAGGAATTCCCTCATCTTATTATTTCTCTTATTTTCAGAAGATTGTCTACAAGGTGAAGTACAAAATATTTTTCTCATCTTAGATTGAGAGATTGTTTTAATTCTAAGATACTCAAATTTTAATCTGTACAAACAAAATCATCATAGGGTAAACTAAAATGTAAGATTTTCCTACACTAAAATGTAAGATTTTCCTAATACAATATTTAGATAGGGTAAAAATCTCTATTTCTTTTTTGTGTGGGGGGAGTAAAAAAATGAGCAAAATAACCTTAAATGTTTTAGTTAAATTATGGTATTTTTGACTGTATAATAAATAGGGGTTTTTTTTAAAGATTATTTATTTTCTAGTGAAAGAGCTACACTTTAATTACTGAAGACAGTACAAATTGATGTAACTCTCATACAAAAAAACTTGGAAATATGTCAGGCCATGAAAATGTATATACCTTTTGACCCAGTAAATCCCACTACTGGGAATTTATACAAAGAAAATCAGAAACAAAAGAAAGAAGAAATAAAGTCTCTGTATATAAATATGTTGCAGGAATAAGCAACAAATTGGAAACAAACTAAATGTCCAATAAGGGGAACGGGGAAGTAAATTATACAACAATACAGAATAAAGGTTTTAAAGTTGACAATTAGACTTCATAGCAGCATTTTTTAAAAAAGGCAAGTTACAATACTGTATTTCTGCAATGATTAAAAATTTAGAGAAATGATGCATTTGTCAAAAGATGAAGTGGACATATAGTTGTTCACAGTAATAACATTAGATGTGAATTCTCTCACACTTTGTCATGTTTTCATATATATCAACAAATATATTCATATTATCAGATGCATAAACCTTAAATTCAAAATAATTTGAGACAGATGTCCAAAAGAAGTGCTTTATGAAAAAGAAGATGTTGGGAAAGTTTCTTATTTTGTGATTCCTTTTGTCCTTTTAAGCACACTACTTAGTTAACAATCGATGAGTGGTTAAGTTTGTCAAGAATTTCTAGTCAAGGGCACCTGGGTGGCTCAGTTGGTTAAGCGACTGCCTTCGGCTCAGGTCATGATCCTGAAGTCCCGGGATCGAGTCCCACATCGGGCTCCCTGCTCAGCAGGGAGTCTGCTTCTCCCTCTGACCCTCTTCCCTCTCGTGCTCTCTATCTCTCATTCTCTCTCTCTCAAATAAATAAATAAAATCTTTAAAAAAAAAAAAAAAGAATTTCTAGTCAACCAAATGCCCCATGTGCCCAAGTATCTCCATGCCAGACAAAGCCCAGGAAAGAACAATAATGCTTTTGGCCCAGGCTGAGCAGTTACTCTCTCCTATATACTAAGTAGTCATCCACAGAATAGTAAAAAATATATATTTTATATATTAGGTGCTAGAGCCTAATACAAGAATTCAATCTAAAAACTTCTAGAAAGATAATTAAAATATTTCTAGTTTTAATTGTGTTATTCACAAAACTGATGACACTGGAATATTTTCCTCATGTGAAACAACAATCAGTATCAAATGTTATGCCTAATACGAAGAACTAATGTTTAATCATTTTTATGTCATTATTTGTAAGTGCTCCTATGTTTCAAAACTGATTAAGTTTGCCTTCAGCATTTTGTTGCAGAGTTTTGGAACCAGCTCCTTTAGAATGCTCTAACAGCTTGACGGCCCTGTCAGAGTTTTCAGTATTTCTAAGCAGAGTCTCTAATCTTAATTTTCTTCTGATCTTCAAGAGCACAGCCAATTACTATGGACTGAAACTTCTGGTCAACAGGCCCAGGTGGCACCTCGGATAAACATGCACCGTACAGTGACATCAAGTGACTCTCGGCATTTCCCAAATCATCCAGAAACTTACTGACGACCTTATCAATAATCCTGGTGGCATGCTTCAGGGATTCTTGCTGCTGGGGGTTTCTAATTGTTTCTACTGAAACTTCAACGGTGAGGGTTCGTCCCACGGTTTGCCGTCAGATTTAATTCTTCTCTTTCTCCGTCGCTGATCTGCCTCATGTCCTGGCTATTTTGAATGCTGTGGATCATTTCCAGGAGGATTTCTTTCTCTTGCTCAACGGCAGTTGCTGCTTCTCTCAAAGCTTCCACCCTGAGCTCCAGCTGGTCCAGGCTCTCCAGCAGGTGGCTGGAACGGTTGGCCATGGAGGAGAAGGAGCAAAAGCGCCCCTCGTTGGCTTTCGCGTTGATCTTTGCCTTGAGCCGTCTGAGCCTCTGAGGCGGGGCGGCCAAAAGGTCACCGGCCTCTCCGGCGGCAGCGAGGGGAGAGTCCAGTGGTTGACGTCACCGCGCAGGGCGCCCGCCTCCCTCTGACGCCCGTAGGGGGGCGGCCCATTTATTTATTTGAGAGAGAGAGAGAGAGAGAGAGAGAGAGAGAGAGAGAGAGAGAACACGAGCAGGGGGATGGGGCAGAAGGAGAGGGAGAGAAGCAGATTTCCCACTGATCACGCAACGTGATGCGGGGCTCAACCCCACGACCCTTAGATTATGACCTGGCCCAAGCGACTGAACCACCCGGGTGCCCCTGTATAATAAATAGAAGTTTTAGGAAGACTTTATGAACCAAGATGATTACATTTTATGATAAATCTTTTAACTTTTAGCTCCACACATGTGGTTAGTCTAAAACTTGGAAATAATCAGGAGATAGACAGGGTCTACCTTAGTAAGGACCTGTCTGAGAGAGCACTCATCGATTTAGTAAATCCAGTCTAAGATGCAGTCATTTTTAAAAATGTTAGCCTGTAAATTATAAATTTGAATGAACTCATCACTGACCTGAGTAGATTCTTGACTAAAATCTATATGCCATACACATTTTTTTTCAACTGGATAAATACAGAGCAAGTGAAACAGAATTTTTAGGAGATACAACGTTAAGAAATAAAATTTAAGATTCTTCGCAAAGAGCATTAATTGAAAACAATTTTAGATTAACACATTCCAAAATAGGTCAACAAAAGAATGTTTAGTCGCGGTAACCCCGTATTTTGAGACGATTCAATTTTCTACTTCCTCCTTTGGTTTTATGAGAACTATCCATGAGTCTTCTTTCAAAGGGCACCCAATAAAGAAAGGAATCAGAACAGGTGACATACAACTATATTCTCCAAGCATCACAAGTGAGGACTATGTCCTAACGGATCCACAGTTCTATCAGAATCGGGGTTGCTGGATGTCAGTTTTACTCTACTTTTCTATTGTTCTTAACTAAACTATATAAATCTTTCCATGAATCAAAACTTCAAGGAAAAGTCAAAAACTGATTTCAATTTTTATGAGGGCAAGGATCACATGTGTCTTGTGGACGACTGGATCCCTTGTACCAAACGCATTGCGAGTGCTCCGTAAATACCGTGTGAATGCACGAGTAAACAAAAGAAAGAAGGAAGATGAAAATGGAGAACAATTTGAAAACAGGTGAAAATAATGAAAGACACATTTCTTAAGGTTGCCAGATTTATCTACTAAAAACACAAGATGCTGTAAATTTGAATTTCAGACACACAACAAATAATGTTTTAGTACAAGTAGGTCCCAAATGTTGCAAGGGCCACACTTACACTACATATATACACACATATATATGGTTTGGAATTCAAATTTAAGTAGGCCTGCTGTATTTGATCTAGCAACCGGAACACCTCTGAATCTACATAAAATATTGCAAAACCACCTGGGAGTTGTTAAAATGCGGAGTGCAGGATGCATGCTGTGCAAACCAAGGAGCTGTTCTGGGTAATTCTATCAAAATCCTAACTACTAATATAGTACACAGAAAGGAAACTTCCATTTGACATCAGCAAAATAATGACTAACAAAAACAAGGGCTGTGGGAAGGGAGTCTTGCAGAAAAGAAAAGCTTCTGAGCAACATTGAGGTCTGTGACCCCATTCTAGCTGAGAAACTGTAGGCAATGAGAATGACTTTCTTTGATCTCTCTTTTCTTTAAAGTAAAATAACTATAAAGATTCTTTCTAGTTCTAAATGACCTTTGAGACTAAGTTTTTTTTAGCAGCCGTCATCATTCATCCATAAAATCTAAGTTTCTAAGGATGACACATTTAATGGGTATTATAATGGCAATCAGTATAATCAAGTGCCACAAGACAAATGAGGTCACTGATTAATGGCCAAGGGTTTTTTTTTTTTTAATTTTGGATGAATTTTAAAATAGATACTGACTCTATCACAAACAGACTTTTATCATTGTTAATATGAAAGGGTGTAGATTGCAGGTATATAATCATACCCTACCTTACATCCTAGACTTTGATGCCATAAACATAATGCAAAGTATAGTGAGTTTCTACACCTCTTGTTTAAACAACAGGGGAAACCTTTGCTTTTGCAATTTCCTTTCAGCTCAAGCAACGAATGGAAACAGCACTAGCAGAAACACCACCAAACCTAAAGGTATGTCCTAATTTTCACAAATATTTTATAGGCATGATGCTTAACCAAAGAGCAGAAGAAAGGGTTTTGGAAAAATCCCACTTACGTTTCTAAAGCATCCTGTTGATGCCCTTCAGCAGAAATAACTGAGAAATGACATCTGGGCAGTTAACAGAAAAATGATGGTATGACGAAGTAGAAAGATTTTAGATGACAGGATCATTATAAGAAAGATTATTATGTATTGATTAGTCACGAAGGCAAATTTAACTTTTAATTTAAAACATGCATGGAACTGAAAAATAGAGGGAATTATTCCTCGGAATTTGACAATGTAACAAAAACCACAGTGAGTGGGTTCTTACCAGCTGGTCTTAAGAAAGTTACCTAACTTTTCTGAGAACCGGAGGGACAGGCCCAGGAACCTCATGGACACTGAGCCCAGTGAAGTCAACTCCCCTTGGAACCTTAGGTTGCAGGGACTCCCATGCTGCGGCACACAGTTGGGCTAAAGACCACATTAACCAGAATCCCATATGTGCCGGTTCTGCTGAGACCTGCCCTTTGCCAAGGAAAAACACCCACACGAGATTCAAAGGAGGAAATGAGACACAGGCTACATTTCTGCCATTTCCACTGCCAAGCACAGTTGTGTGGGCGTTTGTGGGGGTGATTCTGAAGTGTTTTTGGAATCATTCCTGGGAGCTCAGTCTGGAGCTTGTCTTCCAAGCCTTGGAACGACTTTGTAAACACCTAATTCTCTACCTTAAACCCCCCTCAGTTAAACAAGGGAGACGGTTTCTTGTTTTCTGAGTGAACCTTGTCCAATACAGAGAGGATCTAAGGTTCCTCCTCAGTGTTTCAGTGAAAATTTGCTATGCTGACATAACTATGCCATTTCCTGTCCAACGAATGTTTTTCTTCCAAAAAACCAGTAATTTGAAGTAATTTTGAATTAAATGGATGTTGCTGTAATTGAATAAAAAGGGATAGGTACTGACAATGATCAAAAGGCTTCTCCCTAGAAAGGGATAAAGATCTCCTGAATTAGCATCCATGGATTATGTTTTGTGTGCATACCTGCTACAGCTGTATCCAGTTCATCTTCATCCAACGATTCCTGTGTCATAAAGTCTTTCAGAGGAGACATTGGATAGGATGTATTGAGATTCAAGCCCAACATGAAGTTGTGCACCTTCCCAGCACGTCCTTCTCTGGTATTGAATAAGGTTGAATCACTCACCAAAGCCATTATCATACGATGGACCCAACTTGCTTGATTATCATTGTGATATTCCCTTTTAGCATCTTCATTTTCAGTGCCTAAGGAAAAAGAACTAGAACATTATATAGATTCCCAAGTCCATTAAAAAAAACAAAAACAACAACAACAACAACAACAAAAACTTTGGATCAATACCTAGTAGTGCAATTGCTGGATTGTAGGGTAATTCTATTTTTAACTTTTTGAGGAACCTCGTACTGTTTTCCAGAGTGGCTGCACCAGTTTGCATTCCCATCAACAGTGTAGGAGGGTCCCCTTTCTCTGCATTCTCGCCCAACACCTGTTGTTTCTGGAGTTGTTAATTTTAGCCATTCTGACTGGTGTGACGTGGTATCTCATTGTGGCCATTCGAAGGGGCACAGGCACCCCAATGTTTATAGCAGCAATGTCCACAATAGCCAAACTATGGAAAAAGCCATCTGTCCACTGACAGATGAATGGATTAAGAAGAGGTGGTATACATATGGAATGGAATATTACTCAGCCATCAAAAAGAAAGAAATCTTGCCATTTGCAACCGTATGGATGGAACTAGAGGGTATTAAGCTAAGTGAAATAAGTCAGTCAGAGAAAGACAAATACCGTATGATTTCACTCATATGTGGAATTTTAGAAACAAAAAGATGAACATAGGGGAAGGGAAGGGAAAATAAGATAAGAACAGAGAGGGAGACAAACCATAAGAGACTCTTAAGCATAGGAAACAAACTGAGGGTTGCTGGAGGGGAGGTGGGGAGCGGCTGGGGTAACTGGGTGATGGGCATTAAGAAGGGCACGTGATGTAATGAGCACTGGGTGTTATATGCAACTGATGAATCACTAAATTCTACCCCTGAAACTAATAATAGACTATATGTTAACTAAATTGAATTCAAATAAACATTTAAAAAAAATCTTTGGCAACTGAATGTTAAGATTAATAGTGAAGCTCTATGGTTTTGGTTCAATAAACATTTATTTGTCTAAATTAATATAGTGAATATTTCAATCATTTTTGTTCTTAAGTTGTTCTTACTTTAAACCTATAGTCAGTCTACAGGTTGTGTTCTTGATGTGTTACTTGGTCTATTCTTACATTTCCAGGCAAACTTCTACTTTCCCCTGTCTGTCCTTCTCTAGTCCTCTTCTTCCTTTCCTCTGACTACACACACACACACACACACACACACACACACACACACACACAGGGAAATTCCACAGTAGCTAATCCTCTCCTCTCCATTACTAAGTTTCCTTCCCTATCCTGTTTAGTAAACATCCAGAAATCATGCAAACTGAGAGAGACAACTGAAGGATTCAACACACATATTTGCTGCTCAGTAAACACTACAAACACTCATCTCATCCTTGCTTATAAAGTTGGGAATTTAATACCATGTGATTTAAACACATGCTTTAACATGTCTTAAAATTCAGCAATCTTCCAAAAGAAGCAGTTTTAAATGACTTTTTCCTTAAAACCCGTGCACACATCACCACTGTTGGGAAGCCACATCTTGTAGCTGTTTAAAACGTTGGCTTCAGAATCAGACTGTCTGGATTTCAATCCTCTCTCTTCTGCTTACTAGTTAGTTAACTCTTCCCAGTCCTCATCTCCTCATCAGGACACCTCATCTCCTCATCGGGACACCTCATCTCCTCATCAGGACCAGTGTGAAGATGAACTGAGAGAGTCCATTCACGTACATCTCTTAGAAAAATGCCTGGCCTTTCATAAATTCATTACAAACACTAGTTCGTAGTAGAGACAGGGGTGGTAGTGACAGCTGCATCATCATCATCATCAATATTACTCATTCATAATCCAAGTCGAGGAACGCTGTGTGGTAGAGTATAATTCCACCTGCCCACATCCCTCTGTTCAGATTTCTGGGAACTCTATATAAATAGACATGCATCTACAAAACTGTATGTGTGTGTATTTGAGAAAAAAGAAAGTCTACGTTCAAACTTCATAACTTCTCACAAATGCTAACGAGACATACATAAAATCATAAAATCATAAGAAATACCAATTTTTTTAATCTACATAAAGATTGGCTTAACTGAGCTGAGTAAAGGAACGGATCTTTCACGAGCCAATTCAGATGAATACATACTCACAAAAAAATAGTACATTTTCGACTCCCACACTTGCCAAATATGACAAAGAAAATCTTTCACGAGAACAAATTGGGCTTTAAGGTGAATGATTTAGCGGTGGCTGGGTGGCTCAGTCGGTTAAGTGACTGACTCTTGGTTTCAGCTCAGGCTGTGATCTCAGGGTCGTGAGATTGAGCCCCGCAGCAGGTTCCATGCTTAACTCAGAGTCTGCTTGGGACTCTTTCTTCCGCTCCCTCTGAGCACACACATGCGTGCACCCTCTCTCTCAAATAAATAAATCTTTTTTAAAATAAAGTGAATGATTTATAGTTTCCAGTTACACAGGATACAAAGAAGATACCCATTATTTTCCAAATATTTGGAGCTTCCTCCCTACTCCTCCACCTCCCTCTCCTCTTTTCCCTTTCACCTTCTTGTTCCTCCTCCTTCTCCTTCTTCTTCACCATCATAATTATCATCATCATTATTGTTATTATTATTAAATAAACCCCACTTCTGTACCAGAAGAAGATCTACTTCCCTTATGAGATATTCGGAAATGGCATCATTTGTGGGACAAACCCAGCACTCAACAGATAAATGATAACTGGCTGCTTTTTAGTTATAACACTAAGTAAATTTTTATTTGCATAGGCTTTTACTTAAAGCCCTCTGTATGCATTTGCAATATGATAATTATAACAATTCTGTGAGAGCAGGTAAAATGATGCCAGGATAGATCTGAAGAAACTAAAGTTGAAAATTCCTAAAGATCTCGCTCAAAATCCTATGATGAAAAATGAAGAAGCCTCAAGAGAATGAGAAAACGAGCCATAGACTGGGAGAAAATATTTGCAAAAGACACATCTGATAAAGGACTGTTACCCAAAATATACAAAGAACCCTTAGAATTCAACAATAAGAAAACAAACATCCCAGTTAAAAAATGGGTAACAGACACCCCACCAAAGAGGACAGAGAAATGGCAAGTAAGCATATGAAAAGATGCTCCACATCATATGTCACCAGGGAAATACAAATTAGAACATCAATGAGATAACACCACACACCTATTAGAAATGCCAAAATCCTAAACATTGACATCACTGAATGCTGGTGAGGACGTGAAGCAACAGGAACACTCACACATGCTCGTGGGAATGCAAAACAGTACAGCCACTTTATCCAGCAATCATGTTTCCTGGTTTTTACCCAAAGGAGATGAAAACACATCCACACAAAAATCTGAACATGGATGTTTATAGCAGCTTTATAACGGCCAAGACTTGGAAGCAAATAAGATGTTCTTCAATAGGTGAATGGATAAATAAACTGGTACATTCAGATCATGGAATGTTATTTGGTGCTTAAAAAAAAAAAGGGGAGCTATCAAGCCATGAAAAGACATGGAGGAAACTCAAATACATATTACTAAGTGAAAGAAGCCGATGTGCAAAGGCTATGTATTGTGTGATTCCAAAATCTGAGTTCTGGAAAAGGCAAAACGGTGGAGACAGTAAAAAGATCAGTGGTTGCCTGACATTGGGGTGGGGGGCGGATAGAGGAATAAATAAACAACACAGAGGGATGCTTCGGGCAGTGAAACTACTCCATATGAAGCTATGATGGTAGATACATGTCATCCTACTTTTGTGAAAACCTATAGGATATATGATACCAAGAGTAAACCCTAAAGTTTGGACTTTGGGTGATAAGGATGTGTCAATGCAGTTTCATGGATTGTAACAAATGTACCACTTTGATATAGGATGTTGATAGTGGGGGAGGCTCTGTGTGTGGGGGGGTGCAGGAAATATATGGGAACTCTCTGTTCTTTTTGCTCAATTTTGTTGTGAATCTAAAGCTACTCTAAAAAAAGTTTTATTTAAAAGGGAAAAAAATGAATATTAAGAACTAATAAGAAATCCCTAAGAACATCCTGAAACTCATTCTCCAATCTAGGTTGGTACTAAAACCAAAGTAGGCATGTTCAAAGGGTCTTTGAATTTCTCAACCTTAAGATAACCGGAGGTGATCAAATGTACCTACCATCTACAGCAATTTCCTTGATAATTAACAAGCCATTATTACACCTACCCAACAGTCCCTTTATCAATACACATTAATTCTAGAAATGTTAGGCATATACTGTCTATCCCCTTTGTACTGGCTAGCACCCTTCATTAAAAGGAAATTCAAAATTAAAAAAAAAAAGACATGGGGCACCTGGGTGGCTCAATCGTTAAGTGTCTGCCTTTGGCTCAGGTCATGATCCCGGGGTCCTGGGATCGAGCCCCACATCGGGCTCCCTGCTCAGCGGGAAGCCTTCTTCTCCCTCTCCCACTCCCCCTGCTTGTGTTCCCTCTCTCGCTGTCTCTCTCTCTGTCAAATAAGTAAGTAAGTAAATAAATAAATAAATAAGACCTAAACAACTAAAAAAATTAAAGTTAAAATTATGAAGGAGCCAGAACGAGGACTGAGTTCTTTCCAGGGCAGGGTTCCAGCAGGGTTCCTGCCTAAATATGGAATTAGGCCAATCACTGGCTGCATGAAGCAGCAGGAGAGTGGGCAAATAGGACTGAACAGGAGACTGGGAGCAGGGGCCAAACCCTGTGCCTGGTCGAAAGTTCTGTCTGCCCAGGGAAGGGTTAATTTTTTAAATTTTGTAAGAAACTATAGGCTAGCTGAGTTGTGGACTTGTGGACCTGCATTTCCCAGAGAAGGTACCTTTCCTCTAGTTTATACAAACTCATTTTAATTTTAATGTTGATTCAGCAAGGATAAAACAGGCTCCTCCAATATCTATACCGTGGCAGGAGGAATTCATGAATTTAGAGCAGGAAAGCATTTAACATCTTCTAAAATCTAGATGCACACATTCACAGGGTCATAGGATGTTTACCCAGTTGTTGTAAAATCACTCCATTTTACCATGTACCATTTGCAACAAATATCCCTGATCCCTGCCCTTATCCCTGCCCTGACTTCCTCCCTGATCCTGTGACCCACACCAAGCTAAAAACTAACTTGTCAACATGTGAAAGAACTCATTTACACTTAAAAATAACATCTACGAAAAAGATTTCTTGATAATTCTTCCCCAAGAGATGGATTGTTGACAATGGGATAAGGCTCAGGAATGGACTGAGAATAATTGTTCACATGATACTTTATTAATAATAAAATTTTTACAAATGAAATTTTAATTTTTAAAGCCATGGGAAAACGTTCTCACATCACAATTTTCATGCCAAGAAGCCTGGTGCTCTAATTGGACTTAGAACTCGGTATTTCTACCATCCCAGTTTATTTTCCGCTTGTTCAATGGATAATATTTTGAGGTATTAAAAAGAAAAGCATAAGGGATATTTATGTTGGCATATTTTATTATACACACAGCATCCATTCTCTCTGTGAACCAAAAGCGACAATTCTCTATCACTCAGTGACTTAAGCAGAAACTACCATTAGCATCTTGAGAGAATCAGACACATCACGTAGTTCCTTTCCTAATGGACTTCTGCCAGAGAAGATTCTCTTACCTTTGGGTTCTTGTGATTCATCATCACTATCCGAACTGTCATTACTCACAATATGCTCTGCTGTAATATTCTCTGCAGGGGAAAAAACCAACAGCTGAAGGATCTCAGGTGTCAAGACTCACAATTAAATTTACTGTAAGGAAGTAATCTCAGGAAAACCACCAAGTGAGATCTACCAAGTTTACTAGTGTAAATTTAGATCAATTTAGTACTTAAATTTATTATTTTTACTAGTATTTTCAAATTTCTCATTGGACAACAAAATTTCCTAGAACAGGAAAAATTAGTTTAAAGCTACTCATTCATGATTTAAAAAAGGAAAGAATGTTTATTTGTTTGTCTTAATGCTGACAGAAAGAAGAACGTGGTTATAGGAAGCTCCTTGTTATACTAAAAAGGTATATTTTTCTTCAATTAAGTATGTTAAGTGGTGTTTATGAGGGTAAATGCAGGGTAAAACCAAAATCCTCAGGGGGACCACAGAACAATTCCTTCAAAATGAATAAAAGCTACTAATATAAGGTATCTTTTGATTTTCAATAATACTGAAAATTGTTTGTTGAAATGTGCCTTTTGGTGTGAAGAATTTGTGCTTCCTCAGAACATTAAGAGGGCAGTTATAAAAACTAAAACAGAAACCATAAATCCTTAACACTTAAAACAAAGACAGGAGTAAAATCCACATAATAACTAGCTTTTTTTTTTCCAACTAAAAATTAACTAAACTATGGAGTACACAGACCATTCTTATAGTCAGCATTTGTAGAAAAATCAAACTTTCTTTGGACACTTACATGAAACCACTGTCTGTATAGTGACTTATTTCTTCTCTCAGTCAGTAGAATTATTTTATTTTAAAAAATACGAATCTAAATTTATAATTTTCAGTGATAGAATCATTTGGGGGCTTTAAACTTGGAGAAATCGATGTATAACATTTAGTTTCCCCACGTTACTCTGCCTACGTTTACTATACCTACATAAATGTCATATACATGAATGATTGAGGGTATATAATGGAAGGGTTTTAAATGCTTGAGATAGTAAGCTGACTTTAATTTTTAGATTTTATTTAATTTTACTGGCATGATTACACATATGAAATTCAATAGAAGATAATGTTCCTGGGCTAATATTATTTATTTCATTTCATGACTATTACAGAAAGTAGTTTTGTTGTATAGTAGAGGGGTGGTATTAAGAAATGATCTGCTCTAGGTGTCCTATACATTAGGTGTGTCTCTAGTCATATATGTATTTTAGCAGAACTAAATTTTCTTCCTGTAAGCATTTTTTTTCTTTTTTTTGTCTTATTTGATACTCTCATTTAAGAAAATGGTTCACACACAAAAAAAGATTCACTAAAATATCATCTTTTTTGTAAAGGTATTTTCAAGAGATGAAAAGCTAAATATTTGAATGTATCTATTTTCCATCACTATAGTAGAACATATAGCTCCAACTGTCCAAAAGCACAGATTGCTCACATTCAAAATTCCTTGAGACTGTAAAGAGTTTCATTTAGAGTTATCAGGTTATGGTCCAATTTACCATAATGTCTTTCTTCAGAGGGGAGGAAGCAAACACAGAAACCACCTCTGAGCACCCCTTTAAAAGGTAGACTTTAGTCAACTCGTGGATGAAAGAGTTACAAGGTGTCTTCGGATTCCCCTCAGTCACCTCTCTGGTCTCATTTCTGGAAACCCTTACCTAATCTGAGGTAACACGCATCCTGCTGGCAAGTGGATCTCGAGTACACAATATTCCCCCTCAGTCTGACACACAGGACAAGTAAATAGGCTGCCAAACCACTGGCTCCAAAGGAAACATCTTACAACAAAGAATATTCTGAAGACCATTTAGTATAAACACTCTCCTTTTCCTTGGCCTTCAGCCATTGTCTCACCCAGATCTGTTATTTCAGTCCCATTCTCTTCCTGCCATAGGAGGAAAAAATACCAAGCCCTAGGTTTATCTAGGTTATTCAACAGAGAAGGAGCACAGAGAAGCAAGCCTCATAACATGTGCTCCATCTGTTCTTTTTCTCTTTTCTTCTGAAATCTTCACAAAATTTTGAGAAGAGTTATTTCCATAAAATTAGAGATACAAACAGGCTATTTATCCATGTGGGGTATAATGTTCATTAAAAAAAGTCAAGTCAGAGCATTTCAGCAATAGACACCTGGCCTCCCAGTTACTCTTGAGAGAATGGGGCTCTGTAGTTAAGGCTGGAGCAGGCTCAGAAGTTCCACCTACCTTGGCCTCTTGTTAACTGAGTGCTGCTCAGAAGACAGGAGCAAGTTCAAGCACAAAGCACTTTCTTTACTGTTTTCATTTTAAAATTGTTGGTGCCAGTGCGATCATAAAATCACTTCTCCATTACGTATGAAGAACTACCCCAAAATACAAATGATACTACTAAAGAAAATATTAAGGACTGTGGAAAATTGCTGTGCACTTAATATCAATATCAAACAGCTAAAATCAATTTTGCAGGAGGGATGATAACACTACTTAGAAGCCAATTTGTAGTGCATTAATGTTCCAATTGTGTTCTTTTTTTTTGCATATAAAGCTTAATTAAATCAACTGTCGCTGCCTGGAAAAACTAAGGGCAGCTTGTCAAAAAAAAAAAAAAATCCTACATTAAGTTTTTTACACGCAAGTATTCTTGAAATGAATTGACTGTTGAAAAAGTCAGACAGAGAAGAGGTAGTAGGTAGTTAGTGTGCTGGTAATCTACAGGACCCTCCTCCCAGCTCCTGCTGGGCTGGCCCCATAATTTAGATTTAGCATTCACGGCTCCTTCCCCACAGCCAGTCAAAATAGGCATAAGGAAACAGCTGGAAAGGCATCTAGGAGACACTGAATGGATGTTTCATTTTGTTTGCTTTGAGTCAAATTTCCTCGTCAATGAAAACCGATGTTCCTGTCATTAATTTTATAACGAATGAAAATCACTGGTCCTCAGTTGAGTCTGTCTACTTTTTCAAGTTTTGTAAATATTATTTTGTAATTTATTATGGGCCAATGAGTTAGATTTAAAGAAAATCATTAGTGTTAACTTACTAGATGCAACTTGAAATATTTTTTCCTCCTTTTTGGTATGACTCAGCTATATGAAACTAACAGAATTCTAATGAGTTAGTATTTAAGAGGTAAGTGAGCTGGCAAGCATGAATTTAGGTATCATACTGTGTTCAATTGCTGATGAATCTAATCTTTTAAAAGTGATTTGATAAAAGGAATATTTGATATTTGATAAAAGAAAGATTCTCTAACACAAGTAGTATGTTTAGATATATGATGACAAAGAGGAATGATGATGCTCCAGTTAAAAATTATTCTTAGGAATCAATAGTTCTTACGAATTTCAAAACCTCAGTGTCAGAATAATACTTAAGTAATATACAGATGATTCTTAGGAAATACTTAAGTTGATTTAATCAAGTTATTGGTAACTTTAGAACAATTACAGTCTTAATGGTGATTTAATTTTCTATATATGCATGTTAAAATTTATCAATTTAGCACAATATGATCAACAGAAACATGTTTTAACAATACCTAATTCTTCCTCCATTGTGGAACCTTTATTCTGTGAGCCAGAAACTCCCAAGACTCTGTTGAACAGTATAGAAAAGGCACTGCCCCAGACACCTAAAATAAAGCAAAAATGGAGAATAATTTAGAATGCACCAAGATTTAAAAGTCAAGCAAACAAATGGTAGATATTCATCACTTACCCATTAAGAAATGCAAGGGATTTTCTTCATATTTCTTCACAACTGTTCCCATAAAAAATTTGCTTCCAAATAAGTCAGGAGCCATAAAAGTACCATATTTAGCCATGCCGATCTCATATGGGCTAAATTCAACCCAATCTGAAAGCATTTAAAAAGAGTGTAATCTATTAATAGGAAAACAGTACAGAAGTGTGCACAGTTGAAGATCACTCCAACAATGTCTTATTTTCATTTATTTAAAATATTTTTAAAAATTAACCAAATACCTATTATGTATATAGCACCATATAGAAGTTGGGTAAAAAGAGCTTACTGAGATGAAAACACAAAAGGATCCCTCTAATTTGTACAAACTGAATTATCTTTCGCATTTAAAAGCTCAGACATCTTTTATGAAGTCCATCTTAATTCTAAAGAATGGAAAACAGAAAACTGCTAACTCAGATGTAAAATCTATGAAGGAGATAGAAGAAATTAAACTCTGATAATGCAAGCAGACTATGAACTGGAAGAAGGTATTTTCTAACATTTGCCTTTCCTTCATTTTTCTTTAATTTTGCTTATTAATTATTCCTCTGACTCAAGATTATAATACAAAGTTTTTATGCTGAGTGTCTTAAACACATGGTACTAGGGTCAAAAAAGCATACTTTCTAGGAGCAGAGACTATGGAGCCAGAGCCCAGGGTTCATATCCATTTTGCTGCTTACCAACTATACAAGCTTTGGTAGATTACTTGTGTTCTTTGTGTTTTAGTTCCCTAATCTACAGAATGTGAATAAAATAAGGAGAAAATAAGGAGATTGTAAAATTGTTGTGAAAATCTAATGGGTATAGAAATGTAAAGAACTGGCTCAGTTGTTGAGCATCTGCCTTCGGCTCAGGTCATGATCCCAGGTCCTGGGATGGAGCCCCGCATCGGGCTCCCTGCTCAGCAGGAAGCCTGCTTCTCTCTCTCCCACTCCCCCTGCTTGTGTTCCCTCTCTCGCTGTGTCTCTGTCAAATAAATAAATAAAATCTTAAAAAAAAAAAAAAGAAATGTAAAGAACTTAGAATAGGGCATAGCACATTTTAATCACTCTATAAATGGTAGCCACTATTAGATTTCATGTATATCCATGGCTATCACTGTGTCTAATTATGCATCCAAAAAGAATTTCTGGTTTCTAATTTCTACTTCCCTCACTTGCTACTCTCAGTCCTCCCCTTCCTGGTAAATGGTACTACTTTTCAGATATTCATGCCACTATTCATATTTTATCCTTGACAGTTCTTTTCCTTTTATATCTTATATAAAAAAACTCAAGTTCCATAGGCTCTCTTACCAGATATGCTTACAAACAGGCTGCTTATCCATTTGTCCACCATGGACCACCATCCATTTGTACCCTACCGGTACAAGCTGCCATACTCTCTTCCCTGGATCTCCACAATAGTCTTCTAAAACATCTCTTCTCTATTCCCCTGCTATCTTTTTGATACTTGTAGCAAGAATGAATTTTTAAAAATAGAAATCACAGCACACTAAGGCCAGCTGAAAGCTTTCCAATGGCTTCCCATTACACTGAACACAAAAATGTGGTCAACAAGGCTTCAGGATGGTCTTGCTGGTGCTCCCTGACCTCATGTCCTAACCAATCTCCCATTATGTTGGTCTTGCTCTTTCCACTTCAGCCACACAAATCTTCCTAATGTTCCTCAAAGAGAAAGCTCGATGACACCTCAGTGCCTTTATGCTTGCTATTACCTTATGCAATTACAAGGCTTGCTCCTTCTTAACCTTTAGTTCAAGGTCCAATTTCATTGGCCACCCTCTGTAAAGTCCCACAACCATCCACCCTTGCCTAACCCGAAACCCTCTGCTCTCCTTTATCCCGCCCCTTCTGAAATCATTACATGCCTATCCAAACAATCCAAAATCCAGGTAACTCAAAAATCCACAAATTTTTCTGCTATTCATTTGGTGGTAAAATCTGACCTGAATTCATTCAGCAGAGAAAAAAAGTCTTGAAATGATGTGAGGCTGATTTTTTTATCTATCTCACTAAATATGAATATTGACATATCCTATTAGAGAAATCACTCTATTTGACTATGAGATCTCAGGGCGGTATTATGTAATATACAATGTAAGTATGTTTTTTTAACTTTAAAATCTAAAATATTCTGAATTCCAAAACATCTATCCCCAAAGTTTTAGAAGAGGGATTGTGGACGTATATTTATTGTTTACTCTGTCGCAGATCATTACATTCTACTTTTGTCAAGGAAGTTATGAAATCACAGTTGGGATGAGAACACATTATAATTCATTTTAAATCAAAGCCAAGTGGCACATATACCTTTCATCAGAAAGTGGTGTGCTTTATACTGATTTACATGGAGTTAAGTCAGACATGACTAGCAATGAATCAGAGGTTGCTAGGAAAATTCTGTATTACTACAAGTAATTTCCCATCTCTGAATTTCATCTCCTTATCTTGGGTACTGAAACACAGTAATTTCTCGAGTAATGACTTCTTTATTAATGCTGTGGTGTGCGCACACAGTTATTACAGACATTCTCAAGGTAAGCTTGCTCTCTAGCCCTTACTGAAGGACTCACTATAGTATGTGACTATTACTCTTTTTGCTGTTGACTCGCACATTTCAAACTTGAACCTCTCTCTTGTACCTCCATGTACTTGTTTCCAACTTCCTGTTGCGCATTTATACTTAGACATGCTGTCATCACATAGCACTATGCTTACCTGGAAAGGAACTCATCCTTCCTCCCAGGCTAGCTTAACTGTTTCCATAAACCACGCTATTATAGTCCCAAAAAGGAAGTTTTTTAAACTGAAACTTTTACTCACTCACAATCAAACCCATTTATTACCATCTCTCACTGATTACCTTTGGGCTTTTCACATCCATCTTCATCTCTTCCTATCAGGATCTCCTTAGTTCCAGGCCTTTATTACAAATGCACAGTGATAGCGCTGCTTCCCATTTCTTTCCTTGCTAATCTACCCATATGAATCACCAAAATACTTTTTTTTTCCCCCAGAAACACGACTTAAACAATTTTATCGCCCTGCCCCCAATTTCCCATTATCATCATCATTGAATAAAAAGATTTCTGTCTGGAATTCAAATCTTTCTATAACTTGGCACTAATAGTTTTCCCAAATGTAACACCTACCTTCACCGACTCATACTAAGGCTAGTTTCTTTTTACTGCTCTCCAAGACCTACTTTTGGCTCCCCTTCTGAGCATTTTCTCATGCTATTTCACACAAAGAGGACCATTCACCTCCCTTGATAGACCTTTCCATGTTCAACTGAAAACTGAGTTCCATCACCCACATGAAGTTTTTCTTATGATTGCACTAAAGCTCTATGGTATCTTACTCTTAGGTCAGTTCTACACACTTTAAGAGATCATAAGATTCTATGTGTACGGCTCATTCATTTTCCATGTTTTATTTTCGTCTTGTTAATGTGATTGTAACTTCCCTGAGGAATAATATTACATCTTTACTCTTATGTATCTGTCAAAGAATTTAACATGATGTTGAGTTCGTAAGTTGTGCTCAATAAATGCAATTTATTATCAATGGAAATGTAAAAATGAAAGCACTGTAGTGAAGTGAAGGAGTCAAAATATTTAACAGTTTAAACAACTAGTGTTTATTTGTTTAAAATCTTCAAATGAGGAAAATGTTTAAAATTATTCTAAAGGGAAGAAAAACATTCTCTGATATTGTGGAAATAAAGTTGATAAAAACTTCTGTAAGCTAAGATAATTTGGTTCTTTGACTTTTAAAAATATTATTCAGATAATATTTCAACTTTTTTCCCCCTGAATATCCATTTTTAATCTAAGCAAACTTTAAAGTAATACAGACATCTCTCTTCTCCTCCCGCCCCACAACCCAAGCTACTTGAAGCTTCATAACATAACACCTTTGAATCTCTTATCTGGGTACAAGATCCACATAACTAATGCTTGATGGCTTTGTCCAACTCTGTTGGAAGAAATAGCTTTGAACCTCCTTATTGTAAAAGCTTAACAATGAAG
Organism: Callorhinus ursinus; assembly: GCF_003265705.2. Lineage (NCBI taxonomy): Eukaryota > Metazoa > Chordata > Mammalia > Carnivora > Otariidae > Callorhinus > Callorhinus ursinus. Next base: position 37,751,888 of record NW_027397075.1, read on the forward strand.
GTTAATGGTGTATCTCTCATCTCAGTAACAATATTGCAGTCAGGCAGATGGTCCAAATCAGACACATCAAGGTCAAAAGGTACATAAAACAGCGTTTCCCACTCTCGATGAATCCAAAGCATTCACTTGTTCTTTAATGATTGTGGTCAGATTTTCCACTGAGAGTGGCTACTGCCTCAAAGTTCAGAATAAAAAAAGGTGACTATGAAAATGTCATAACAATCATAACAATAGTAATGACACTATATTTTATGTCTCTTTATGATGTTCCATCTTTTGCCTACCTCGTGTGATTGTCTTAATAGCTCTGTAAGATAAACCTGATGTTTATTAATATCCTTTTTTTTAATAATGAGGAAAATAAGAATCAGAGAGATGAATGACCCACCTAAGGTATTTCAGTCTAGAACTAAGACAAGGCTTCCAAATTAGTCTAGTGCTTGTTTGACTATATCATAGTGCTTTTGGGGTAAAATGGCTTATTTGGCTATGCACAGACTTGAGCAGCATACTAGTAGGATTTATCAACCTATCTGCAAACATTCCAAGACCTCACAAAACAATAGGTATAGGAATGCAAAAACAAAACAAAACCGCTTTCATCATGGCACTTACTTTTCTTATATGAATAAACTTCAGTTCTCTTTATGAACTTCATTACAATCAAGATCTTGCTCCTTATTACTGCTGGGCATGCCATGGTTACCCCAGACTCCTAATGTATGCTTTACCCCCTTTCAATAATTAAATTTGCCTTTCATATATAAAACCGATTTATAGTTAAGATCCAGACCTTTGCTTTCTCATACAGCTTTCATAGAGCACTATATTTTTAAGATTTACTTAAACTTAAGTTGGGTGTGCCACTGTTTTATGTACTTTGCATACTTTATATTAAATTTTTTAGAGAAACATATGATAGGCTTATCCTTATTTAACAGATGTAGAAGCAGACTAAAAGATGTCATGTAACTTGGTCAAGAAACAATGCATAGTAACTTCTCTCTTGTGCCTTAACTTCTTTGATAATTATTGTAAATTTCCCAGATTATAAGGCCTGATAGAATGGGGGCAATATACTGTGGTGGGGAGGGGAGTTCATGCTTAGCACCTGGCTTACTACATTCTACACAGTCAGTAACCAGAGAAGCCAATATTTTTATAAAACAAAGGATTTTTGAGAATAAATCTCAGCTCTGCTACTTACTTTCTGTGTGGAAATGTGCAAATCATTTAATCTTTCTGAGGTTTTGTTTTTTTTTCTTCTATGAAACAGAGATAAAAATACCTCACTTCCTGAGTTGTAGCAAAAGTTCAATAAAATAATAAATATGATAAGTGATTTCTGAACCATAAGCATGATGAACATTTTAGCCAATCTAACTGGTAAACATCTGAATGGATGAATTCCAGGTGCACTGCTTTTTACAAATAATTCAAAATTCTTCTTGCCTGAGAGTGGTCAGTTGAAAAAAGTGAGTCCTTGTAAAATTGCAAAAGGATTCTGGATATAAATCTGCTAATTACATGCCATTCACAGTGATTTTTTTTTCAAGCTCATGGTGTGGCTGATTTCCCTAAGGTCCTTTTCCTAAAATTACAATGAGCCCTACCAGCTACAGGGAGAAATGTTTCCACCCTGCAGATTAGGACTGCCAAAGGCCCCCGGAAGCATGAGATCACATGCTCTGAGAGCACCCAATGAGAAGCAAAGTTAAAGAAGAAACAAATATTTACATTTGAGATTTAACAAAATGAGGCATTTTGTTCACCAGATGCCACAAGTACAGACTAGTACTTTTTAAGTACTGTACTATAAAAATTACAACAGTGCTTTGAATGATAAACATATGTTATCCAATTTAATGAAAATATAAGCAGTAAGCAAAAGAATATGCATTGCCTGGAAACATTAGGCACACTATTTTGTTAAAAGCCCTTGAGAAATGAGTAACTAAAATTGAGGAGATTATACTCATGACTTTTTTATATTTCCTATATCACTAATTTAAATGAAGATATATTAGTAATTAACTTCATGGAATATTCTCCACAACCAGAAAATCATGTAGCTTAATATTTTCTTGTATCTTTGAATGTGTTCATGCTACAGAAAATATATGGAAACAGACAACTAAAATTGCTTATGATCTTCTGCTAATGAAAATCATGACAAACCACAGTTCAAGGGTTTGAGGAAATGTTTTGAAAGAGGAAATTACATACCTGCAAACATTAGCTCTGAAACATCAGGTTTGACATGTAGACAGGTGAAGAGAGGTAAAGGGCATTGACCAGAATTGACTTTTTCCTTCAAACTACTCAAGGTAGTGTTCATTCTCTGTCCACAAAAGAAGCAAAGACATGGTTTTAAATATAGAAACAAACACAGATAGAAAGCTATTTAAAATAGGACTTCCTATCAAGACATTTAAAATGTTTATAATAAAAATAAGTCTTACTTTTTCTAGAAATTCCTGAGTCCCAATAAACAACAAGAGTAAGCTCTAGGGAGATAATTATCTTCATTCTAAAAACAACCACAACCTTAAAGGCTACATCTACATTTGAGCTGAAAAACAACTTGGCAGCTATGAAACTATGAAGAAAGAATTTGGACCCCGGATTCCCTGGCACAGACTCTATCTCCCCTGCTTTATCTTCCAATGAGAAGTCACACTGTATTCACGTGTCAAACGGGCTTTTTCCACGTGACTCCCTTTTCTGACTCTCTTTTAGGCAACCTCCACTTTTCCTCTGCCATTAAAATATTACTTGTCTTCATCTCCTGATTTAAAAAGACAGCCATTGGGGTGGAGGGTGGAGGGTTAAGGTTTAAAATGTGTATTTTTCCAGAGAAAAAGAATACAAAGTACTTTGCTATACATCAAAACTGTTACACAGAATGAGCAAGCACTAGCTGGAAATGTAGTGTTATGTCTGGCAGGGAGTATGTGCTCAGTAAACATTGTTGATAGGATCAGCTGAGTCAAGTGACTTTTACAAAATGTATCATTTTGTTTTATTAAAACATTATGATATACAAGGTCTACTTGTATTAAAAGGGCTGTAGGTTGAGTCATAGCTTACATTGTGAATTAGTGTTTCTCCTATTAACATCCCAAAGATATCGGTAAAGGTGACAGGTTGTCCAGAGCTTTTCTTCTTCCATAGAGACTCGACATATCTTTTAACTTTCTGTGGTGTGAGAAGTAAAAGGGGGTTGTGGCTAACATTTTTCATTAGTTCCTCATTAATCTCCTCTGGCCCTTTCTCTGGAAAATCAGGGTGAGAATATAGGGTTGACATGTACCTATAAAGAAAACAAAAGATAATTAGTGAAGAGAAAGGGCATCACATGGTAGTCTCCAAAGAAGGCAGGTACTCTCTGTCATAAAAAAATTAAAAAAAATAAAGAATGTTAGAAATAGTTGGTTTAGGGGGCGGAGCAAGATGGCGGAGGAGTAGGCGACCTGGATTTCATCTGGTCTCAGGAATTCAGCTGGATAGGGATCAAACCATTCTGAATACCTACGAACTCAGCAGGAGATTGAAGAAAAGAATACCAACTCTCTGAACAGAAAAGCGACCACTTTCTGGAAGGTAGGATGTGCGAAGAAGTGAATCCGAGGCGATATTCAGGAAGATAGATGGTGGGGTAGGGGGCCTCCGTCGGCTGCTTCTGGCAAGTAACAGAGCCGGGGAGCATAAAATCGGAACTTTTAGAAGTCGGCTCCGCTGAGGGACGTCACCCCAGTGGCTAAGCGGGGGGTGGAACCCTCATGGGACAGTGTGGTCTCAGGACCCTCGGGGTCACAGAAAGACCGGGGGTGCCTGAGTGCGGCAGAGCTCCCAGGTATCGGAGCAGGAAAGCCGGCTGCAGAGACGGAGCCGTCGCGCAGGCTCTCAGCTCAGGGTTGCCATAAACTGTGATCCGCGGCCCCTGCTCCTCCAGCAGGGACCCAACAAGCGGCAGATCCGGGGAGACTCCCCTTCCTCCCCCAGGAGGAGCGGTGCAGGAGCACACCACAGGGATCTGCTGGGTTTGGAGACTCCACACCGTGTCGGGTGCCAGAGATAGAAATGCTCGGTCACAGGCCGGGTGAGCACAGAGTGTGGCCGGAGACCGGGGAGACGGGAGTGACTGACTGCTTTTCTCTGGGGGCGCACTGAGGAGCGGGGGCCCGAGTTCTCAGCTCCTCCGGGGCAGAGATTGGGAGGCCGCCATTTTCACTCTCGTCCTCCAATGCTGTACAGAAAGCTAGCAAGGAAAAAAAGCTCCCAAGAGCAAACCGGAGCAGATTGCTTAGCCTGGACCGACAAGGGCGGGGAAATTCCGCCTCCAGCAAAGACATTTGGGAACCACGGCAACAGGCCCCTCCCCCAGAAGATCAGCACGAACAGCCAGCCAAGACCAAGTTTACCGATTAATGAGAACGGCAGAACTCCAGTGCTAGGGGAATACCGCACATAGAATTCATGACTTTTTTACCATGATTCATTAGTCTTTCAAAGTTAATTTTTTTAACTGTTTTTTTTTTCAATTTTTCTTTTACCCTTTTTTAACCAAGATCTTATCAATCCCTTTTTAAAAAAAAACATTTTTATTTTTCATTTTTAGAGTCATATTCTATCCCTTATTGGTAGGTACCCTTATTTTTGGCAAATATATATATATATAAGTTATTCTCTTTAAAATTTTGAGATACAGTTTCTTCTAACATACCAAAATATACCCTAAATCTCTAGTGTATGGCTTTGTTCTAGTCTCCTGCCTGATCACATTCTCTCCCCCACCCTTTTTTCCTTTCTTTCCTTTTTTTTAATCCTCTTCTTTCTTTTTTCAAACATCTTATCAATTCCTTTTTAAATTTTTTATACTTTTCATCTTTACAGTCATATTCCATCCCTTCATTGTATCAACCCTTATTTTAGACATATATAAGTGTTTCTTTCTTTAAAATTTTAGGAGGCACTTTCTTCTAACAGACTAAAATGCACCCAAAATCTAGTGTGTGGCATGGATCTATGCACTAGCCTGATCATATTTTATCATATTCTGTTTTTTGTTGTTTTGTTCTGTTTTTATCTTTTTTTTTCTCTTTTTTCTTTCTCTCCCTTTCTTTTCCCCTGGTTTCAGGTCTTTTCTCATTTATTTAGAGTATATTTGCTGGGGACGTTGTTAACCTGTTAGCCTTTTGTTCTCTCATTCATCTATTCTCCTCTGGACAAAATGACAAGATGAAAAAAATCACCTCAACAAAAAGAACAAGAGGTAGTACCTCAGCCAGGGACCTACTCAATACGGACATTAGTGCGATGTCGGACCTAGAGTTCAGAATCATGACTTTAAAGATACTAGCTGGGCTTGAAAAAAGCATGGAAGTTATTAGAGAAACCCTTTCTGCAGAAATAAAAGAACTAAAATCTAACCAAGTCGAAATCAAAAAGACTATTAATGAGGTGCAATGAAAAATGGGGGCACTAACTGCTAGGATAAATGAGGCAGAAGAGAGAATCAGCGATACAGAAGACCAAATGATGGAAAACAAAGAAGCTGAGAAAAAGAGAGATAAACAACTACTGGATCATGAGGGCAGAATTCGAGAGATAAGCGATACGTTAAGACGAAACAACATTAGAATAATTGGGATCCCGGAAGAAGAAGAAAGAGAGAGAGGGGGGCAGAAGGTATATTAGAGCAAATTATAAAAGAGAAATTCCCTAATGTGGGGAAGGAAACAGGCATCAAAATCCAGGAAGCACAGAGAAACCCTCTCAAAATCAAAAAAAATAGGTCAACACCCTGACATCTAATAGTAAAACTTACGAGTCTCAGAGACAAAGAGAAAATCCTGAAAGCAGCTCGGGAGAAGAGATATGTAACCTATAATGGTAGAAAACATTAGATTGGCAACAGACCTATCCACAGAGACCTGGCAGGCCAGAAAGGACTGGCACGACATCTTCAGAGCACTAAACAAGAAAACTATGCAGCCAAGAATACTATATCCAGCTAGGCTGTCATTGAAAATAGAAGGAGAGATAAAAAGTTTCCAGGACAAACAAAAACTAAAGGAATTTGCAAACACGAAACCAGCCCTCTAAGAAATATTGAAAGGGGTCCTCTAAGCAAAGAGAGAACCTAAAAGCAGCATAGACCAGAAAGGAATACAGACAATATACAGTAACAGTCACTTTACAGGCAATACAATGGCACTAAATTCGTATCTTTCAATACTTACCCTAATGTAAATGGGCTAAATGCCCCAATCAAAAGACAGAGGCTATCAGATTGGATTAAAAAACAAGACCCATCAATATGCTGTCTGCAAGAGACTCATTTTAGACCCAAAGACACCCGCACATTGAAAGTGAGGGGGTGGAAAACCATTTCCATTCTAATGGACACTAAAAAAAAGCTGGGGTGGCAACACTTATATCAGACACACTAGATTTTAAACCAAAGACTGTAATAAGAGATGAGGAAGGACACTAGATCCTACTTAAAGGGTCTATCCAACAACAAGATCTAACAGTTGTAAATATCTATGCTCCTAACATGGGAGCAGCCAATTATATAAGGCAATTAAAAACAAAAGCGAAGAAACACATTGACAACAATACAATAATAGTGGGGGACTTTAACACCCCCCTCACTGAAATAGATCATCTAAGCAAAAGATCAACAAGGAAATAAAGACTTCAAATGACACACTGGACCAAATGGACTTCACAGACATATTCAGAACAGTCCATCCCAAAGGAACAGAATACACATTCTTCTCTAGTGCCCATGGAACATTCTCCAGAAGACATCACATCCTAGGTCAGAAATCAGGTCTCAACCGGTACCAAAAGATTGGGATTATTCCCTGCATATTTTCAGACCACAATGCTTTGAAACTAGAACTCAATCACAAGAGGAAAGTCAGAAAGAACTCAAATACATGGAGGCTAAAGAGCAACCTACTAAAGAATGAATGGGTCAACCAGGAAATTAAAGAATTAAAAAAATTCATGGAAACCAATGAAAATGAAAACAAAACTTCAAAATCTTTGGGATGCAGCAAAGGCAGTCCTGAGAGGAAAGTATAAAGCAATACAAGCCTTTCTCAAGAAACAAGAAAGGTCTCAAAAACACAACCTAACCCTACACCTAAAGGAGCTAGAGAAAAAACAGCAAATAAAGCCAAAACCCAGCAGGAGAAGAGAAATAAAGATCAGAGCAGAAATTAATGAACTAGAAACCAAAAGAACAGTAGAACAGATCAACGAAACTAGAAGCTGGTTCTTTGAAAGAATTCACAGGATTGATAAATCCCTGGCCAGACTTATCAAAAAGAAAAGAGAAATAACCCAAATCAACAAAATCATGAATGAAAGAGGAGAGATCACAACCAACACTAAAGAAATACAAACAATTCTAAGAACATATTGTGAGCAACTCTATGCCAGGAAATTAGATAACCTGGAAGAAATGGATACATTCCAGAGATGTATCAACTACCAAAATTGAACCAGGAAGAAATAGAAAACCTGAACAGACCTATAACCCCTAAGGAAATTGAAGCAGTCATTAAAAATCTCCGAACAAACCAAAGCCCAGGGTCAGATGGCTTCCCAGGGGAATTCTACCAAACATTTAAAGAAGAATTAATACCTATTCTCCTGAAACTGTTCCAAAAAATACAAATGGAAGGAAACCTTCCAAACTCGTTTTATGAGGCCACCATTACCTTGATCCCCAAACCAGACAAAGACCCCATCAAAAAGGAGAATTACAGACCAATATCCTTGATGAACATGGATGTAAAAATTCTCACCAAAACACTAGCCAATAGGATCCAACAGTACATTAAAAGGATTATTCACCATGACCAAGTGGGATTTATCCCTGGCTCCAAGGTTGGTTCAACATCCACAAATCAATCAACATGATACAATATATTAACAAAAGAAAGAACAAGAATCCAATGATCCTCTCAATAGATGCAGAGAAAGCATTTGACAAAGCACAGCATCCTTTCTTGATCAAAACTCTTCAGAGTATAGGGATAGAGGGTACTTACCTCAATATCATAAAAGCCATCTATGAAAAACCCACAGCGAATTTCATTCTCAATGGGGAAAAACTGAGAGCTTTCCCCCTAAGGTCAGGAACGCGGCAGGGATGTCCACTCTCACCACTGCTGTTCAACATAGTATTAGAAGTCCTAGCCACAGCAATCAGACAACAAAAAGAAATCAAAGGCATCCAAATCGGCAAGGAGGAAGTCAAACTCTCACTCTTTGCAGATGATATGATACTTATGTGGAAAATCCAAAAGACTCCACCCCAAAGCTGCTAGAACTCATACAGGAATTCAGTCAAGTGGCAGGATATAAAATCAATGCACAGAAATCAGTGGCATTCCTATACACCAACAACAAGACAGAAGAGAGAGAAATTAAGGAGTTGATCCCATTTACAATTGCACCCAAAACCGTAAGATACCTAGGAATAAATCTAACCAAAGAGGCAAAGGATCTGCACTCAGAAAACTATAAAATACTCATGAAAGAAATTGAGGAAGACACAAAGAAATGGAAAAACGTTGCATGCTCATGGATTAGAAAAACAAACATTGTGAAGATGTCAATGCTACCTAGAGCAATCTACACATTCAATGTAATCCCCATCAAAATACCATCCACTTTTTTCAAAGAAATGGAACAAATAATCCTAAAATTTGTATGGAACCAGAAAAGACCCCGAATAGCCAGAGGAATGTTGAAAAAGAAAAGCAAAGCTGGCGGCATCAGAATTCCGGACTTCCAGCTCTATTACGAAGCTGTCATCATCAAGACAGTATGGTACTGGCACAAAAACAGACACACAGATCAATGGAACAGAATCAAGAGCCCAGAAATGGACCCTCAACTCTATGGTCAACTCATCTTTGACAAAGCAGGAAAGAATGTCCAATGGCAAAAAGACAGTCTCTTCAACAAATGGTGTTGGGAAAATTGGACAGCCACATGCAGAAGAATGAAACTGGACCATTTCCTTACACCACACACAAAAAGAGACTCCAAATGGTTGAAAGACCTAAACGTGAGACAGGAGTCCATCAAAATCCTAAAGGAGAACACAGGCAGCAACCTCTTCGACCTCAGCCGCAGCAACTTCTTCCTAGAAACATTGCCAAAGGCAAGGGAAGCAAGGGCAAGAATGAACTATTGGGATTTCATCAAGATAAAAAGCTTTTGCACAGCAAAAGAAATAGTCCACAAAAACAAAAGACAAGCGAGAATGGGAGAAAATATTTGCAAATGACCTATCAGATAAAGGGCTAGTATCCAAAATCTATAAATAACGTATCAAACTCAACACCCAAAGAACAAATAATCCAATCAAGAAATGGGCAGAAGACAGGAACAGACATTTTTCTAAAGAAGACATCCAAATGGCCAACAGACACACGAAAGTGCTCAACGTCACTCAGCATCAGGGAAATCCAAATCAAAACCTCAATGAGATACCACCTCACACCAGTCAGAATGGCTAAAATTAACAAGTCAGGAAATGACAGATGTTGCCGGGGATGTGGAGAAAGGGGAACCCTCCTACACTGTTGGTGGGAATGCAAACTGGTGCAACCACTCTGGAAAAGAGTATGGAGGTTCCTCAAACAGTTGAAAATAGAGCTACCATACGATCCAGCAATTGCACTACTGGGTATTTACCCCAAAGATACAAATGTAGGGATCTGAAGGGGTACGTGCACCCCAATGTTTATAGCAGCAATGTCCACAATAGCCAAACTGTGGCAAGAGCCAAGACGTCCATCGACAGATGAATGGATAAAGAAGAGGTGGTATATATACACAATGGAATATTATGCAGCCATCAAAAGGAATGAGATCTTGCCATTTGCAGCCATTTGGATGGAACTGGAGGGTGTTATGCTGAGTGAAATAAGTCAATCAGAGAAAGACATGTATCATATGACCTCACTGATATGAGGAATTCTTAATCTCAGGAAACAAACTGAGGGTTGCTGGAGTGGTGGGGGTGGGAGGGACGGGGTGGGTGGTTGATAGACATTGGGTAGGGTATGTGCTATGGTGAGCACTGTGAATTGTGCAAGACTGTTGAATCACAGATGTGTACCTCTGAAACAAATAATGCAATATATGTTAAGAAAAAAAAAAAGAAGAAGATAGCAGGAGGGGAAGAATGAAGGGGGGGAATCGGAGGGGGAGATGAACCATGAGAGGTGATGGACTCTGAAAAACAAACTGAGGGTTCTAGAGGGGAAGGGGGTGGGGGAATGGGTTAGCCTGGTGATGGGTATTAAAGAGGGCACGTTCTGCGTGGAGCACTGGGTATTATGCACAAACAATGAATCATGGAACACTATATCAAAAACTAATGATGTAATGTATGGTGATTAACATAACAATAAAAAATTTAAAGAGAAAAAAAGAAATAGTTGGTTTACTTAATTATCTGAGTGAAGATATTAATCCATTTAAGGAAAGAATGTATCAATGAGAAAGGAGCTGGCCTACAATGGAAGCAAAGTAAAAGAGAGGTCTCAGGGGAAACAGTGGATTTCCCATGCCCAATCCAGAGAGGAGGGTGCCCTACTAGATTTATGGTGCACTGTCTAGCCTCTGGGAATGGGTAATTCCTATTGCACTTTCAGAGACCAATGAACACAACACGTTTGAGTCATGTAAATAAACTGACTTGTCTGGATGTAATACTAGTCAAGTATTCTGATAATTTGGCTTTCCATAATGATTATCTACAGGTAGGAAATGCACCGTCTAACTAACCTATTCTGAATGCCTTATTTTCCTGACAAATGTGGGTTTTTTGGTTTATTTGTTTTGTTCATTGCAAACTGGGCAGAATCCTAAGTCTTGCCAATTGTAGGTCTCAGAATTTCTGCGCATCTAAATCTGATGGTCAAATTCTGGAGAGAAAGAAGTCTTTAAGGTAAATGACTTCTTGTGGAGATTCTTGGCCACCAGCCACTTCTAATGAAACCGGAAATCAGTAGATACTACCTTGGTGTTTGATATTTAGACAATAAACATTCAGTTACCACCCTCCTTTCTGTGCACCAATATCTCTATCTAGTATCACAGCTCTCCATACTGAATGTGAAGTTGACTTTATGTATCTGTCTCCCTTACTGAATTATGACCTCCTCCAGGGAAAATTTTGCTTATTCATCTTCTCTAGCCTCAGTGACTAGCAAATGCCTGGAATGTGGAAAGCATGGTTTTTTGAACTACTGAACCGAGAGAACAAAATAATGAAAGCAATAAATACCCACCATGTCATCCAACCGAAGAGTACATAAAATAGCACATAGTTTAATCTCCTGTTTCCTTGACATTCAAATCAAAATGCCTATTATCATGACTTATCTTTCTTTTAGGGAGAGGAAAAAACTAACCTTTAATGGATCCCTGCCATGCTCTAGGCCTGGGCTGGTTAACTGTGCATAAGCTGTTACCTTGAAGAGATGCAATAGCTTCCAATTCTTCTAAGAGAGGACTGATGAATTTAAATAAATGTTCACAGTTCTCCAATTAATACCAGAACTAGAGTTTTAAAGTGTGTCCTCTCCCCTGATAGGTTTTACTGTTTTTTTCTTAATCTCTTAAATAAGATTTCAGTTCTTAGAGATCAAACTACTTCCACTTTATATTAAATTATAATTTGTTACTGGATTCAGAGTTCTTTGGAGACAAACTGAGAATAATTTTAAGTCAACAAATGGAGACTGATGAGAGACCTAAAACGGAACACATGCTCTGAAAAAAAAATTTTTTTAAATAAAAATTCTTAAAAGATCTTTATTACATAAATTGGATTTGTAGTATTTCCCAAAAACTTGTGATAAAGATAAATCAAAAAGATTTACTCTGAACTTGAGCCTGGTATAATCACCAAAAATCTATAAAAAATACAGCTTAGATTGTTTGGGAGATACCGGGTCTATCCAAGTTTCTAAAACTAAGTGTCTTAGACATAGCAGGGCCTCTATAAACAGTTACATAATGAATGAAAGGATCCTCAACTTATTTCTCTATAAATCTGAAAATATCTGCCTCTAATTTTTCAACATATTTATATGATGGGACACATCATTCTCTCCATATGAATGCATTTTAGGCTAAGTGTGAAATGTTAACAGCTAAATCATGTCAAAAGTCCATAAGGAGGGGAGCCTGGGTGGCTGAGGTGGTTGAGCAACTGTCCCCCACTTGATTTCGCCTCGGGTCATGATCTCAGGTTTGTGAGATTGAGCCCTTGTGGGCTCCATGCTCAGAGTCTGTTTGTCCCTCTCCACCTCCCCTTCCCCTCCCCCACACTTGCCCATGCATGTGCTTACTCACATGCGTGCACTCTCTGAAATAAATAAAATCTTTAAAAAAAGAAATTCCACAAGGAATTCTCAGTACAATCCCTTCTTCCAAATCACATAGCCAATGTTTTAAAATATCAGTGCCAGGCCTTAAGGACTTGTCAAATCAGCATCCTCAGGGGTAAACATATAGAATTTCTATGCCTAAATAAGTGTCAAAATCAAGTGTCAAAAGTAACTAAGATTTGGAATGACTTGAGAAGACTCTTGACATTTGTAAAGTGAATAGCCTAAAACTCTAAAGAAATCTCTAGATTCATTTCCCCCTCAAAATGCAGTTACTTATGCAAATCTTCATTTAGTCAGTAAATATGTGATAAGTTGGAGAGACCCACTAGTGAACACGACAAGCACAGTCCCCCCCCCCAACAAATTTTCTCTAACTTACATCTTGATCTTTTAGTCTATCACCTCTTATGTGGCAATGTCTCCTAAAATTGTTTCATTTTTCAGTGCAGCAAGAATTCTTCAGACTGTTGAACTGAAAATTCTCATTCTTGAATTCCATTTTAGTCAGTTTAATGAATTGAGCCCCGTTGTTACAGATGTAGAACTGCTCTCGTTTCACTTTAGATGGTAATGCCATACAAACATGGCAGTCAAGAGCCCATAACCCCTCAGGACTCTACAAATGAAGCTGTATTGGGGAGGAGAGTTGTGCTGACTGGTTGGCTAATACTTACATGCAATGAATAACAAGTATCAACCAAAAATAATTTCAGAAATAATCACCCTAAAGGTAGTAGCAGTTACAAGGGAAGCCTTTGTCCTACATAAAATTCTCTTTTGTGATCACAGAAAACTTTTTGGGAGGTCCAGGGCTTCTCCAAATATTTCCTTATTACCTCATTTGTGTCAAGTAATGGTTATGTGTCAGTAGAATATAAAAACTTACACAACACAAGAGTGTAATTTGTTTATCCAAGTCTTTCCGAATTCTTTCCTTTGAACTTTACCTTCTCACCTATAGTTTTCAAGAGAAAATTAACATGAATCATCCTGACCACCTTTTCTTCTGTCTCAGGAAGTATCTCTTCTCTCCCTGATGAACACCTTTCACTTGTGTTTTTTATCTTGTTCTGTCCTGTCTCGGTCTGAATCTTTTTCTATCCATGAGCCATCTATTTCTTTATCTTCCATCTATCCTTCCACACTGTTTCCTTTACCTCAGACTTCTACACAAATGTCCAAGTTTCTTAAATTCTGAAAGCAAAACAAAACAAAGACGCTTCCCTGAGTCCTATACTCCCTTTCTTGAAAGAATAAACAGCTCCTAGTAGGTTTACCCACCCATCTTTCTTCCTTTCATCTTCTAGTCACTTCTTATTTGCAATTTCATGGTCAAAAGTCCTCTTTATCTACTTCAGTGATTCTTGCTAAAACCACTAAGGATTTCCAAACCCAGTTCTAAGCTAAGCTGTTCACAGATGTTTCGTTCTATTAAAAAACCCACTACTTTTTGAAGTACACTCCACCCCTGACGTCTGTGTCATCTTTTACTTGATTCTCTTCTCCAACGGCTACTTTGTATTGTCCAGCCTTTCCTTTTCTGGTCCATTAACTTTTGGGATGTTCTAGAGTTCCATGAACTAAATTATTGGTGATTATAACTGAAGTGGTAAAAGTTGGTGAAACTGCCAAGGGTGCGGTGTGTAGCTATAACAAAACAAAAGGGAGGTCCTGGAGGAAAGCTCACATTAAGGAGTAAAGCAGGGAGGGCTCCTGGGTGGCTCAGTTGGTTAAGCGACTGCCTTCAGCTCAGGTCATGATCCTGGAGTCCTGGGATTGAGTCCTGCATAGGGCTCCCTGCTCAGCGGGGAGTCTGCTTCTCCCTCTGACCCTCCCCCCTCTCATGCTCTATCTCATTCTCTCTCTCAAATAAATAAATAAAATCTTAAAAAAAAAAAGGAGTAAAGCAGGGAAAATAGTAAAGACAGTATGGAAAATAGTAAAGACAGTATGGAGGACAGAGCAGTCAGAGAGGATGAAATAAAAACCAAAAGGCAGAGGAGGAGAGATTTGAAAGAGGGACAGTTACTGTGTGAAATATCCCAACACCCAACCTTATCCTCCCAGACTCCACCAGAGAGTCAAGGAGGAAAAGAACTTCAAAAGACACCATTATATTTGGAAATTAGGTGGTTGCTGGGTGAAAATCAATTGTAAGGATTTTAGGAGTGAGTGGCCTTGAAGGAAATGGAATAAGAGAAGGCTAATCATGGAGAAATTAGACAATGAAGGATAGAGCATAAGTTTATGTACATATAAATGTGTGGCCTGTGATATTTAAATGATCGGCCTGTAACATTTAAAATTCTCTTAATTACATTTTGCAGGACTTGTTTTTAGAACCTGACAGGAGAACAGAAGATGTTGCCCCAAATCCATAACCAAAGCAATGACTGCAGCTCTAATTAAGCCTAAACACACATTTTATGCCCTCAAATCAGCACCCCAAATCATACTTGCTGCCTTTATTAGATAAGTTTAAGAAAGTAGGCTTCTTGCAATGTATTAGTCCGTGATGGACCACAGGAATCTAACAAATAGTGAATTCAGGGAAAGAAAACCACTCAGAGAGTAATAACAAAATGCTTGAGGAGGCAAATTAATCTAAGGGTCCAAGTTTTTCTGTCATATTACTCATTAAACAGGCAGGTGTCTGCTCTTTACTTCAAGGGGAAGAACAATGATGGGCTACATGCTTCTTTCCAAAGGGATAAATCGTTTTGAGGGTACACACAAAGAAGGTGGCAACCAACGTTCTAAGTTTTTGTTTCTTACTTAAAGAATCTGATTCCAAATATTTAAGAAACTATATATTCTTTATACATGAATCTCTATGTAAGAACATATAGCTGTCCAAGAGAAGGTTATGGTTTAGTTCCAAGAATCCTAGACTAGGGGATCAAAAGCCTGACTTTACATGCTGGTTCTGCTAGTGATCTTGGACAAATCCCTTGGCTTCTGAGTCAAATTTCCTTTAGGTGAAAAATGAAAAACCTCAGATCCATCTCAAAGGATAAGAAAGTACAGAAATCTTCAAATGTTAGACATATATAATATAATATTATGATAGATGAACTTTACTATGGCTGATGATTAAAAAGACTTGTAAGTCAAAGTCAGATATTTTGTAATAAGGTGACACTCATAGTTGAGACACCGGAGGAAGAACTAATATTTGATTTTCAATGTGCTTCCGTGGGTTAGGCAAACCAAAAAGTACATAGATTCTTTGAACATGTTTCATAAATGTTTCTGAAAAGGCAAATCTACAGTGTACAAACATTTTACGTACAGATGTTTTACATCTCTACCCAAATTTAGCTGAGCTTAAATGCATATAAAGGATTACTTTCATAATTAGGTGCGAATCAGTGAAACATTCCATTTCTACATTCAAAAGTTGTTTTTCTTCTCCCATATACTAAGGTATCTTGCATTTCATTCTATTTGCCCTAGAGAAGAAAATGAATACCTGGTGAATCATGTAGACTTAGACACAATTGCTGAAAGATTACAAATCAGCAAATTATAGAAGATTAAATTAATTATGGGTGGAGCATGTTATTTCACCTCTGTGATATTTATATAGAATTTCAATTGATCTATTTTTTAATTTTATGTTTAACTACATTTTAAGTTCCAAATAGGCTTAAAGGGAGTAAATTTATGAGTCATCATTAGGTATGAATTTGCCTTAAAAAATATTTTTAAGAAACAAATTATTGCATCAAGCTGGGACATTTCAGTAATTTGAAGTTAAGTTTCAATTTTCTAAATCCTTTCTTTTCTAAGGTTTCAGGTAGATAAATGCTAAACATTTCACATGATATAACTAAGATTTAAAATGTATACTAACCATGTGGAGCCAGAAAGACCAGCAATGTAGGTGGCACAATCTAAAATTCCCGCTTCATACAGTGCCTTGATCACACCTGAGAATCCGACCATGGCTCGGAACCCTCCACCTGAGCCCAATATGGCCACCACAGGCACCTGGAGTGATGAAACACAGAGATCATTTCTAAAGTCATAAAATATATTCCCTTTTTAGTTCCGCTTTTCATGTTATATATTCCACATTTGGTAATAAAGAATTGTAAGTTCATTCCTACCTTGATAATATCTAATTTTTTTAAAAAAGAAAATGTTTCATATAAGAAAATTAAGAATTAATGTCTGTTAGAAAGCAGATGTTACTCAAATACCAAGTAACTCTATTTAGAAATAACACCAACCATAACTCTGTATTTGCCTGACCCTTTGCATTTTTTCGCTTGCTTTCAGGTGCACTTTTTTTTTCTTTTGGATTCTCTCAAAAAAGCAAAAATGTCTTTGCTCATTTTGTAGATGGAAGTTCTAAAATCTGATATTACTTGTGTAAGATCTATTTGCTGGTAATCTGGAGTTAAGTAAGCCCCATGCCCTCTTGGTCCAGAATTCTTAGTGCTCCTTTATGCTGACTCATTTCAAAATATACACTATTAAAAAAGACAAGATCTACAAAATCTATTTATTCTTTAATCTATTAAATAAATCTGACTGAGTGTTCTCTTTCAGGCATCACAGGCAGATCCAGGGAATAGAGTTTATTTAAGTGAGGCAGAAATGTAATAATAATTATGACAATATGGATGCCTAGGTGGCTCAGTTGGTTAACTGTCTGCTTTCAGCTCAGGTCATGATCCTGGAGACCTAGGATTAAGTCCTAGGTCAGGCTCCCTGCTCAGCGTGGAGTCTGCTTCACCCTCTCCCCTTACCCCTCTCCTCTACTCATGCTCTCTCTCTCTTTCTCTCAAATAAATAAAATCTTTTTTAAAAATAATTATTATGACAACAATAAAAATAGAGATAGATGACATTTGTTGAGTTCTTACCATATGGTAGGAACTGTTCTTACTACTTTACAGAAACTGTCTCATTGAATCTTCACAAAATCTCTATGAAGAACCTATTTTATAGGTGAGGAACCAAGGCACTTGGAAGCAAGACCTTGAAGACTTGTTCAGGGTCATGCAACCAGTAAATAGCAGTCAGGAGTTAAATCACAAACTCCTATATCCAGGCTCATGCTAATATGCCTTCCTAAAATAAAGGGCTACAGGCTAGGAGTATACGAGGTCCAGAAAGTCTGGGCAATTCCAATCAGAGAAATTGAAGTGGTGGAGAAAGCTTCATAAATAAAAAAGGAACCTGAGCTTAATTTTAAAGATGCACAGTTATTCAACAGGGAGGGATGAGGGCAGGGAAGGAGGCTGTTCTGGAAATGGAAGCAACATGAGTCAACCAAGAGTTTTTGCAGGAGAGAAGCAAAGCCTGTCTGCAACGTGACTAAAATACAAGTGTTTGTTTGGAGAGAGAGAGATTGTCATTTTCTTTGTGGCCCTGGACCATTATTGCTCAAGAGAGCTGGTGGTTTCTCTCTACCCTTGAGCACAGTTCTCAAAGTGTACACAGCTGTCTGGGTGTCCACAAGGTCAAAACTATTTTCATGAAAACTGTAAGATGTTATCTGCCTTTGTTCATTCTCATTACTTCATGAGTCTATGATGGAGTTTTCTAGAAATTACAGGATGTGCAATATAGCAAGAGATCGAATTCAAAAGCAGATATGAGAATCCAGCTGCTTTCTGTTAAGTCAAACAAGAAAGATACTTGTAAAAATGTAAAACAGTGCTGCCCTTCTCACTTTTTTTGGTTCTTGAAAATATGGTTATTTTCATAAAATGTCATTTATATTAACATGACAAGGACTTATTTAAAATAAAATACATATTTTAATAAGTTTTCTCAGTTTTCATTTTTCATATGGTAGATATTCATAGATGTAACCCATACAAATAAAATCTCTTACAAGTTCTTGATATTTTTTGAGTATAATGCATTTCTGAGACCAAAAAGTTTAATAACCACTGCTCCAGAATATCAGGCATGTGGTGAGTACAATCTAACATCTTCCAGGAAGATTCTGAGCCTGTTGAGGATAAGGGGGTGGGGGGGAGACAGACAAGAGAATAGGGAGCAGATGGTTGGAAATATTTACTGGACAGACAGAGGCTGACGTGGAAGAACAGTCAGATTGCTGGGGAGTAAGGGTGTCTTTTGTTTGATGTTGTTTCCCAATAATAACTATTAGCAAAAGAAAATTAGAGATAGAAGACTGAGCAAAGAGGGAGCAAAGGTATTGGATCACGAAGGAATTCAAAGCTTTATAAGAAACAAAGTGAAGAAAGAAATCCCCATGGGTGGAAGAGCAGAAGCTGAAGTGAGTGGGGATGATGTTCTGACTGGAGTGAAATCAAAATTGTCATACTGTTACCAGGTTTTATTTTCTATATTTGTGACAAAGTCTCATTTGGAGAATAAATGTACAAATCACAGAGTGCATGTGCAGAGAAGAGCTCAAGTACTTTTGCCAGTTTTTTTTTTTTTTCTTTAAGTGGGCTCCATGTCCAATGTGGGGCTTGAACTCAAGACTCTGAGATCAAGAGTCAGACGATCAATCGACTGAGCCACCCAGGCCCCCCACTTTTGACAGTTCTATCTTATCTCTAATAGTCATGGTTTTCCTTTCTTCTGAGGCATGAATGGGAGACAATTCCTCCTTTCTTCTACCCCTAGAGCGGAGCTTAGGAGGAGAGAAATAGAATCAAGGCACATTTACAAGGAGACTCTGGTGACTAATCCGCTGTTAGGCATAAAAGAGGAAGGAGGGTGGTCAGACCATTAGGTTTTCTAGCTTTGCTCTCAGCAGATGACGCTGTCATTACCCAAAAAAACCCCAGGGCACAGGCTAGCTGAAGGGCAACACTGTACTCAATCTCAGAAATGCAGAATACACGACATGAACACATTCTATTCCAAGCACTTGGATCCTGATCCTTGGGTGTTCACGGACTAATGTGACAAATACATCTATCCATGGAATTACTATTTTAGAACCGGAAGGACCAAAAAGACTATAGAACTCTTACACATAGAAAGGAAAGTCTGTAGAAGTTAGGTCTTAGTGGAGGTAGGAAGTGAAGAGTGGGACACCTAGAACTAGTTTCCTAATCCAGGGTTCTTCTCTAATACTGAGTGGCCCCAAACTGGAAGAGCCTAGGCATCCTAATTAGGTGCAGATTGGAGACCTCATTCATGGAAACAGACTCCAGCATTCGGTGCAATGGAGCAATTTAAATGGCTCTGAACCTGTGTATGTTTAGATGCACAGAATGCTTTCAAACATAAATGTTTAAATTGTAAATAAAGTAAAACACCTAATTTCTTAAAAACTTGTTGGAGAGGAAAGAAAGCTAAGATAGGAAACAGAAGTGGGTTATAAAGCAGGTGAACAGAGCACAACATACTATTAGCTGTCACAGTAGTTGTAAGCAGGCCAGATAAGAAGTGAGAAGGAGGAATCCGAATTAGGCCTTGAAGGAAGACTTGAGTTTATACGCAATGTAATAATAACAGTGAACATTTCCTGTTGTCATGTGCCAAGGACTGAGCCTAAAGTCAGGCCAAGACAGTCATAAGCAGAAAAGGGCATGTGATTTGGGGACCAAAAGATCAGTTTTCTTATTGCAGCAGGAATACACTAGGGAGTTGGAAAAATAAGATTAAGAAGGGCTTTAAGGGAAAAAAAGGATTAAGGTTGATATTCTAGAAGGAAGAAGACTGTTTATATTCAAAACTCATTTAGGGGCATTTGAGCCTGTTGATTTGGTTACTTGTAACATTGCATTATTGAAAATAACATTAAACCCAATACAAATCAGATACGTTAAAGTAAGAAAATTCTTAGTAACAGATTACACTGTTCAACACACAACACAGAACTGCACTGTTGTTCAGAGTCAGATTTAATAAGAAAAGTTGGAAAACTGAACATAAGACTTTCTCCAATCCTGAAAAAAACAGCTCCCCAGATGTCCTTCTTCATAAGCCACTAGCCCAGCACATATTTATGAATGCCTATGTTGTTAGGGATTTTCTGGAAATAGCCACTTACTAAACTGGAATTTGTTATTTATATAATTATATAACCCATTGTTTTCATTATTGCTTTGCAGTAAATTCTTAGAGTTTCCAGGTAAGATTTTAAGGCTACTAGCAGGTGAAAGAAGTATCAGATACTTGTACATAAAAATTGAATAATCAAATACTTGAATGACTATGGAGATTAAAAATCTCATCTGCATTTACTACACATGAATTAATGTTTTATGTATATCATTTAATTTTCACAACTCTATGAAATATATATTATTACCTACATTTTAAAGATAAAATAATTGAAACACAAAGAAGTTAATTTTTCCACATCACAAAGCTAGAAAGGAGGAGAGAAATAGAATCAAGGCACATTTACAAGGAGACTCTGGTGACTAATCCGCTGTTAGGCATAAAAGAGGAAGGAGGGTGGTCAGACCATTAGGTTTTCTAGCTTTGCTCTCAGCAGATGACGCTGTCATTACAGCGTCCTATGGACCCAAAGCTGGATCTGTTAGCTTCCAAAGCTTTTAATTCACTCTGCTCCATGATCTCTGAAAGCTTTCCCTACAACTAACTTTGTGACCCGAAGCAAAGAAAATCCTCCTTGCACTCTGTTTCTTTAAATGTAGAAATACAGGGTAGAATTAACAACCTTGAGGCCTTTAGCTACTAGTAACACTCCAGATTCTATAACTCATACAGAATATGAATTATAAAACTATAAAAGTATACATTTTTATTAACATTAAAAAAGGGAGATTTGACTTATTGAGAAAATACTGTATGTCTGGCATGAGCACGGGCACTTTCACTCAATTTATTTCATCTAATTTTCCCAGCCCTTGAAAGGAGATCATCACTTCCATTTTTCAGATGATGATGTACCCAATGCACGCGAATACCTTGTCCACACACAGACACAGCTAATTGGTCACAGAACCACGACATGAACTAAGGTGTCACCGACACTCTTAATTCCCTCTTTCCTTTTACTCAGTGTTGAGAAAGAAAGAGTAATCTTTGCTGAAAGAAACCATTTGATATTTAGCTAATTTATATTTCAGATTCATGTGTCACTTCGGATGATATCAGCCGAATTTTACGTAATAAATAAAAGCAAATTTGGATGTTCTAATAGCCGTGGTTATTCTGAAATAACTTTCAAAGAAATAACTGAGGAGTTATAAGAAGCAGCTGTTAGTCCTGGCTCAAAATCTAAAAGAATCAAAGAAATGTTGTTGACAGGTTTTAGCTTATATTTAGACCTAATAGCATCAGTATTTGTGCATAAATGATATCAATGAATATTTCTCATACTTTTCTCATATGGTAACAGGAAATGAATTTTAATTTACCAAAAATCCTGTGGTTTTGATTAAATTACCTTGATGCATGGGCTTATGGATATTAATTTCCTCTCTTGCAAAAGAAAATTCTCAAGTGTCTAAGGATTTTTTTTTTTTACATTTTCATAGATTTTTAAGGTCTGAAAATTATGTAAAGACTTCTGCCTCCTTGGCTCCTGTATTAGTCAGGGTTCTCCAGAGACACAGAATCAACAAGATGTATCTAGCTACCTACCTATCTAGAAAGAGATTTATTATCTAGAATTGGCTCGTGAAATTAGGATGAACGACAAGTCCAAATCTGCAATATAGGCCAGCAGGCTCCAGAACCAGGAGAGTCAATAATGTGGTTCTAGTCTGAAGGCCAGCAGGTAGAGACCCAGGAGAGCCAATGGTGCAGATGAAGAGAAAGGCAGTCTGCTGGAGAACTCCCTCTTGCTCAGGGAGGCTGATCTTTTTGTTTTATTCAGGCCTTCAAGTGATTGGACAGCACCCACCCACGTTATGGATGGCAATTTACTGACTTGAATGTTAATCTCACCTAAAATCACCCCATTTCATGTTTTAAAGAGGCAAGAGAAAAGTATGTAACTACCTCTGTGCCAAAACTATCAAGTCTTAAAAACGATGCTCAAAATTATGAAAAATACAAAGAGAAAATTTTTTCCTTGATAAATTATTCATTTTTCTCACTTAAGTGGGAAAAAGGTGCTTTTAATATATAACTCTAGTGATATTATATGAAAGTTCACTTCATTACAAAGTATTTAGTAAGATACTGACTTAAAATATTTTACTTACAGTACTTTTAAAACACCAAGTCCAGTTGATTACACTTTTTAATTTCTAAGAGAGTTTATCATTTTATTGACTAGTATGAAAGAGGACTATAAATCAAAAAAGTTAAGTATTAGAATTTCCTATGCCAGTTCCTTGTTAGTATCATAATAGATGGTTATAATCATTTGAATTGTTATGTATTTGGGTTTGGGTTTTGTTAGCAATTACCACTTACAAATAATTCCTTTTTTTTCTTTTTGTGGATAAAATCAGGCAAAGAAAGAATGAAGATGTCACAAACTCTACATTATTGAAATTGATTTGTATGCCCTTTAATTTGCCCCAAATCATCTCTCTGTTCTTGCCAGTTTGGAGAAAAATATGGTACTAATGTCAAATCAGAACACTTTCTACCTCTGTTTTTACTGAAAGTCAATTTTCCAAAGTGCCAACCAGCTCCCGGCCCCTGGGACCCCAAAGCACAAGTCGAAACACCTGAACATACATTGAAGGAAGTAGCCAAGACCTAGTTTTGCAACCCTCAATTGATCATTCCCCACCAACTTATAAAATGGGTCAGAGAAGCTGTATTGAAAATGAGAGAGCCAACCCTGTAAGTATAAAGGAGAACCAAAAAAAATAGCACTGACTTTTTTAAAAAGATTGAATGAGCATATCACAATGATTATCCCAATATTAAAACTGTTTGGGCTTTAGACTGCTTGTTTGTGCATCCTAGGTCTTTACTCATAATAATTATTATTTATGATTATCATTATTTTTTAATTAGAGGATAGAAGAAAAGATGACAATTATTGAGTCTGATTTCCCAGTGTATTTCCATAGTATCAGCAATAGTAGGAGCAGACATGGCTGCCCAACTGGGTAAATGGTATTCCCCACAGTGGGTTTTGCCTCCCCACCAACCTGTGCCCAGTACTGGCCCTCCGAAGGTGCTGTCTGGTCCATTTCTGGTCAGGAACTTAGGCAACCTTTGTACACAAAGGGAAGGAACTCACCGACTTGGTTTGCTTCAAGAAATGTACAAAAAGTAGTACATATTCTCTTATTTCAACCAATTTACAATTTTTTCTAGCATAGCCATAATTTCACATGCAAAATTTAAAAAGTCAGTTTACATCAAATTAAAATA
Source organism: Callorhinus ursinus (assembly GCF_003265705.2). NCBI lineage: Eukaryota > Metazoa > Chordata > Mammalia > Carnivora > Otariidae > Callorhinus > Callorhinus ursinus. Next base: position 37,775,587 of record NW_027397075.1, read on the forward strand.
TATTATTGTTACTAGCATTTCGTTTTCATCCAGCCCCCGGCCCTTCCAACCCAGTAAGCTCCCTCACATAATGCCCATTTGATTTATAAAACAAATTTAAACCTGTAGCAAATCCAGCACCTGTCCCCATCTGCCTCCTCCCTCCTTGCTTGGACATGTGTGTTCCTGCGCACCTCCCCCTGAGCTTGTTTCCCTGAGAGCTCTGTAGTATTCAGTAGTCACCTGCCTTATAGTGGACAACCCTACAGAGTAGAGTCTGGGCCTCTTGGACATCTACTTTCTAGACCAACTCCAGCTCTCTTATTCCTTGGCTATTCACATCCTACCACTACCTCAGAGGAGAAAAACTCTAAGTCCATCTCGTGAGTCCTGAAACTTGACCCTTGGAAGCCCACACCTGCTCAATGCACCTCCCTGTCCTCCACTATTAGGAATTCCACACTGCCCTACAATATTTGCAGTCTAAGAGAGGGGAATAAGAATTGATAGTACAGGGTGCCTGAGTGGCTCAGTCGGTGAAGTGTCTACCTTCGGCTCAGGACACGATCCCAGGATCCTGGGATCAAGCCCCGCATCAGGCTCCCTGCTCAGGTGGGGTTGGGGGCGCCCGCTTCTCCCTCTCCTTCTGCCCCCCCCCCCGCTCCTCCTCTCTCTGTCAAATAAGTAAAATAAAATCTTCAAAAAAAAAAAGAACTGATAGTATAAGGTTCTGTCATCACAACGAAGGTAGGAACCAAGAGGTAGAATATTCTGGAAGATGGAAACAACACACACAAGGAATACAAATTCTCACTGACTACCCAAGCCTGACTTCTATCACCTCCTTCAGGAACTGTTTTGCTTTGCCTCCTCCTCTATCACCAGATGGGCTCTCTTTTCTCTAGTTTTTCACTTAATTTATATGACAAGTACAGAATAGTACTCACAAAATGTATTATTTAAGGTCCACTTTATACTTCACCCAAAGCCATCTATCTGTTTAAACTGAAGTTATTTCATATAGTCTGCCTTGAAACACTTTCTCTTTTATTCTCTGATGAAGGTTAAAGTAGAATTCCCTTCTCTCGCTTCCCCACTATTCCAATTCCCAGATTTTAGTCCCCCAACCAGCCTGGCTTTGTTATGGTCAGTTACTAGGGAACAAAAAGTATAGAGTAGCATTTCCCTTCACATAAGACTGTAATCTGGAAACTTCATCAAACCAAAAGCTATTTTCAGACAAGAAAATTTATAAGAATGGCCTCTAAACAAACCAACTATGCCAAAAATCCCCATGTACACAGTCTTACAGATCTTACTCACAGGAAAGATTCCAGGCCTCTATTCATAGAGAAATTACACTAATCAGAGACACTGTTTTAACAACAAACTTGCTTATCAGATTTGAATTCCACAACAATAAAGCTGAAAGAGAAAGGAGTGGTTTGAAGAAATTACTTCAAGGAAACACATAAATCATGAGAAATGGCAGTTGATTGCAAATGAAACAGACATGAGAACATTCAGATCAGTTCAATCTGGGCAAGGAGTGACATATTTTAGAAAGACTTCCCTCCAAATGATTCAAATCGATAAATTTTTAAAACTTTTTTTTATTGAGAACATATTTTTTTAAGATTATATTTATTTATTAGAGAGAGAGAGGGAAAGAGAAAGCACAAGCGGGTGGGGGAAGGGGCAGAGGCAGAGGGAGAAGCAGGCTCCCTGCTGAGCGAGGAGCCCAATGTGGGACTCGATCCCACGACCCTGGGATCATGACCTGAGCTGAAGGCAGATGCTTAACCAACTGAGCCACACAGGTGTCCCAAGAATACATATTTTTAAAAGTCTTAGTACTTAAGAGGGTTATGAGGTACCTTAATTATTTGACTAATTCATCATAATATGTCTAATAGAAAAGCTAAGATTTTATTAAATTTGACAATGATTGCCCTTGGGTGTTACGCAGCAGAACAGCAACACTCAAGTAGTATAGTTACTATTTTATTGAGCAACTACTATGTGCCCTTACAGATTATGCTGGAAGCTTATAAGCAGTAGTACTTATCCTTTTACCTAATAAGAGACATAGTCTCCATTTTACAAGTGAAGCACAGAAGGGAAGGAATGTGTCTTAGTTTATAGTGCCCAAATTTATTCAACATTTTAATTTGACACAGAAGTCCTAAGCTGGATGTTGTCTGTTTGTTGAACACTGGGAACAAGACAAGGACAGTCCCTGCACTGAGAATTAAGTAGGACTGTTCTTTCTTTGTTGAGCTGCCATGACAGCCTGTCCCACATACCGTAAGGAGGATGATTAGCCAGCATTGACTAGAAGGTGAAGGCTCATCAGAGGGCAAGGGAATTGGGAGCTTAAGAGACCCCTGACCGGGGAAACAGGAAACTATCATGTGTGTTGTGGGACTGTGTGGTTCTGAATATATCTAAACTAATTATTTTGGACAAGAGAAAAAAAACTCTAGACCAACCAAAAACAACTACAGTAACAGTTTTAATTCCAAGAATGACTTCCAAAAACATGAGTTTAACATTTTCTGAAGAATATTCCAGAGAGAAACATAATTACTTCATTCTCCATCTGTTACAGAAAAGCCAATTTGTATGAATATTAGGCCAAGCTTCATTTTCCCAGGAAGACTCCTTTTCCCACAAAACAAGGAATCCATAGGGGGGGTTGCAGCAGCAACTTTCCCCTTGCAAAAGGAAAACCTAAGGACAAAGGCTAATGGGACATCTGCACCAGTATGTCCCACATACCTTTCTAATGGAACAGTTCAAACTGGGATCTTTTCATCCAAACCCTCTCCTCAACCTGTTTCTCCTCCCTAACAACCCGATACTGTGTTCTTCAGTTGTGAGTCCCTGATCCCTCTCTCTAGTTAATTCATCCCCTGGATGCAGCGCCAAGCCACTGCCCAAATCTGTGCCCTGACTCACACAACACAAGATTTACTGAGTGTCTACCATGTGCTGGGAATATGAAGGTAAATAACACAGACACTGTCCTGATCTTCATGAAGCTTACATTCTGCTGGAGAAAACAGACATGAAATGAGTATCTGTACATGTATGTTTTAAGTCCGAGTGTCATCAATGCTGAGAAGATAAGGTGCGTATTTGTGCCACTGAGAATATAACTGAGACCTAACGGACATGGGGGGAAGGATGGAGGCTGTTGGTGAAGGCGACAGTCTCAGGAGGGAGGCTGTTGGTGACTGGGACAGTCCCAGAAGAAGCTACATATGTACTGCTTAAAGAACGGGAGGGAAGGTGCCAGTTACCTGAAAAGCAGGTGGGGTGGGGAGAGGGCAGGTACAGGGAAAGCACATTACAGGGAGAAGGAACAGTGTCTGGAAAGGCACCAACTGGGGAAGGGTTCTGAGGAGACACGGAGCTAACCCAGTGAAGGAGTGTGGTGTAAACTGGAAAAAATGGGAGTTGGAGAGATGCTGGGAGGCCAATCCTGAGAGCAGTGGAAGGATTTTCAGCTCTGGTTTGAAAGTGAACAAGAAGGTAGGGAGAGGGAGAACAGGCTTGGGTGGAACTGAAGAAAAGAGAGGTGTTGTGTTCCCCTTTAGACGTGCTGAGTTTGAGATGGGAGGGATACCAGTGAAGAAGTCAAGCAGGTGCATAGATGTTCAGCTCTGAAGCTCAGAAGGGAGGTTTTAAGTCCTTGATCTACATGGTAAGTTCTTCGGACACAGGTGCTGGGTGACATCATGCAAGGGAGAGAAAATTCTTTTTTAAAAAAAAGATTTTATTTATTTATTTGACAGAGAGAGACACAGAGAGAGAGGGAACACAAGCAGGGGGAGTGGGAGAGGGAGAGGCAGGCTTCCCTCTGAGCAGGGAGCCCGAAGTGGGACTCGATTCCAGGACCCTGGGATCATGACCTGAGCCGAAGGCAGATGCTTAACCAACTGAGCCACCCAGACGCCCCTGAAGAGAAAATTCTTAAGACCACAGAATGAGGAGAAAGAGGGCCTAGGGCGAAGATCTCTTATATTTAAAGAATGCACAGGGGGAAGATCCGCTACAGGGCACCAAAGAGGCATGATGAAAACAAAGAGGAGGCAGTAGGTGAAGGGTAGAGAACGTTTCACAAAGTAGGGGGACGTGTGTCATTTGCACCGACTGGGTTGAGGGAGACAGGGCCAGATCTTTTGCATTTATTAGTACGGGCGACTGGTAAAGCAACTGCAGCAGAATCATGAGGTCAGAAGCCTGAAAAAGTGAGGAGAGGACGAGATGGTGTAGGAAACTTGGAGAAGTCTGTGAACATAAGGAGAGAAGTGGAGAGACAGGAGAAGGGAAGGTACATTCCAGGCAGACTTTGTGGTTGTTCCTTTTCTCCCCTTCGTGTCAGAGTTGATATTTTCACAATAAAAATTCATAAAGAGGTAGAGGCAGACAAGTTGGGGGAGGGGAGTGGTCCTGGGAGAACTGGACAATTGAAACAATTGATAGGGCTCCTGTTTGGGGCTGGCAATCAGATCTGCGGTTGATCTGCATTTGAAAGAGAAGGAGCTGTTTCCTCCATGGAATTCAAGAGGGAAGAAGCAAAGAATAGCATAATTTATGGAACAGGGCAATCCTCTGGCAAGAAAGGAAGGTTTTGTCATCTGATGTCTATTGACCTCTCTTTGATTAGGAGGCAAGTCTATCAGTTGTGAGGGGAACAGAGGGTAGATCAGCAGGTGGGAGTGAAAGAAATAATTATTGCAAATAACTGGAAAGCAGCGAGGCAGGGAAACACAGATTGCAAGACAGGGTTTCGCAAATGAAACTGATGGCCAGAAATTAACAGAGGTAGCCATTTCCTGCCCTTTTTTTTCTTTTTTTCCTAGCAAACTCTTTCCTTCCTCTAGGCCTGACCAACAGTCTTCAATTCCAGGAGGACCTGCCATTGTAGGGGAGGGAAAGATTTTCCTCGACTCTTAAGGTCCCTGGCTGGGTCTGAAAATTAAACTGACAAGAGAGATTAACAGGAGAAAAGCACACAGATTTATTTAAGGTAAGTTTTATGTGACATAGGAATCTTCATAAGGAAATGAACACCCAAAGAATAGTTACAGGGAGGCCTGGGTGACTCAGTCGGTTTAAGCGTCTGCCTCCAGCTCAGGTCATGATTCCAGGGTCCTGGGATCGAGCCCCACATCGGGCTCCCTGCTCAGCAGGAAGTCTGCTTCTCCCTCTGCCTATTCCTCCCCCTGCTTGTGCTTGGTCTTTCTCTCTCAAATAAATAAAATCTTAAAAAAAAAAAGTTAATTCAATGATCCCATGGGGAGGGGGTTGGAGGGAAGGACAAATGGGGTGAAGGGGGTGGGAGGTATAGGTTTCTAGTTACGGAATGAATAGATCATGGAAATGAACGGTACAGCACGAGGAACAGCATCAGAGATATTGTAAGAATGTTGTATGGTAACACATAGTAGCTACACTTGTGAACACAGCATAACCAATGGACTCGTTGGATCGCTATGCTGTACACCTGAAACTAATGTAACATATGTCAACTATACTTCAATTAAAAAACAATACAAATAAATTTCAATGATCCTTTTACATCTGAGGCTAAACTTTTCTTACTAATAAACATCTTGTTTGTGCACAAGTATGCCTATGCATCTTTTTAAAACTCTATCTGATCAATATTACTAAATATGGGCAGCATCTGTGATCTTCCTCAAAGAATTTGTATTTATGAAACACTTACCTTATCTTAAAAAGCTGAAGATATAATGCTCAATCAATTTCAGTATTTCCACATCTGGGTGCAATTTGGAAGAGAGTACTAACAACAAGACTATTAAATCGCAATAACATTCGAAACATTTCCAACTCACATCACGTGTAGAATACAAGCCTTCACTATTCTCTGGACCCAGAAGTTTCTTTATGTTTTCCTTTATGTTTTCTTTTCTCTGTTGTCTGAACGTTTTCTCCTGATCACACAGAGCCATACTGAATCGGAGGTCTGGGGATGAACTGTATATAAAACAGAGAGTCATGAGCCAATGGCCCCCATAGCCTTGTTAAAAATCACCCAGTCCCTGGTTGCCTTGCTGATATATGCTCATTGCTCCCCTCAAACCATTTACTAGAAGGGAACCCAAAACAAGGATATAAAATGATGGATGTCTTAAAGCTGTGGGTTCCAAGGCATGTGTCCAGAAAATCAGGAGGAGATGTTTTTAAAAAAACAAAAACAAAAACAAGCAAACAAACAGACCCTGATAAATTCATCTTATAGCCAAAACTTCGGGAATTGCTTCAGAGAATAAACCTGTTTAGATCTGTTTCGCACAGTATTTCCCATGTTGTACATGATCAAGAATGCCTTCCCCTGGCCCTCCATCCCCCACTTCTCCATGACCTAACACTAACATTCCAAAGAGTCTGTGTTCTGAGAGGCACACTGGTAGAAATACCATCTTTAATGAACTGCCCTGTCTAAGAGATGTCCCCCTGTGACCAAAAAAGGAACTTCTAATGGTAGAACTTTAGACAACCACAAATAAGCCTATGGCTGGAGGATTTCAGGACCCTTACATTTGTACACCCTTCCTTTCTAATAATGGCAGCAGCAGCAACTTCTCAGATACCTATACTATGCCAGAAACCACACTAGATATATAGGTATGTATCACTGCAGAAATAATGGGAGTATTACACATTATTATATAATATTTTATTTTATAACTCCATATCACAGATCAAAAACACCGAAGCTCTGAGAGGTTAGGATCACAGAGCAAATATGTGATGTCTTTTCCACAACGCAACAATGCCTCACAAATGTTACAGGTCCAATACTGAATTCTAAAACCAGCTACTGAATTTTAAAATAGTAAAAAAAAAAAACAAAAACAAAAGAAAACCAAAAAATTCCCCCAAAAAACAACAACAACAAAAAGCAGAACAAGAAAACCTAGAAATCTATGTCGTGATGTGAAGAAATCCAAATGTAGAAAGCAGGAAGTTCGCTAATCAAATATTGTCTCTTTACTATTCATAAAAGTAAGTCCTTCCCTTCAGAATGAATTAAGTTGAAGTATCACTTCTGTTAATTCAGTGTATTTTTTTAAGATTTTATTTATTTATTTATTTGAGAGAGAAAGAGAGAAAGCACAAGCAGGGGGAGGGGCAGAAGGAGAAGCAGACTCCCTGCTGATGCGGGGCTCCATCCCAGGACTCTGGGATCATGACCTGAGCTGAAGGCAGATGCTTAACCCACTGAGCTACCCAGGCGCCCCTTATTCAGTGTATTTCTTCCAAAAGAAGACACTCCATAGTCTCTGGGCTGTGTACTCTGCAATGATATTTAATCACTGCAAATAATATTTTAATTATTACTTCCCAAAGGACAAATATGGACAACTCACAAAAGAGCATATATGATTAAAAATGAAAAACAAGAATATTTAGTTTCACTAGCAAATTTAAAAAATACTGATATTATTAATAGTTTTTAAGAAACATTTGAAGTATCTATTTTCCAGTACCTGGAAAAGGCAAAGTAACACTGTTATCATAAATTCATTTTGGGAATAAAAATTTGCAAAACACTTTTGAAAGTGATTAAGCGAATGAGCACCAAAAATAATTAAAATGTATATTACCTTTGACTAATTCTATTTTACTGTAAATTTTGAAAGGATTAATCATATTATCCAATAATAAAAAATGGTCAGGATAGTATATTAAAGCATGGATTACGCAGTTATTAAATTTGATTATTATGAGGTTTAGGTAACAAGGAGGAAAAGAGATAAGAGTGAAGGAGCATTTTTTAAGTCGAGCCTTAGGATAAACTCTCTGTTGTTATTATTTATTATAATATATTAGGTTGAGTACCTTCTAACCATTTTAAGAAATAAAAATATCACCTGCACAGTTGTCTATGAACCCATCTCAATTGTTTCCTTTTCTGCTCCTCAGAGTAACCATTACCTTAGACTTGCTCTTCGGTATTCCAGTGTATTAATTTATAATTTTCCAGTATATATTTATATCACTAAATAATACATAGAGTCATTTTATGGGTTTTAAACTTTTTTTGTAAATGCTATCAATTGTATTCTGCAATTTCTTCCCCCTGGAACATTTTGTTTTTGAGATTCACATAAACAGATATATAAATAGAAATAATTCAAACATTTTTACTATTATGGGGTATTTCCATTATATGGTTAGAATATAATTTATTTATCCATGAACATTGAGGTTGCTTCTAATTTCTGTAAACTATTACAGTTTTACTATGAACATGTGGTGCACATGCAGAAAACTTTTCTATTTTATATTAATATAAAACAATATATGCTTTTTCTAAAGGACATCTCATTAAATCATCACAATATACTTATAACGCACTGTTTTTTTATTTTACAAATGAGTAAAAAAGTGATTAAAAATCTTTGAGCTGTTCACATAATTAGCAAGAGGCAGATTTAAGACTAGGACTTCTCATTCTGGAACTCATGTTCCTTATAATATACTATGCTGATCACTATCTTAGTTTTTTAAAAAAATCTATGAACAGAGCAATAAACATAGATGTTTACAAGATATTAGTATAAAATGCAAAAGAAAATTCAAAATATTGAGTAATTTTATAAATATAGTAAGAGAAGTTTGGTTCATTTATTTATTTCCTCTTTCATGTATTATCTTTTTTTTTTTTTAAAGATTTTATTTTTTTTTGAGAGAGAGAAAGTGAGAGAGCACAAGTAGGGGGAGCAGCAGAGGGAGAGGGAAAAGCAGGCTCCTGGCCGAACAGGGAGCCTGATGTGGGGCTCGATCCTAGGACCCTGGGATCATGACCTGAGCTGAAGGCAGATGCTTAATGGATTGAGCCACCCAGGCACCCCTCATGTATTATCTTTAACTCTAATTTTCTTTCATGATTTTATTTTATATCTAATGGAAGACATGCCATGGAAAGTTGACTTTTTCTTTGAAGAACATTTCCATTTCAGAGTCAAGACAAATGAACATATAAAAATAGAGTTTGATTAAAGTTCATCATAAACGTATAGTAAATTGCTTCTGGACACATGTACTTTATTTAGCTGAGTTTTTTCCTACATTTTTTGATAACTATGCTTTGTTAAAGTGAATTTCTTTTACATGTTATAGGCCTAATTACAGCAATGAAGACCATTTCCCAAGACAAATAGCATGACTTCCTTGTCAAATAACAAAAATTTTTCTAATCTCATGCTATAAAACATACTACTTTAAGCAAGAATCAACACAATGCAGAATAACACAACTCAATTACTTGGACTGTCCTTTGATACTTCCTGACACATCTTGAGGGACAGTGGTAATTTATGTAATAATTTACTAAGTTGAATCAATGCGTTACAGGAACCAAAATAAGAGAAAGAAATACCTAACCCAATGTCAATGTATCCATTTTCATTCATTTGGCAAATCACACGATAGGAGAATATTACACTAATACATGTGGTGTTTGGGTAAATTAAATGTGTACTAGTTACTGTGGTAAAACCCACTTCAACAGGGAAGTTCAAGAAGACGCAGAAAGTTTGAGGGAGGTGGGATGCAGTGAATTCAGCGTTAGATCCAGCTAATTCTCCAGGTAGGCCTGACTCCTCTAAGATGCACCATTTGAAAATAAATAAATGATTTTCCAACATTTTTTTGGAGACCACTTCCAAAGAGCAACATGCTTCATGGAACTTTACTAAAGTAGTTCTGCTGATCTCCATGAACAAAAACAGTCTCAATTTTTAGTTTTTCATTTTTATAGTTTCCTGTTTATGTTTACTTTCATGTTTTTGAATATCTATCTGAGTCAACAATGAAAAAGACTTAAATAACCATATTTGTTCATTCTATGGGAAATGAACCTTAGGGAGGACTCTCTAAAAGCTCTTATTATTGACCTTATAAGCCCTAAATTCTATTATTCAAAGGCCAAACTACAGGAAAATTAAGCAAAGATATTAAATTTATTATTTTTAATGCAGTAGCTATTAGGGAAGAGCTAAAGAAAAGTGTAATGTGTTTTTATACAGCTGTTAGAATTATTTCATATTTTAGAAGTTTACCCTTTAACAATTAAAATGTCAGTGGATCACTCTACCCAATGAAATAAATGTACTTACCAAACTTCAAGAGACATTTCTAGAAACATTTCAGTGACCTAGAACAGATGTATTAATCAGATTAGGTCATAAAATGGATGCGTGTTACATATAATGCAAACAAGGTCAAAACAATTTTTGAGTGCCAGATTATTTTTAACCTAAAAGAATCCTAAAAAAAGAAGTAACATAGCTTCATGAAGATCCTAAATTATGGATGTATTTCAACAAATATATATATATTTGCTATTTTTCACAATATAAGTCTAATCAGTCATTTTAGTAAACATAAGAATTGCCTCTGCATAGTTGTTTTCCTTGTTCACTAAAATGAAGTAGTTGCGTTCTACAATCATTATGCGTGAAATCTAAAAATTGCCTGAGCTCTAAAAACTATGAAGATGTGCTTATTATTCGGGAACTATTCCTGGGCCAAAAAGCCTGGGTGAAAATACACACAGGTGCATTTGTGACAAGTGTGGGCTGTAACAAACTGGAGACAGAACACCTATACAAGGTGGCAGCAGGACCAGGGGCCAGCCAACTGTGGTCAGCTCAGGAAACATCTACAGATGGGAGGTGGGGCTCAGGTTTTCATTTTTTCAACACTGTGTGAGCCAACCAAATTTATGGGAGGACCCTGTCCTGCCAATGGGCCAACTGTGGTTTAATGGAAAAGAGAGTGATTAATATCCACAGAGAAGAAGGGGTATTAAAGGTGTCTTTCCAGAGACTATACATCTGTTGTATGGAAAGACCTCTGTACTACTCCTGCCATTAGTTATCAATAACGTAATTTTAGATTGTTATGAGAACCAAATGAGAAAATGTTTTGAAGGTTGCTGCATCATTGTAAAATGGTGCTATTATTTTTATTATACTAGTTACCATAGAATATAGTTAGAGTGAACCTGCCCAATACCTTTGGATAGAACAGAACTCGGATATGCCTCTTAAAAGTGAAGAGGATGTTTTTGGAAGCAACATAAAATGCTATAGATTATTGGCTTTGTTTTCTTTTTGGTTTCACAGGATGGAAAAAAACAAGCTAGAAGGAGCTTTCCAAAAGGTTAAAATAAGTTCATGGCTAATTCTCAGGACTGCATTTTATGAGTAAGAAAAAGGTACTGAAATCATCTGTACAAGAATTTGCCTCTCCCACTAAACGGTAAGCTTTATCTTATATAGATCTCTATTACAGTTCATTGCACAGTGTTAGGTATTCAACACATAATCAATAGATACCTGTTGAATTATTGTGCGTGTGTGTGTGAGGGGAGCACATGAGGCAATCTTTCCTTGTCAAGAAAGATTTCATTGCTGTGAAACATAAAATCATGGGTTGGTCTAACACACATAGCAGTTCCTCTGGAATTCTATGACCCTTACTCATCAAGGCAGCATATCAAATTACTTTGAAGTTAACAAAATAATCAAGAATCCCAGTACAAATGGAATTACACATGCCCCAATGAATCAGAGTTCAGTTATAAGTCAAAAAGGTGACTGGCTTCTAAACAATTAATGGAGCTGCTGTCTGTTCTACCAGTGGTAGCCCTGCTGAGACCACACCCCAGCAGCACATCGTGTCTATTCCCTATTTCTAAATTTCAAACGGAGTCTTTCCCAAAGAGGGCTTGGAAAACTTTATAGTGAATGAGGTTGCTTTGGATATTTAGCGAGAAAAACAAGACATGGGTAAAACACAGTCTGTTTTTTTTTTTCCCAAAAAAATATATGAAAGCTGGTATTAAAACAAGACTTAGATTTACTGTTTTCATCTCCAGAGGGCAAAAACACTATGGGAGAATGGAAACTCAAAGAACGACATTACAACTCTTTGTGAAGTATTCTAACCAATGGAAAGATTCGAAGCTGGAATGGGCTTCCTAGTCCAATGTGCCACATGATGACAGGGTTGAGAAAAAAGATGGCTCTCCGACTGGCAGGTCCTCCTAAGCAATTTAGATATTAAGATAATCAATGCCTGGCTATATCTAATGCCTACTTGTCCTGACAACTGAATAAATAAAAGGAAAGTTCATGGTCATATTTATCTTCTCCACAGAAGGTCCCTTCTATAGCCAACCACAGCACTTCTTGGCTAAGATATTCATAATCCTAGAAGACTGACTGATAAGACTTCTTAAATGAAGGCAGGATGAGAGAAGGGAAAACACAGGATTTTCCCACCATGTACAGTAATACAGAATGTGCTGTGGCGGAACTTATCACATGGATTGGTATCCTCACTTCCACATGTGGCCCAAGCGGATCACCGACCATCTGGAGGAAATTTTAAACTCTCCCACTTGATGTGCTATGCTCAGACATGCTATGAAGACCAACGTTTACAATCTCCCCATACCTTTTAACCTGAAACATGTCATTCGGATGCAATAGCCACGAAAACATGTACTTCCTGTGAGGCACTAAACAAGAATTGGAAATTCCTTCCCACACACTGCATCATGGTCTTCCACATTGCTTGTAGTCTCAAAGCAATTTGAAGGAAAGGTGATCCAGTCTCTCTGGCTCTCCCCGACCCCATAACGCCTAGCTAGAAGCCAGACAAATGAGAATAACTCCACCCCTTCTAGGAATTATAAATGTACTCATTGTACATTCTTGTGGAAAACAACAATCTCATCTTTGAATTCCACAGTGGAAAGCAATTTAGGATGCTTACAATGGGAGATGTTCACCCAGGGGGAGAAGGTAAGGACCTAGAGGAGAGAAACCATATAAAGAAGCCATTTTAGATTTTAAAATAATTTATTTTTTAAAAGATTTTATTTATTTATTTGAGAGAGAGAGCAAGAGAGAGAAAACACAGAGGGAGAGGGAGAAGCAGACTCCCTGCTGAGCAGAGAGCCCAACACGGGACTTGATCCCATGACCCCGAGATCATGACCTGAGCTGGAGGCAGACACTTAACTGACTGAGCCACCCAGGCGCCCCTTAAAAATAGTTTTTTAAAGTACCTAACCTGTTAACTTGCTTGCAAACTTTCCATGGTCATTTTGAAATGATAAAGTTAAAGCAACAAGCATAGTGCCTGGCATTAAGGAGGTCGTTTAAAATTATTATTATGAAAAGATGCACACAAATGATTTTAAACTTGAGGATCTAGCCTATTAATAAAGAGCTCTTCAAATAGGCTATGCCTTTGCTTGTTAATATACTCCAGCATTTACAATCTTTACTTTCAATAAAACATTACTTCGAATTCAATGCACTCTTCCCCAGCCTCCCCCACCCCAGTAAAATAAAACAGCAACTGATCACCAGGCAGATTCAACAATCATTTACATCTTTTGAGAGAATAACAGTATTTTCTGCTTTATCTGTATATAGCTGACCTGTACAAGATAAAATAAAATTATATTTAAAAAATAAGGGCCACTTTTACTAAAAATCATGTTTCTATACACTGTAACCCTATCCAATGAAGAAGGAAGCAGATGTGGATCTAACAAGAGGCAATTCAAGTGTAGAGCAGAAATTCACAATTCCACCAATACAAGCCAGATCACATCTAGGTAAATTTTGCAAGTTTAAAATTGAATGAGATACTGCTAAAGTCACTTTTTAAAATATATATGATGTTTATTTTTTAAATTGAGATGTAAGGGACATTTAACATTATATTAATTTAAGATTTATAACACAATGATTTAACATTTTTATATATTGCAAAATGATCACCACAGTAAGTCTAGTTAACATATGTGATTTCTTAATAAAATGAAATTCGCATTTACTACCAGGAATCATCTAATCCATTCACCCAAGAATTCAGGATAATTGTGCCCCTGTCCCCCTCAAATGGTCTTTAAAAGATTTGAAAGATTAAAAAATACACTATTTCGCCTACAGTCATGTTCCACTCTATCATGCAAGGTTCCTCCTTACATTTGAGGATGATCTCTCTTTCCTTGATTTAAGGTCCCTTTTCCTTACATAGACATTGGAAATTCTAAACCAGATTTCCTAGAGCAATATTACCAAACCAAATGGGAATCTCTCACACTCTAGTTTCTCCTTTTAAACTTAATTTACTTTCATTATTCCTATCTGAGCACTTCCCAGATTTTCTGTATTTCTGATAAGTGCATTCATTTATCCATTCATCCAAAAATGACTCAAGCACCTAATGTGTATCAGGATAGGTATGCAATAATAATTAAGCTGAAATGTATTCTACTCCTTGATGGAACTTAGGTGCAGTAGAGGACCCAGGAAGACAAGAACATTCTAAAAGGCCCTATAATTTAAAAGTTGCAAATTGTGAAAGTGTCAAAAAGACTTAAGTTTCCATTGCTAGCATCCCCCCCAAAAATGTGTTCTCTCTTAAAGCCATTGTTTGACCTGTGTTTGAACCCTGATCCGCCTCCATCTGACAGCATTCACATCTTAGCCAAAGATCCCCCAGACTTCTCATAAAAGTATATAGTCCTCTTGTTTCCCCTCCAAACTCTGCTTTGTCTCATTCACTCAGCTAAACTGTAGTCCTAGTCTTCACACATCAAGACATAGTTTTCCAAAGAAATCATCCTGACACTAACTTTACATTCTGAACTCAGCATCAAAACTACCATCTTTTTAAAGCTTTGCCATTCTCTCTTCTATAGAACTGCCTCATTCATTTTCAAGTTTACAATCATGAATAAGCAACAATCAAAGAAAGCAATCAGTCAGAATCAGATGCCACAGAAGCCATGAGACATGGCTATTTTTAAACAATACCACTAACATCTAAATAAAGATGGCAAATAAAAACACCATACCACGTAAACTTGAGAGGCTATCTTCCTCAAGGTATTGGCCAAAACAAACTAATTTCATCTAGAGAATAAAAAAGTGTAATCTTTCTCTACCATACTTCAAAACCTCAGGATTTTTAAGATTCTCTTGAAGTGGGCTACTTTGTTTACAAAAAACACAGCAAATTCTGAATATGTTATATCCTTCCACTTTA
Source organism: Callorhinus ursinus (assembly GCF_003265705.2). Classification (NCBI taxonomy): domain Eukaryota; kingdom Metazoa; phylum Chordata; class Mammalia; order Carnivora; family Otariidae; genus Callorhinus; species Callorhinus ursinus. Next base: position 37,790,689 of record NW_027397075.1, read on the forward strand.
AAATGGGATTCTGTAACCCATAGCCACACATGATATATTCAGGAATGGGTGACTGGAGCATTTTTGAACTGTGTGAAATGATCACTAAAGCAAATGATCACTAAACTTAAAGGCTCTACATATATATATATATGTTTATATATATATATGTTCATTTTGGTAAGTTCAAACAAATAAGTTTAATAGGTAAGTCAGTTTCATGAAGCACATGACAGTTAAATCTGGCCAGTTATAATAAGAATATCTAATATTTATTTAGTGCTTACTGGACCAGGCACTGTTCTAAAGCTTTCCATGTATTAATTAATTTAACCATAACCACAACCTTAAAAAGAGGTAGGTACTATATACAACCCTGTTTCACAGATGAGGATGCATGGCAGAGAGAAAAAAAAAATGTTCAACATCACATGGGCAATAAGTACCAGAATCATGATTCCAACCCAGGCAGCGGCTGGCTGACTCTGAGCCTGGGGTCAAAAACAGCAGGTCCTGCCAATTTCTTTCAAATGACAACTGTGATGCTCTCTCACTTTGTGACTCCAATAAACACAACCTGACCCTAAATACCAGCAAGAAAACAAAACAAAATGTGGACCCAGCCCTAAGATAGGCTTTTTCCTAAAAACAACAAATAATCATGAACAACAAAAAAAGTTCAAAAATCGAGTGATAAATCAGTCTTGGGAAAAGCCGGATCCACTGTAAATTCCCACTCTGCGGCTGCAGCTGGTCCTCAGTGCCCCCAGTGATCATTGCATTCAGCTCTTGCAGACACCGGAGAGTTGCTGCTTGTGCTCACTTAGCTCAAGTCACCCTGCACTCCTCATACTTGTCCCTGGCCACAGAAGTCTGCTAAAGCTGCATCAACCTTTTTGTTTTCACTAGGAAACAGACTCTGTCTCTTTACCTACTAACTTGCTGCTTACTAATCCATCTGAGGAAGAAGCCAAATCCTGTTGGCTTGAAATTCCCCATTACCGGGTCAAAAACCTTCCATAACACACCGCTGTGGGTAGGAAAACATCCAAATTCTAACACCTCAAATTTGAGCTCTGCCGTAGTTTGACCCGTGTACCTATTCTTCCTTTATGCACGAATGCTCTGCTCTCATCACACTGGTCTAGACACTGTTTCCTGAACACACTTGTCCTTCCGAGTCCCATGACTATGAGCAAAGGCTCAGGCTAGTCTCTCCACCAGAATGGCCTTCCACCCCGTTTGTGATCCAACCACATCCTTCCTTTAAGTACAAGCCTAAACCATTGATATCCATTTTAACTCACTGAAACCCCATCCCCCTTCACCTCCCTGTCCTCATTTCCTACCACAATCCCTACCACTCTTTCTTAGCCATATTCTCTTCAGTGCTGCTACTCAACACGCCAGGCAAACTTCCGTTGCAGGACTTTTCTACTCAGAGCAAGTTCTGGCCCCCTTCCCCCTGCCCCCCCACCCCCGATATCAGAGATGCTCTTAGCCACATTTTTGGAACTGCATTTGCAACCCCCTTTACATACATAAACACCTCTTTCCTCCTTCCCTGGTTTATTTAGCACTTACTGCTATCACTACGTAACACACGTAACTTTTACTTATTAATCTTGCTTCTTGTCTCTCTTACTAAGTAAAATATGAGTCCCAGGAGAGGAGGGATTCTTATTGTTTTGTTCACTGCTGAATAGGTAGTTCCTAAAGACTTGCCTGACACACAGTAGGTGTTTAATAGTTATTTGTGAAATGAATGAATGAATGAATAATTCCTTCTTATAATGCTCACTGTATATATTATCTACACTATCTGGCACTTAAAATTATACTATATAAATACTAAACTCTAGTTAATGATATCCTTAAGTGTTTAGGGGTGAGGCATTGTGTTGTCTGCAATTTGTTTTTATTTTTTATGAAGATTTTATTTATTTTATTTATTTAGAGAAAAAGCGCAGGAGTTGGGGTAGGGGCAGAGGGAGAGGGAGAGAGAGAGGATCTCAACACAGGGCTGGATCCCACGACCTCGACACCACAACCTGAGCAGAAACCAAGAGTCAGATGCCCACCGACTGAGCCACTCAGGCACCTCTCCAATTTGTTTTTAAATGCATCAAAAAAATAAGATGGTTTGGGGCGCCTGGGTGGCACAGTCGGTTAAGCAGCCAACTCTTGGTTTCAGCTCAGGTCGTGATCTCAGGGTTGTGAGATTGAGCCCCATGTAGGGCTCCATGCTCAGCGAGGAGTCTGCTTAAGACTCTCTCTCCCTCTCCCTCTGCCCCTCCCACCCCATCCTCTCTCTCCCTCTCTTTCTCTAAAATAAATAAATGAATATTTAAGAAGTAAGATGGTTTGATGGATGGATAGATGGAGAGATATGTAGCAAAGCAAATACAGTAAAACAATTGTAGAGTCTACGTGGCAGTTATACAAATCTTTCAACTTTTTTCTATGTTTGAAAATTCTTATAATAACATTTGGAGAAGAATACAACACTTTAGAAAGGGCTTCCCTGACTATATACACTTCAGTTGCCCACCAGCTATTCCCTATCACATCCCTCTATTCTATTTTCCTCACAGTACTAGCGGATATTGTTATCGATTGTCCTTTGCTTTCTGATCCTATTTACCTTCCCCATTAGAAAGCAAGCTCTCTGGGAACCAGAACATCATATATCACGTCCTCTACTGTTTGCCCATCACCTAGAATACTACTTAGAACATAGTAAATGTCTAATAGCTCCTAAGTAAGTAAATTAATGACTAGATGCCTCATGACACTGCTTACTGTACTACTTCTGAGTTTATACATGAATGTCTACTCCTTTCCAAACAGATTATTAGTTCCTTGAAAATGAACTTTTTGTAGCTTTCTTAACATTTAGCAAAGCATTAGCTGCAAAATTTTAGCTGCTCAAATTCTCATATTAAAAAATAGTCTACTGGGCGCCTGGGTAGCTCAGTCGGTTAAGCGTTTGGCTCAGGTCATGATCCCAGGGTCCTGGAATGGAGCTTTGCATTGGGCTCCTTACTCAGCAGAGAGTCTGCTTCTCCCTCTCCCTCTACCCCTTGGCCTTGCTCATGCTCTCTCTCTCGTTCTCTCTCTCAAATAAATAAATAAAATCTTTAAAAAATAATCTACTGATAGGTCAGTATTTTAAAATCACATAATGAAGATTTTTGTGTGTGTGTGTCCCCGGGTGGGCACAAAATGAAAGATTTTTATTATTGTTTTGTTTCCATATCCGTCAAATGGAAAGAATTAAAAATTCTTGAATGAAAATAGTCATATAAAAAAGGTATTCTTTCTGGATCACAGAACTTTATAAATTAGAAAGATCTTACATTAATCAAAACTTCTATCTTAGAGATGAAGAATATAAGGCAGAAAGGAAGAGTGACAAATCAAACATTCTAGAGGGAGATTAGTGACCAAGACAGAATGAGAGAATGGATCTCCCGATTCCCTGAGTGGGTAGTGCAAGCCCGTGGGAATCTGGCAATCTCCATTTGGAGACTCCCTTTCTTTCTCTAGCTGGCTGCTGGCCACAGAAATCACTCTATGTTGACTCAGTATTAACTTCTGGATGGCAAAATTTTGAAGAAGTTTTTGTTAATAATGTCTTGGCTGGAAACCTGTGTTCTCTCTTTGCCAAATCCAAGTGTTTTCTTTACTATTCCAGACTGTTATAATCATCTTCAAGAATTGTTTAAAAACTTCTTTTCCCACATTATTCCCTCACAGTCTGTTCTCTCTCACATCCTTAAACACTGGAAAGAACACCCCTGCTCCTCTGAAAGATGGGGTGCAGAGGTGAGGCGAGGCTGGAGAGTGTGCACAGGGCACACCATGTGATCTGGGGAATGCCAGGGGCTCTCTACCCAGCCCTGCGCCTTTGCCTTTCCCCCTCTACCATCACAGATCACCAACGCAAACAATTGTCCTTCAGATACAAACTTCAAAGGTCTCTTAAGAACAGAGTGATGAAGAAAAGCTGTTTGGCCAACTGTTTTCTCAGGCGCACTAAAGAAACTAATTATGTAAGCTACTTTAAATTCAGGAATGCAGAAAGTCTTTTTTAGGGCCCGGAGGTTACACAGCTAACCATAGGAAATGACAGGAGGAGAGGAAATGCATGTTTCCTTCCAATATCTTCTCCCATAATCAGACTGAAGACGGGGAAAAACATACTGTGGAAAGGCCAATCCATGCTTACAAAGCTGTCAATAGACATTTATTGAGAACCCAGTCCTAGAGACACGCCTTAGGAAGGTTGCGGGATATTAGCCTTTGACCATCTCTAAACTTTACCCCACCACTCATCGACGTGTGCCTGCAAAGCCTTGTAACTTGCCAGGCCCCGACTTGCTTTCTTCTTTCAAGACTCCATGCCTTTGCATTTATAAAATGCTTAATACGTTCTAAGCACTATATATATGTACGGATACATCCATGTGCATACATTAGTGATATATATTTCTATAACCAAGCATCATTATAAATTTAATACGTAATAAATTCTATACTTAATAAATACATAAACTAAGCAACACATTATATCTTATGTAATAAACCATATAAAAGTATAATTATGTATGGATACATTCATGTGCATACAGTATTTTTTTAAGATTTATTTATTTATTTTAGAGAGACAGAGTGGGAAGGCGCAGAGGGAAAGGGAGAGAGAAACCTTAGCAGACTCTGAGTGGCGACTGACTGTGCATACAGTATTGATATATATTTCTATAACCAAGCATTATTATGTATTTCTTTTTTTTTAAGATTTTATTTATTTGAGAGAGAGAGAAAGGGAGGGAGAGCATGAGCAGAGGCAGAGGCAGACTCCCCACTAAGCAGGGAGCCCAATGCAGGGCTCAGTCCCCAGACCCCGGGATCATGACCTGAACTGAAGGCAGATGCTTAACCAACTAAGCCACCCAGGTGCCCACCCTATACATTTCATATGTAATAAATTTTATACTTAATAAATATATAAACTAAGTAACATATAATCTATATCTTATGTAATATACTATAAAAAGTATAATCAAATAATTACATCTAAATGTATTTAAAATATATGTATGTGTAATATAATTACAGTATATATTATATGCTATATTATATATAAGTAAAATTAAGTCATTTAATCATAAATGAGTTATCATAAACTCTCTTATGAGATATTATCTCCATTTTACAGATGAGTAAATCAAGACCTGGAAGAGCTAAGTGATTTCACCGGGATGAAACAGATAGTAAAGGGCAGAGCTGACATTTAAACACCAAATAACCTAGCTTCAAATGCCAAGGCATTAACTACTATGTTCACTCTTCAACCTATTCAAAATCACCTCCTTGTATGCAGTGGTCGCTGGCTTCCCCTGACAACAGTCTGTCTTTATTCTGTCTTCCTGCCACACGTTCCTGATTGATGCTATCTCACCGTATGGTGGTTTCATTTCTCACATGTTTCTATCTCCTCTGCCCACTTCCTATCCCAACCCCTACCTCACCTCTACCCCACATAGACGTAACTGAGGGAAGAGGCTCCTGTGTCTTATTCTTCTTTATATTCCTTGCACAAAGCACAGTGGCTGGTACACAGTGGACTTCACTAAACATTTACAAGAGGGATGAATGCAAGAACTTTAAAAAAAAAAGTCAACAGAACTGTGGCAGTGTATCTCTTGGCACTAGACTAAGACATAGAGAAGACACGCTTCCTGGAGTAGCTGAAGGAGTCAGCAGGGCGTGTGGGACTAGAGTGTCCTCAAGGCACCTGGGCTGCCCCGCTTGCATGAACTGGTCAGGTAGACCTTCGGGCTTAAGTTGGTTTCTAAACAGGTATACATTCATCCAGTAAATATAAACTATGTATTAGCTCTGTAATTAGGCATGCATAACCAGTATTCCTGACCTATAGGATTTTAGTTTATGGGGAGAGGGAGGGAGATAAGAAATCGAACAATTTAAATGCCTCAGTCCCAGTGAATACCATAGATAATTATCTTAGGGCTTCAGAGAAGGAGGTCACTTGGGATAGTAACAGAAAGGAGGTGAGAGTTAAGGAACAGGCAGGTTTGGGGGAAGACAGCCAATTTGAAGTCATTCCAAGGACAAGCAAAAACACAGAGCCTCTTCCAACAAGAAATTAATACACTAACCAGCCTTCTGGATACTGGTCCGTCAGTTGTTTACATTTCTCACTGTAAACTTCTAAATTAGTTTCTGATAAAATTCAAAATCCAATGTTCGCTCTGTATTAGTAATCTTTCTACGGCTTTGTGATTCCTAAATTATTGAAATTTCAGAAACGCAGCATACCTAGAAGTGTAAAAAAAAAAAAAAAAAAAAAAACCCAAGACTATTCCTGCTGACTTTTCATTGCTGCAGCCCTAATTATTTGAGGATTATTTGAGACAGAAATATCCCTCCACAGAGGCTTAATTTATTGCTAAACATGTAATTTTGGAACAGTTTGGATGGTCCAACAGTTTTCTTTAAAAAAAAAAAAGATTTTTTATTTATTTGAGAGAGAGAACATGCACGCGTATACGTGAATGAGGGGGAGAGGTAGAGGGAGTGGGAGAGAGGGAATCCCAAGCCGACTCTCCACTGGGCGAAAAGCCTGATGCAGGTCTCGATCCCATGACCCTGAGATCATGACCTGCGCCCTGAAATCAAGAGTCAGACGCTTAAATGACTGCCCCCCCAACAGTTTTCTTTTTGAGTTCTCTATCTCTTTCTGCCATTCCTCTCAGATTTTACATCTTCCTTTATCTTCTCAAAAGTTCTGTTAGACCTCCCGTGGGGTGGGGGTGGGGGGTCCAAAGCCATTGCCTCACTTAGAGCAACAACAGAGATTAATGTCTCTGTATTATTTAGTGTAATACTTCAATCAAAGCTTATACATATCAGAATAAAAAGCTCTGTACAAGAAGTAAAAGGAACACAAAATTTTCTCTTTAAAAAAACAAACATTCCAACAAATAAATAAAATAGAGTCCAGAATAGATAGATTTTTATCTGACATAAGGTTGAAAAATAATCCTGTTGTGTCACTTACTTGGTTGAAAATAAAAGGAACCTCTTTCTTCTCTCCTACTTTCATAGAGGATATGGGGAATGTTGCTGTCCCTAGAGTTTCATCCATTACATAATTGGCATCCATTAATGTGACCTGTAGAGATTAAAAAGTAGAACATAGGAATACAATTTCTCTTGGATCTTTGGATATTGAAAATTTCCACCACACTTAAAAATCAAAGTTCTCAAATGATATTTAATAGTCATTTGAGGCCCTCAATATTCAGCTGGTTATAATACTTTGTCTTTTCTTTCTGACCATTTGCTACTAAGACAATCATTAACTTTTTCACTTTCCTGATTGACTTAATCATTATCATGTTTTCAAAAATGGAACCTTCCGCCCACCCCCAGGGGAAATGCTATTTTGGAGTATGAGAAATAAATTAATGTAGAAAATCCGTGTAACCATTTTGGGAAAGATCTATTTTAACTTATTTTCAGGTTAATTACTTTCAGTTAGAAACTTTACGTTAACAAAGTTCACTTATTTTAAAGTAGGAATCCGTTGACGATATTGTTATTCTGTTGTACTTGGACCCTCCTCTTTATAACAGAAAATATGTTTTCTCCAAAGCACACGAGGAGGCTAAAAGATTCTTCCCAGCGCTACCTAACCGCGTTTCCCACTGGGCACTCACATCACTTGATGTACACCACCTAGAGCCCAGTGTTCCAGGCTGCACAGCTGGACCCCAATTACACCTGCCCAAGGAGAAAGACGACATGAAAGGGACAAGCTCAAACACCAACTTCAACATGAATGAGGACCATCTAACGGTCTGCAAATGATTCACTGACCTCCAAAACATTTTCCTGATTAGGATCCAAAATAAACTCAAAGGTCTCATTCCACACAGGGTTTATGTCATTATTGAAGTGTCTTGTTCTCTTCCTGCTGTCAGGGGTGGAGGAGATGAAAAGTTCCACGTACGGATCTGGAGTGTCAACTGTAGACAGTAAACACAAGTGAGAAGGATGAAAAAATGTGATCCATAATTCCTAATTTGGTTGTATTAATATGTGTTGTCAGATTATTTTTAATGAGTCTGCAGTAGCATATTTAAAATGTCTGAGACAACATACTCTATAACGGAAAAACATTACAGGTTAGATACTTCTTATGTATTATGTCCCTGCTCATCGTAACAGTCCTGTGAGAAGGAATCTGTTATGAGATGATTTACCCAGAATTCCTCTATTCACTTAAAGAACATGTTCAGCAACACCTCAGGGGAACTACTAAATGATGAGAACAATCTCACCCAGCTAACTACAGTATAACCTTCACCCCAGGACAATGATGGTGACAAGATCATGGGTTCAGGATCATGGTGCTTGTCTCCATTAGAAAAATTACCCTAATTGCTTTATTTGCCAAACAAAATAATTAAAGTCGGTGTGAGATAAATATTGTTTGTAGTTACAGGATTGCCTGGTATAGCTGTATAGGTTGTACACTGAACAAGCCTTAGCGGGCTGGCATTTATATTAGTGATCAGCATATATTTCTGTATTTATTATAGCAGTATTCAATCAGATGGAAGTGTGTGTCTCAAGGAATTGGCAGCTTTTCCTCTTGTACATAAAGGCCTGCTGGAGTCAGGGCATGATGTGGGTGCCATTTTAAATAGAGAGAAACAATGGCAAATAAAGGAGCTATTTAAATTTCTTCCCATTATATATTCACATATATATTCACAAGGCAATTGACACTAAGCAGTGGAAACACTCATCCCTCCCTCCTTAGTGGTTCCATTGAATCCTTCACCATCTTATAGCATTGCACACACTATATTTTATGGATGTAATTATACATTTATCTGCCTTTTCCTACAAGACTCAACAACTTGAGGGCAGCGATCAAGTCTTACTCATTTGTATCTCTTCAGAACCTAACAACTATCACAATACTTAAAAATCTCCTAGCTTAAGGACTCAACTTTTCTCTTTAACACATCCTTTCCCATGTAGTCATTGAAATTCGTAACCATAAAAACCAACAGTTGAGTAATGACTGCTAGGATCTCTGTTAAGCACTTTACACACATTAGTCTGGTTCAAATCTCCCAAAAGCACTACAGGGTAAGTGCTCTGTTTCAGTGTTGAGGCAACAGGAAGTGAGAGATGTTAAGCCATCTGTCTAATATCATCCAGCTAGTAAGTCTCAGAGGAAGATCTGGCTGCAACAATCATTCTTTTAAGTGCTAAAGATGAGATCATAAGGTAGGCCTTGCTATCAAAAGAGGAGCTGGACTTAAGAGTTATGGGAAGGGGTGGGAAGGATAGAGGGAGGAAGGTGGGGGGAGGGAGAGAGGGGGGTGAGAGAGGAAGGAATATGAGCAGTGGGTGGGGGGAGAGGGAGAGAGAGAGAAGGTGGTGCAGAGGTCCACACAGAAACATATAAACATTGAAAACAAAGGAAAAGCAAAAATAATAGTTCTCAAATGCTTGCTTTTCAAAGAAACATTTTTTTAAAAATATACTTTGTCTTTCAACCATAGTTACGGTCATCAAACAATTTAACCAATGCCCTTCACTTAATTTTTAAGCACTGTTCATAGTTCTATGTGGTGATCATATTTTTTAAGTGTGCATTTTTTTAAAAGATTTTTATTTATTTATTTGAGAGAGAGCATGGGGGGGGCGATGGTCAGAGGGAGAAGCAGACTCCCCGCCGAGCAGGGAGCCCGATGCGGGACTCGATCCCGGGACTCCAGGATCATGACCTGAGCCGAAGGCAGTTGCTTAACCAACTGAGCCACCCAGGCACCCAAGTGTGCATTTTTATTGTAAAGTAGAAAGGTCTACACATGAGGTATATGCATTTGGAATTGTCTTTTATTTAATTTTCTCACTTGGACTTAATGCAGCATTGGTCAAGGGCAGCTGAGTCTCAAAAGAGTACGATATAAATGCGTAGGGTTCCAGTTAAAAATGCAGACCCTTGACCCTCATCCCCTAAGACCTATGATCAGTAGATCCGCAAAGGGCCTAGGAATCTGCATTTTTAAACAAATATTCTAGCTGATACCGATGTAGGTCATCTTCTATTCACATTTTCGATATCCTGCTTTAGAGAAAAGGAAATGGGCAGTTATTGGAATTTTACATATTGTTTATTTTTATGGAGCTATAATCGGCATACATTGCGTGAGTATAAGGCATCCAGTGTGTTGGTCTGATACACTTACATATTGCAATTTCTAACTCAATGCTTCTTTCAATAGGACCATGGAAGACAAGCTAGAAAACAAAAAGACTGAGCAGGAAGCAAGGCAAGGGGAAATGGGTCAAAGAAGAGAAGGGCATGCTACAAGGTGACTCTCCCCACCTCCTCAACATGGAGACGTTCCTTTTCCTCAACCATATTTCCGCCACGGCGCCAGAGCTCAAGATGTCAAGTCAGAAATAAAATGACATATTTAGAACAGCAGGTGGTGGAAGATCATCAAGAAAAATATCTTTCCTCTTTTGAGTAGAAGTCAGCACGTGATTTAAAGGAAAAGACTCAGTTGGGATTTCACATTAAATGTATAAAAATGTAACCCTTCTTCATCCCATAGGGCAGGTGCTTTCTCATGGGGCTAATGCTCTTTTCTATCTGTTTCCCCCAAACATGAGAAAATCCAAAACCAAGCAAAAAAACCAATCTAGAAAACAAAAAGTGTCTGGGAGGAGGAGGCATGCAAATGGTAAACATCACTCATTCATTCAACAAATATTTGAGTGCCTGCTCTATGCCAGGAGCTACCCGTCAAGAAGTGGTTTGGCTTTACTAGGCAGCCCAACACAAAACTGTAGATTTGAATGATGGAAGTGAGTCAAATGCTAACAGCCTAATTTTAGAGGCAAAAGTAAAGGGGAGGCAAGCAGATACACTACGCCAGTGACTAGTAACTCAGTCACTCAGATTATTACACACAAAAAAAGTCAAATCGTAGGCAGCAAAATTGTCTTTGAGGCTTGGTCTTCACTTGAATCTGAGGAGAAGAGGGGGAGGTTTTCTTGGGCCAAACAAGGAGAGAACAGAAAGTTAAGATCCTTGGGAGAAGCCATGTGGGTAAAGAATGCAGCAAACTGAGGTAGCGTAAGTCAGTCAGGGAGATAAGCATCTTCGAAGCCATTCTGGGTGCTCCATCTGGATCATATACTTTAGCAAATTCTAACTCTGACAAAATGATGAAGAAAAGAGAATACAACAAGATGCCAACACTACACTTCTGTATCAAAACATCGACTGACAGATCTTTTTTTTTTTTGAGCAAAGCAACAGAAGTTAGATACAGAAAAAGCTCTCAAGAGTGAGAGGGCTGCCTACAGAGTTGCCATTGAGGGCCGCTAGGGTTGGTCTTTTATAGAAAGCTAACCAGGGAACTTAAATCCTTTTAACATCTCTAATAATATCACCACTGAGCAAGGTCTAGTCATAACACCTTCAATGGCTTACTTCCTTTTTAGGGTCTGGTTATTCTTGTTGGTCAGAGGTGATTTCATAAAAAGACACCCACCCCACATGCCTAGGGCGGGGTGGTCTGGTTTGTTCCCTTATCTCTGGTTTCCTCACACCTCCACATTTATGGGATTTCTGTGAGCCTGAGCACCTAGCCCCCTATCTATCTCTCCCTACCTAGCCCTGCCTGTCCCTTACTCATTCCTCCCCCTGGAATAGTAACCCTAACTTGCCGGTAGGTAATGGGACGATGACCACTGAAATGGGGTGGCTGGCTGTGTGGCAGTTAGCATCTATCCAGGGGTCGGTCCAGGGGCCCGAGGTATGGCTCCAGGGGTCATGATGGGCAGCAAACGGTACATGCATCAGCACATGCAAAACGATGAACATAAAACAAGTATGAGGCCCCAGATTATGGTCCACCCCTTAGATAAGATCCCCAATTACCAATGTTGTCAAATAGATCAGTGGATATCTTGATCAGACAGACCTTTTTTTAAAAGGAAATTAGAATCCTGTTCAATTCACTTTGGATTCTGCTTTTCACTTTTAAATGCAATCAATATTCTACAGCTCTCGTCAAGAGTGCTAGTTGTGTGAGCTTCTCCCCTTGCTTCATTAGCAAGAGACCTCAACATTAGGTTGTCAAAGGGTGCTGGGCAGTGGAAAAGCACGGCCAGCTGCAAGCTTTGATACTGCAGTTGGCATCACGGCTGATCTCTGCAAGCCGAGAAACATCCGTAGCAGTGGCAGACGCTGAGGGATGAACAGGAGTTTTAGGACACTAGTTTAAAATCGGATTACGATAATCACATAGCTCACTTTCTTTACGTCATCTATAATCTTCACTGGCTTCGGAAAGGGAAAGCTGCAGGGAAGCTTTGAAAATGGAGAGCAGCCCATTTTGACGGCAAAACTAAGCCTGGTGCTTTGGAAGTGGGAGAAGAAAAAGGCAAATGCAGGAAAAGAAATGTTTGGCGTTTTTTTTTTTTTTTTTTCCTGTATACTTATTTCATGGTTTTATGAATTAATGCCTATAGGGTAACTGGATGTTGAGTCACGGATTCGGCTTCACCTTGATTCATTCCAGCCAAATAGGTGGTAAAGCAAAGAAGTAATGTGTGGGCAAAGACGTTCTTACCTCTAATCCTTTTATCTAAATCTTGACAAACAAAAATGTTGGGGGTGTGGGATAAAGATCTTTTTTTGCTCCCATAAAGATGACATGAAACTACATGCACCAGAAATAGCTTCAGAATTCCTGGGTTGTAAAACCTCTCATAAACTTTAGAAGTTTAAGGAGTGCCTACCTAAATTAATAAAAGGTCCATCTGTCATTTCAGTTTGAGCAAAATACTATGTGTCTAATGATAGGGCCTGACGGCAGCTTCTATACTAAGTTCTATTTTAAATGTCCTCCATTGGCTTTCTCATATCCACCTTGCTCCACAACTTAAACCCTCCACTATAAATAGAGATGACCTATAACCTGTTATAATGCTTGTAATAAACAGCATTTAAAAAATCCCCAAAGGAATAGTTCTCCCAAATTCACAGTCAAAATATCACTTTCCAAAGAGCTGTTACTGCTGATGGTGAGCTTAAAGTGGGTTTCTCAAAATGCAGTCCTCTAAAGTATCTTCACAGAATCATCTGGAGCGTCAAAAATGCAAACACCTTGCATCTTCAGTCAGAGCACAGGCTTAGAAATCTGCATTTTTAACAACTTGACCAGGTGATTCTTATGTACACAAATTTGAAAAACATGGTTTAAAGTATGTATTATTAGAATCGACTTAACAACAATGATGTAAATAACACCCACAGAAAAGTAGAAACATTTTGGCACTGAGAAATCAATAGGCTTACTGACATTCTGTCATAGAGTTATTCTGCCACGGACTATATTAAGCACAATCCAGTAATTCACTTCCGTTTCTTTCCAGCCATTAAAGACATTTTCAAGTGGCCACATGAAAACAAATCCAAGAATACAGTACGTGTGGTGTAGTTCTGATCCCCAGTTTTTTTCCCTCTTAGCACCATGAGGCTGCCAATACCTCTGCTTTGTTTTGCGGGGATTTTATGTTTGCTTCTCAGCCTGTTGCCCTGCACAGATTAAGACTTTGGCCAGTGCACATGGTAAAGGCACTGTCTTTCAGCTTCCATGGGCTTCCCTTCTCTCAGAGATATTGCCCCTCAAATTCTAATCGGCTTGGTTCTGTAGTGCAGCTTTTGTGTCCCATGTCCTTCGAGATTGCCAAAGCTCTCTTGCATTATCTGCTTCTTCACTGCTTGGCTACTTTCCACATCCCTGTCTCCCCGTTACCCCCCAAATCACCTAGATCCAGCAGTGGATTGAGGGGGGAAATGGCTTGCAGAATGCTGGGCCTACTTCAGTGACTTCTCTGGGATACTGGTCCTTAAAATCCCAGTTGACCAGTGGCTTTTCAATCCTTCAGACATTTTAAAAATTAATTTAATCTGTGGTTTCTAAGTTGCACTTAGGGGAAATGAATGCTCTGCTGTTAGTTACTTCAGCATAGTCCAATGACCACTGAGTCATTAACTTGACCCAACATATACTAATCCCTATTCCTTTTATTTCCACTCTTCACATGACTGTCCAGAAATTTACTGCATTTCTCAAGTCACCTACCCACCCACCCACCTACCACTACTCCTCATCCGAGGACACAACTCAGACTCATCCTTCACCGGGAAAACAAAACAAGAGGATTAGATGTACTCATTCAAGTTCTCTTCCACACACCTCACAATCATAAAGCAATATTTATAATTAGAAAATGTATTTTTTCATACTTAAGTTCTTCCTTTAGGTCTTAGAAGAAAACATCTCTATACCCTCTCCTCTCAATTTCATACTGTTCTCTACCTCTTCTATTTCTCATTCATCCCTAGCCCAAATTTAATCTGTAATTATTTGCTTTGCCCTGGTCACATCTTCTCAACCTATAAAGAAATATTGATCCATAACAAAATAAACAAAATTTCATTAATTTTGCCAATTCCTCAAGATCTCTCCTATCCTCAGCAAAGAGTTTAGAAAAATAAGTGTAGTCTATACTGGGGCACCTGGGTGGTAACAGTCAGATAAGCATCCAACTCTTGGTTTTGGCTCGGGTCATGATCTCAAGATCCGGAAATCGAGTCCCACATCAGACTCCATGCTCAGTTGGGAGTCTACTTGAGATTGTCTCTCTCCCTCTCCCTCTCCCCCTCCTGCTATGTTCTTGTTCTCTCTCAAATAAATAAATAAATCTTTTTTAAAAAATGTAGTCTATACTTACTGCTTCTATTCCCATCATCTTGTAAAATTCCGACCCATTGTGCTCCACCTTGTTCTTTTACATAATCAATTATTCTCCCTATTGTAACTTTTTTCTTGGCTTTATTGAGATATGAGGTGTACAACATGATAATCTGATACACATGTTGCCAAGTGATTATCACAGTAGGGGTAGTTAAGACCTCTATCATCTCATACAAATACCATTTCTTTTTGTGATGAAAACATTGAAGATCTACTTTCTTAGCAACTTCCAAATATATAATACAGTATTGTTAACTATGATCACCATGTTGTAATTAGATCCCCAGAACTTATTCATCTTATAACTGGAAGTTTGTATCCTTTGACCGACATTTCTTATTCCCACCTCCCACTCCCCAAGTTCCTGGCAACCATCATGCCCGTATCATAGCTTCAGTATAGAATTCAACAAGCTTTTTCTCAATGCAATACCCTTTGTGCAAATAAAATCTATGATTGCTTGTCATTTCCTACCTAGTTCTGTAAATGTTCCCTCAGTATATCTTTCTCTACCATTTTCCCCCTCAGCTCACACTAACTTGTGGGCTTTCGTGTCATATGTCTTACAAATCCTTCAGAAGAGTCCTTCAAGATGAAGTGAACCCCTTAAAAAAAAAAACGAATGTGCATGTAGTCAAAACCAACCTGTTAAGGAATTATCCCTTATTTACATAGTCTTAAAAAACACACTCAATATGTGTGTACCTCTCAGATCATGTGGCACACATGAACTCTGCAGTTTGATTAATCTCAGATCCTTTAAAGCTGATCATCTTCAAGGTTTAAATGGCAGTCATGATGCATCCATTCACTCCCTCAAGGTTGCAAGAAGGAGGTGGTATAAACACGGCAGATCCTTAATCCCACGTCCATATAAATCCTTCTGCAGAGTAATACATTTTTAAAGGCTTCCATCTTTTTTTTAACCATTCTGAGTCAATTCTGGAAGTCGTTGAATCCTCTCTTGGCTCTAGTTGTCACAGAAATAGGACATTCTCCCCAATCTACATCTCTGAGCCCCTCTCTCCTTTGAGATTTTGAGTCTGTTTTTGAATGCCTTGAAAATACCTCAAACTCAACATGTACAAAACAAATTTATTTTCTTTTCATCTTTCTTTCCTTATCCACAAGACAAAAGAAAAATAAAGCAAAATAAACCAAAAACCTCTAAGTAAAAACTTGTTATTTTTCCCAACTTTCCGAATTTACTTCATGGATCCATCACTCCCAGCCGTCAGAGTGGGAAACACGAGAATTGTTCTCTTTTCCTCACGGCTCCTGTGTCCCGTCTGCCTTACCTATTCCACCTCTCACGTGGTCATCACTTCTGTTTCCTCAGGCCAACTCAAAATATCACCGCCCAAGTTCAATTAAGCAATACCTCTCACCTGGACTCTTCACATAATCTCGTAGTTGCTTATTTGCCCCACATTCAAACCACTCTTCGTGATGCCTCCACCATAATGCCGCGACTGTCTTTGTGAGACACACTCTTGTCCTTCCCTGACTAGGGCTGCGAGGGCGGGCCTACGCATGGTGAGAAAGGGCTGCAGAGCCGCCCCCCCACTGGACCCCAGGTTCTCCCTCCAGTCAGTGACCCTCCTCCACCATGCACAGCAGCATCACCCTCAAGGGTCCACATTTAGGCCACGAGGCATCTCTGGAATCCATACATTTTGAACATTCCATACAGTCACACTGAGGGCAGAAGCATCTGTTCTGAGTAAGAAAACATGGCTTCTCTTCTACTTGTGCATATCCTTATGCTTTCTTTTTGACATTTTAGCTGATAACAAACAGTATTAAGTTGTGCCCTTGTCCTAAGAATTTTCAAGAGTTCAAATACTGTACACATAAAGCATGAGTGGAATGAGCTGTTCTATTTTTCCCTTATCCAGTTCATACATCCCTCGTCAACTAGTTGTTCTGTTTTCTTATCAAGTAAAATTGGCCACTATAAATCACTGTAAACCCTAGAGGCAACATCTATATACATATGCATAAAATAAAAATATTCCACATCAAGTTTCAACTTGCTGATTTAGGTATTATTCTCCCAGTTATGTAGGTGAGGAAGCAGAGACTCAGAGGCATTTAGTAAGCTGAGCATGGTCATTCAGAGACCGGATTTTAGCCTAGTCTTTCTGAAGCCAAATTCCTTGCTCTTTCAAATATACCAACACTGATAACTCTTACCTATTTTTGCCTCTAGTAAACTATAAGCTCCATGATGGCAGGAACCACATCCTTCCTATTCACTACTATGTCTAAGAGTCTAGTATAAAGTCTGAAACCTTATAGGAACACATAAATATTACTGAAGTAATGGATGATGGACTAAATCTGAGCAACACTGCAGAAGGGGTGACCTTTACTTTAGGCCCAACAATCTTCCCTCTCTAACTTCTCTCTACCCTTGCCTAGTATGTCTCAACCTTCCTGGAGCTCTGTCTCATCTCATTCATTTGTACAGAAGTCAATGCCAGTCATTTCTTCCAAGTGCATTTGCATTTAACCTTTATTTTCAAGTTCTAAATGCAACTATAATAATAAACCTTTGAATCCCATCTTGCCCCCCTTAATAACTCCAAGGAACAGAGGAGAATGTCAAGGGACCTGTTTGTAGAGAGCAGCCCCTGCTTCCTCCACAACAGGCTCAGAGTTGGAATTGTGATGCTTTTAGATGCTGAAGGGCAGTCCCTGCAAATTGCTGGAAATGCAGAAGCTGGAAAAGTTAGCGAATTCAGTGTGGTTTCGTGGCACAGAACTTCGGCAGTGATTCCAGATACACTGGAGAGAGAGAAGCAAAGCCCTTACGACAGCAGCAGCATCGTCTGGGAACTCAGATCATCATACAATACCTTTCCATCATTGGAAATTACAAAGCAGTTTTATTAACACTATTTTTGAATCCCTTGATCAGGCAGAGTCTCCAATTTCAACTTTCCCTATTTTTTTCATTTTTCTTTTTCTCACAGCCTCAGATCTATGAAAGCGCTTTCTTGGGTCACAGGTTTCCTTTTGCAAAAGGACACGAAACTATCCGAATGTAGCATCAGCCGACTGGACGCCAGGAAGAAAGCCCAGTAACATCTACACACAACTGACTTGTGTCAGCTTGACTTGTGTACAGCTTGAACTAACAACTGACTCAGTACATTAATGAAGCGGGCTACCATCAGGCATATGGTAAAAAACAAAACGAAACTTACTGTAAAGAATGCTGATATTCATGAGAAAACAGAGAAAGGTCAATTCAAAACAACCCAAAGCAAGCAAAATGTCAATCTAGAACAGAACTGAAATGTTTGTTGCTACTTGCATTACCTTTTTACTTAAATCTCCGTGATATCTTTTTGGAAGGAAACAAAAAAATACCTTTGTTATCAGTTATCTATGTTTGGAATGTTTTTAAAAGTTTAGCATCTAGGAATGTTTCTTGGCATCTGTTCAGGTTGGAGAGAGAGTAATTCTCCAAAAATTCTTATGTAGTATTATAAAACATTAATTTATATGGTTAATGTTAGCTATATGGATTTAGCGGTAAATACGCATTCTACTCTACACAAGAACAATTCTTAGTTCATTAAAAAAAGGAGTTCTCAACCTGACGCTACTGACATTTTGGGTCGGATCATTGCTCTGCGATGCTCCCTGGCCTCTACACACGAGATGCCAGTAGGATCCCCTAACTGTGACAATTAAGAATGTCACTAGATATTATGGCCCAGTGTACCCTGTGCAGCAAAATTGGCCCCCCACCCCTGTCTAGAACGGCTGTACTCAAACAAGGCATTATCCCTGCTACCTCACATTTATTCATTGGCATAAACCATTAAAAAAATGGCCAGATTCCCTAATAATGTATAGTATACATACTATGTCCCATGTTTAAAACCTTTTATGATTTTTTGTAACCTGAAATGTCAAAATTATTTAATAATAACATATTAAAATTCTACTTAGTTATAAAACCTATCTCAATCTCCACTCAAGCTATGAAGTCTTCTGGGAAGCTTACTGCCAACACTTTTCAACAGTAACATCATATAGCCTAAACACACAATTACTGAGTGCATACCTTCTTGGGCTGGTTTTCCAGAGTTATTCATATCTATTTCATCTCTTCATCCAGACCACAAATAGCTCAAAGGCAAAGCTACCATATAAGTATGCATCAGAGTGAGATAAGTTTAAGTTCTAGCCATAAAACCTAACAGCCGTGTGATTTTAGATTATTTAATGTCTTTTTAAAAATGTTTGTATCTTTAAAATTAAAATAAAAACAGCACATATCTTCTCATGTTACTAAACTGAATAAATGAAGTATGATGTTAAGTTCTAAGAACTCTCCTTAGCATTTTTGTTTATTTATTTAACATGTATTGTGTATACTATTCATCAAGCACCTTTCTAAACACTTTATAATCTTATTTAATCCTCATTAAAAAAAAATCTATGAAGAAGGTATAATTATTATGCCCATCTAACCACTGAGGAAATTGAGGCCTAGAAAAACTAAGTAACCTACCCAAAATCATGGGGTTAATAAATAAAGGGAGAGTTGAATCCAAGCAAGCTACTTCCAGAGTCCTTGCTCTGATCTCTAAGCCATGCTTCCTCTTGGGTATGGGACAGGCACTCAGTAAAGTTATCTACCACACGTATTATGTTTATTTCTTTTGTATTTCTCAAGGCACTGGGTGAGTACGAGGTATAAACAGCAGATGCTCAACATTTATCAATGAGGATGTTAATAATGGACATTTACAACGCGTTATATATTTCTTTAACATTTCTTTTGCAGAGTTAAAAGTTCAAAGTTGTTTTTTCATTTTGCATCTGCAGATTTCGATTAACCTTGTACATTAACTTAAAATAATTTTGTCTAGAATTTTATCTAAAATAGATCATAAAAAATATACTGATGCATCGGGAGGAACTGATGCAATGGAAGAATACTTCTAAGGAGTAATATTTACAAAAATCCCCAGACTATCCCTTGGCTAAGTTTCATTAATCATTTCATTTACTAGTCATTTCAATCTCTACATTACATACTTTTAATTTTTAAGAAAAATTTTAAAATATGGAAATATACTAAAATAATATAATGACAAATGTTTTCACATGTTTAAATTTTTAGAGCAGCAGAGATATTCTCTTTGACACAAAAAGTTTAAGCGCATACTTTTTCGAGGAAATTTAAGAAACATGGAACTATTTTTAAACTTAATTCCATGAGATATTAATCATAACTTTTCAATACAGAAGTGGTATATGATTTTTGGCAAAGAGAATTTACTTAACATGAAAAGAAGGTTGCATATCACTCAGTTTTTAAAAAGTTTTTAGAATGAAGATTTCCCTTCACTTGGTAGAACATTAACATGTTAAAGTATACATGTTACTATATAACTTTTATATACATTAAAATATAATATATACACATTAAAATATAAAACATATTTTAAGACAAGCTCAAGTATAAGACATATATGATAAAAAAAAAATAAGGAGGCTCCATCAGTGATAGGTCTTTAAAAAAAAAGAGAGGGAACATGTGGATTGTGTCCCTATGAGTACTGGGAACATACTCTTCATTTTGATGGGAACCTGCTTTTATTATGTCTCGAAAGCATTGCTGTCAAATATACAACTGCAATATCGCTGTTAATCTAACTGAATAAATGTGGTAAAGATCCACCCAAGGACCAATTAATATTATCAAAATATCATAGGACAGTATTTACTGTACTCATCAGACCTAGACACACAAATATATACATGTAAGACTCACACACAAAATCTTATGACATTTAGATAAAGATAAAAAGGACTAACTGTACTCATAAAACATTTGTCCATTTAATAAACTACGTGACATTCGAAATGAAAAAAGAACAGTAGTGCCCTCCTAACAATCTATTTCTCAACTTTACAGAAAATACAAGATAAGAGATCAGAGACAGGCATGTTCTGGAACATTTTATTCATCTTGAAATTATCTCCCATAAAAATCCCACTGGGAAACAATTTCATTATACATAGAATTTTTAAAACCTTGGGTGGATACTCAAAACATTCCAAAAATATTAGTAAACTAAAACTCATGTTCATCATTAACTTAAGGGCTAATGCTAGGGAAATGTCTGACTGCAGAAAAATATACTTAAGGGTAGCAGGCAGCTATAGGCCAACAGCAGCACCACTTGTAAAAAAATATATATATATTTGAAACACCATAACTAATCTAAGAAAAGATTGATTATATTAATCCAAAGGTGTTACAAAGTGTCTGTACATTGAAACCCAGGAAAATTCTAGGTAGCTATGGATAGAAATAGCAGCAGTATTTATAATTTACAAAAAGATACAGTATAGGGGCGCCTGGGTGACTCAGTCAGTTAATCCTCTGCCTTCGGCTCAGGTCATGATCCCAGGGTCCTGAGATCGAGTCCTGCATCAGGCTCCCTGCTCAGCAGGGAGTCTGCTTCTCCCTCTGCCTGCCGCTCCCCCTGCTTGTGCTCTTTCTCTCTCTCCAACAAATAAATAAAGTCTTAAAAAAAAAAAGATGGAGTATAAAATTATTATTAGAGAGGGGCGTGGGGGAAGGGGCAAAGGGAGAGAGAGAGAATCCCAAGCAGGCTCCACACCCAACGTGGAGCCTGACAAGGGGCTCAATCTCACGACCCTGAGATCATAACCTGAGTCAAAATCAAGAGTCCGATGCTCAACCGACTAAACCACCCAGGCATCCCTAAAATTATTTTTAAAATTCTCTCTTTAGTGAGGCAAAAAGAAAGCAATATCCAAGAAGAAAGGTATAATTACACACATTTGTGCATTCTATTCATTAATCCAAAATTCTCTGAGATCTAACAGGCCAGACTCAAGGCTAAGCACCGATTTTCTAAAAAGTGAGTAACACACAGGCCACAGTTTTACAAATGCTTGATTAGATGCCCAGGTGACAAGTGTTAAACAGAAGTCTGGACTGCTGTGAGAGGAACACAGGAGTGAACTGTGCCCAAGTGTATCAGAAAAGACAACGGAAGTACCATTCCACCATTTCTTTCTTCCAAGCTGAAAAAAGAAGGATCCAGCAATTTGCTCAACACATTCACCATGGAAATTTCTTGTCTCCAAGATGAAAAAGTGAAAATTATCCCAGTGCACAGACTATCCCCAAAGAATATTCTTTAGCTCACACAGAGATTATATTTAAGAAATAAATGTCTTCTGATGTTAGGATCTGAAATAATTTTAGCCATAAGAGGTAATACTTATTGAGTGTATACTGTGGGTCACGCATGTGAGTACTTCACATTAGTCAACTTCTTGAATTCTCCTAACATCTCTATGATTAAAAAAGAAGACAGAGAAAATTTGCTCAAGGACACAGGACTGGTGAGTAGTGTTTTGCCTCTGGAGACCATGTTCTTTCATAAATGTGTTCTCCCTAGAGATTTGGTCACTGTGCTATTCAAGAATGTCTACCAGAGAGGGATAATACATTCTCAGAGTAATTTCCACATTGCTTTTGCTGCTGCTGAAGATTCTCAAAAAATTAAATAATGTTTCTGTACATACACAGCCAACACCCTGCCTCTCAGGCAAACTCGTACAGTAGGAAGGTTGAGTGCTAAGCTCCTTTCCCAGGGAATTATTAACCCTATGTGTTTGAGAGTCATGTACTTTGAGGAGGCTAAATCCTCTTGGTGTTTCTAGAGGTGAGAGGATCGAGGCTGCTGCTTGGGAGAGGAAGACTGGGGGAAAGAGGGAGACCTTTCCTAGACCTACTGAATCAGAGGTGATTCATACGGATATTAATGTTTGAAAAGCACTAAATGGGGAGATGAGGTCAGCCTTGGACCTGCAAATGGCACAGCTGTTTAAAAATTAGGAACTTGGTCTAGATCTTGCTATGAGTTTACCTGCAATAAAACATCATTTACCCACAGAGACATGATGAAAAATAAAAGCTTGAGGTTCTTAAAAAAAACCTTAAAAGAGTACCTTAAGATATTAAGCAATACAATCTTATAAAAATTGGTTTCAATACAATGAGTTCATAATTCTCCCAAGTATATTTATTTTTTCTTAAAGTTTAAATGTTGGAATTAAGCTCTGCATTCTCCTGAATATTAAAGAAGATCCATCTGCCATCCCACAACTATTCTTGAAAACCCTAATGCTGATGATGATAATTCAGTAAAGAGAAAGAGTCCATAGTCTCTCATGGTTTGTCTCCCCCTCCAATATCCCCCCCTTCATTTTTCCCTTCCTACTATATATTTTTTTTTAACATATATTGCATTATTTGTTTCAGAGGTACAGCTCTGTGATTCAACAGTCTTACACAATTCACAGCGCTCACCATAGCACATACCCTCCCCTTCCCCAACACTTTTTAAAAGGAGCAGAAACTCAGTGAGTTAGCTAAAACATTTTTTTTTGCCAGCTATTTCATTCTGTTTTAAAATTAGGTTTGTGGCCAGGGATGTGTGTTTTTCATTTCACATACGTGCAAAGGAAACTATCACCAACTGAACTTTTATGGTCACTGTAGTCATTCTGCAAATAGGTAACTTCTGTTAGAAGAGGAAAGGAACAATAAAGAATACAAAGTTTAATATACATCCATCCAACACTTGCACCTGGTGCAATGTTAATATGCCCCTGGCTATGTGTTAGATCTAACTACAACTTCCTATACCTTTCAAAGTGAGAGTTATGTTAATACTGCCAAATTAATGCAAAGTACTTGTTTTAAAAATAAGACTATTGTGAGTCAGGTGCAAATATGAACTTCAAACTACCTCTTCATAGGACATGAGCATAAGAAGGCAAGGAAGGGGGCGCCTGGGTGGCTCAGTAGTTAAGCGTCTGCCTTCCACTCAGGTCATGATCCCGGGGATCTGGGATCGAGCCCTGCGTCGGGCTCCCTGCTCAGCGGAGAGCCTGCTTCTCCCCCTCACACTCGCCCTGCTTGTGTTCCCTCCCTCGCTGTGTCTCTCTCTGTGAAATAAATCTTTAAAAAAAGAAAAAGAAGGCAAGGAAGGGTTGGCACTGGGATCCTGGTATAAATGATATAGTTGAGCACACTGAAATTAGCAACCAGGTCTGGGAAGGGGTTGGCCTGTTCTTGGCTGGCCCGGGGCCCTCAGGTAAAAACAAAGAAATGAGTGAAGTGTTACGATTAAAATGTCAGCTCTGACCCCTCAAAATACAGTTCATGGGGTGCTGTTAATTTTATTATGATGTTTTAGCAACTTAATACAGTATTTTTCAGTGGAGATAATTAGAACAGGATGATTTATCAAGGGACAAAATAAAAAATTGATATAATCTTAGTATTATCTCAAAAAAGAAAAAGGTGGATATAGGTATTTTACCAGGAATCAACCATTTGATTTGTGTGACACCCTTGAGAAAGCCCCCACATACACAGACAAAACAAAAAAAAAACCCCAATAGTAATCTGTCATTCTTCTTTACCAACATGTAAAACTTTATGGAAATTTGCCTTCTAAACAAATGCAGACACTATCAACAACAGAAAAGAGGGTAGGTTTCTGTTATCGTGGTCTTCACGGACCTTAGGACATTTCTTATAGCTTTATCCTTGTGCATACTGAAAGAAGTTCTGTATACAAGGATCCCAAATTCAGTTTACTTGGTAATTTGTGTTGATCAAGCTCACCAAACAACATGATCAAAATTCCTCTTAGAAAAGTGACAGCGAATGCCAATACCTTTTCTCACTGTAATAATCTCCTACAACTTCTCAAAAATAAAGTGCTTGACACTGTACATCATCCCTTTACTTTTTCATGCTACCCTTCTCAATGAATTCATTTCTTTAAGACTTTCTCTTGTTCTTCCTTATCTCCTCCTGACTTTAGATAAATTCAATAAAGTGATATAAAAGGTTGATAACAATTCCCTCCCTCACTTCAAAAAAATTAGGTAATAACTCAAGTGAACTAAAATCAAATTACAAATGCTGAGTAAAAATTTTAGCAGAATGTCATAATACTGCCCTTTCTCCTATTGTGACTAATTGCCAGTGGCTATTCCTTCCATAGGTCCTTGCTTTTCAAAAGGAAACTTCTAGACACCATGGGTCTAACCTGTGCTATGTACACAGTGGGGGATTCAAAATGCACCTGTTCCCTGTTTCATGAGACGAGTTAATATCTCATGTTAATTTGTAAGTATCATCATCAGTGTCACTCATCTAGGATTAAAATGACACTTGCTGCACCACTGTCTCCCCGCCTTACTTCTAATAACCACAGGCCAAGTGCCTGTGCCTATGGGGGAAGCAGCTAGGAAATCAGATACATCCCAGCCGAAGGCGACTCACAGAGCAGAGAGTTGGAACTGCCGTGGGGCTCGTCTTTAACACAGTAATACCCACTGTCTCTGCTCGACAGAGTCCTGCACTACGGGGAGGAGCTGCTGCTGCTTTGTATATGACAAAACTATATTTTTTTAAAAGTCAAATTAGGTCAGTAACTTGCACGCCTGGCAAGTTCCCAACAGGCTTCTGGTGAATTAAGAACAGCTTTTCTAATAGTCGAGCTCTTGAGTTGTAAAGCCTGTGCCTTTTCCCCAGGCCATGGGGGATATACCAGTTTTTAAATATGGCTTCTGATGTGACTTCTCTTTCTTCCAGTGAACTATCATTTAAATGATGAAAATGCAAAGGATTAGAAAACACAAAATAAGAATCACTTCAGAACACTGACAAGAGAGGGATTAAATGGTTTGGACAGAATTAGGAGATAAGATTTAGAATATAACCCCTTGGTCCAGATGAAAGTTGAAGAAATTGTCCTTGTTCCCTCACCTCTCATGAAAATCTCTGCTCATCCAAAACTCTGACCCTTAGAGTCTACGTCGTTTCCCATTTTACTTCTAATTTCTACCCACTCCCCAGACACTCTTTTTCATTCACTGAAGGCTTAAGCACCGAGCTTGCATTTTTTCTTCTTAGTATTTAACTTTTCTCCATTGGCCCATTTTCAGCATGATTTCAACAAGCTCATTTTTATTCTTGCATTATTATTTGTATTTTTCTTTTAAGATCTTATTTATTTATTTGACACACACACAGAGAGAGAGAGCACAAGCAGGGGGAGCCGCTGAGGGAAAGGGAGAAGCAGGCTCCCCAATGGGCAGGGAGCCCGATGCGGGGCTCAGTCCCAGAACCCTGGGATCATGACCTGAACTGAAGGCAGTCGCTTAACCAACTGAGCCACCCAGGTGCCCCTATTATTTGTATTCTTAAAAATAAAAAGTATTGTCCGCATTTGCTTCCAATCTATGTAACACAGTATGGCCAGAAAAAACTTTTTTTTTAAATGAAGATCCAATCGTGTGACTCGTGAGTCAAATGCCACCAAAATTTTCCCCATCGCATTTCTGATGAAACTGCAATCTTGGACTTTGTCCTATTAGTGCTCGTCCCCCTTCCCCTTTGCTCTCTGTTCTCTAATAACACCGGACCTGTTCGAGGTCCTCACAAGCATTCTGCTCTCTCGCCTTTGAACACGCTGTTGGCTCAGCCTGGGACTTCTCCGCACTCTCACTGCCAAGATTCTCTTCTCTGAGTACCGGCAGGGCAGACTTTCCTGTTTCCCAGACCCATTAGCTGCAACCTCCGTTCTTTCTCCAAAACCTCTTCTGAGGGGTCAATTGCCTATTCCCATATTTTAACAATAATCTAAACCTTTGCCAAATCCGTCCATTATAATCCTTATCTTTCCTTGGATTCCTACTCCCATGACCCCCAGCCATTTGAGTGGGGAGATTAACCGGGAAAACAGCTTTTCAAAGTGTGGAGAGGGATACTGCCAGCAAGCTAATTCACCATTATCCTCAGGCTGTGTGGTTCAGGTCATTTCCAGCTGCACTACCACCAGTTTCTATAGCTATTTCCACACATAATAAAAACACTCAAAGGCATAAGAACTAGAGAAACTGCATTTTTTAAAACCCCGCAGGCACCATGCCTCAGAGGCAGCTTGCGTGAAATCTTTTTCTTGACTCAGCGCTCTTTCCAAAAATTCCAAAACTCTGTATGTCCTAAGACAGTCATTTCTGTCTGAGTCCAAGTACTCTCAATTAATCTAAAGTCAAGATAAAACACTATTCTGACAGAGATCAGACATCAGAGAACTTTTCAAAATGTTATCATTTAAAGATCTGGACAAAGATAACCACATCTGAACGAGGGACAGCCCCCCCCCCCCACTTATCAGAGAACTAGGGTAACTACAGAGTGAATTATTCATTTTCAACAGAAAAGCAAATAAGGACACTTACGCATGTCACCGAAGGCCCCCTTGGTCACTTTGGTGGCACGTAACACCACTACCGTGAATTTGTGGGAATACTGGTGCTCCACCTGGAAATAAAGAGCAGTAAATTAAAAACAAGCTTCCAACATAGAATCCAAGAAAACTGTTCTCATTGTTTCCTTGAGACTAGTTAAAAACATTCAGGTTGAAGGGAAGTAACATTCATACCAGAAACATCCTTTGATCCCAGGGCTGTTTCTTATTCGAGTCTCTCCTCTCTCCCACCACAGAATTATTGAGAAGTTTAGATCATGCTTTAAAAAATGTCACTACGACTGGACTAGTGGAAGTTTTTTGCTGTCAGGTTTACCAAGCTGGAGGGAAAATGTAAATGAGGACCTCAGGCCTTCCAGGAAGACAATCAGGCTTTGTATAGAATGACTAGGAAGCCTGGGCTTCCAAAGGCAAAGTCAGAGCAAGATGTTTGCATTATTCAGATTTGTTTGTTTTTATTGTTACTGTTCAATGAAAGTTTTTTTTGGCAAGACATTTCCAGAGCAGTATTCAAAATCCTTTGGACCTAAGGCCATAACCAGTGAACTACTTATATTAATTTTAATGCATTTGTTATAAACCATATGCAACAATGTTTAAAGTTTCTAGAAGACCTTATTAAATACTTCACCTAACTAGAAAGTAGTTACCAAACAACTCTATCCACCAAAGCAGAATAAGGAAGCAGGAACTCACAAAGTTCTCTAACTGAAAATTGCAAAGTCCTTATCTAAAGCTCGAGCCTGTTAATCTTAGAAGAGACCCACACTTATAAGCCACTTCTATCTTTCCTAACTTTAATAGACTTGTTTCACTGATTAAGAAGTCCATAACTGACTTGAAAATAAAATACTGGCAACACTGATAAATGAGTAATGACAGTCTAAAATCAAGGTGGCTGGAAAAAAGTTATAAAAACATAGATTCATAAGGACCAGCAGTAGTGAGATATAGGATCAACAGTTATACAGCATTCAACAGTTTCTGAAGGTATCAATCAGTAGAATAACTTTATGTTCAGATTTAACACAGCATCAAGAAGTGGTGAAATCATGAATGATGAGCATACCTTGTTTAAAAAGGCAGAGAAGCATGTAAAATGTTTCAGGATATTTCTTATTCAAGTTTATTATTTAAGAGAAATAACTTCTAGGTCTAGAGGTGCTCTGAGTAGCCAAAGTTTTCCTCCATATAAATAAAATTATCAATTATAAATGAAATGAATGCTTACAAGAAAGTGTGTTGCTTTGAAGCGGGAGAGCTAGGTTCTTGTCTCACTGAGTGGAGAATGAATCTTGTGGACAAAGGAGAGTGAGTAAAGCGATACAAGTTTATTAAGTGAAGATACAGAAAAAACTCTCAAGAGTGAGAGGGGTCCCTACAGGGTTGCCACTGAGGGTCTTTAGGGTTGGTCCTTTATAGAAGCTAACCAGGGAACTTAAATCCTTTTAACAACTCTAATGATACCACCATTGAGCTAGGACTAGTCATAACACTTTCAATGGCTTACTTCCTTTTTACGGTCTGGTTATTCTTTGTTGGTCACAGGTGATTATCATGAAAAAGACACCCACCCCACATGCCTAGGGCAGGGTGGTCTGGTTTGTTCCCTTATCTCTGGTTTCCTCACACCTCCACATTTTTGGGATTTCTGTGAGCCTGAGCACCTAGCCCCTATCTTTCTCTCCCTACCTGTCCCCACCTGTCCCTTACTCAGCTTTATATAACCGAAAATCACACTCACTGCCCCCACCAAAAAAAAAAAAAAAAAAAAAAAAGAATCCACTATCATAGCTGGAGACTTCAACACCCCTCTATAAGAAATAGACCGATCTGGGACGCCTAGGTGGCTCAGTCCCTTAAGCGTCTGCCTTCAGCTCAGGTCATGATCCCAGGGTCCTGGGACCGAGCCCCACATAGGGCTCCTGCTCTGTGGCCTGCTTCTCCCTCTCCCACTCCCCCTGCTTGTGTTCCCTCTCTCACTGTCTCTCTCTCTCTGTCAAATAAATAAATAAATAAAATCTTTAAAAAAAAAAAAGATCATGTGGGACAATCATACAATGTGTACTCTCAGACCATAATGGAATTAAACCAGAAACCAAAATAGAATGATAGCTGGAAAATCACGAAGTACTTGGAGATTGAATAACACACTTTTAAATAACACATATGTCAATGAAGAAGTCTTAGGAGAAATTTTTAAATATCTGGAACTGAATGAAAATGAAACTACAATTTAGCAAAATTAGGGTGGATGCAGTGAAAGTAGTGCTCAGAAGGAAATTAAATAATATGTATATTGATATATATATTATTTCATACACATGTATATTTCATATATTATTTCATGATATGCATATATGAAAAGAAGAAAGATCTAAAATCAATCATCTAAGTGTCTACTAGAGGAAGAAAAGCAAGTTAAATCCAAAGTAAGCAGAAGAAAAATAGTAAAAAATAGAGCAGGAATGAATAAAATTGAAAATGGAAAATCAATAGAGAAAATCAATCACACTAAAAATTGGTTCTTTGAAAACAGCAGCAAAGTCAATAAGCCTCTAGCTAGGCCAAATAAGAAAAAAAAGAGCACAAATTACAAATATCATAAATAAATGAGGGAAGTTCCCTCCAGATTCTGTGGACATCAAAAGAATAATAAAGGAATACTATGAACAACTCTAAGCCCACAATTTAATAATCTAGATGAAATGGACTAATTCTTTGAAAGACATAATCCGCCAAAACTCACACAAGTGGAAACAGACAATCTGAATAGTACTATAAAGAAACTGAATCAATACTTAACCTTCCAAAACAAAAAGCACCAGGCTCAGATAGATTCTACCAAACACTTAAGGAAGAAATTACACCAATACCCTCCAATCTCTTGGGTTGCGAGTTCAAGTCCCACACCCGGTGTAGAGATTACTTAAAATAAAATACTAAAAGAAAAAAAAAAAGGCTCAACATCATCAAAAAAAACACATACAGAGAGATGATAATGTTATAAGGATTCATTGAGTATGAACCATATGTTACATATTCTTCTAGATGCGAATCCTCATTTAATTTTTGCAACAACCCTATCAAATAGGTATTATTTATATTTATATATGACTAAAGTGAGAGTCTGAGAGGTTAAATAATTTCCCAGTATCTCATAGATAGTAAAAGTTAAATTTGGATTAGAACCTATTCTTGCTGCCCCCAATGTCTTCACTCTCTGTATATTCCTTGACTTACACAGAGAATAATACCAAATACCAATACCTTAATAGTGAAAAAGGCTGTTTCCACTTATTAAAGTGGTACAGTTATTATCTAGTCCTATTATATCTGTTGTTGATCTGAAGTTCCTCTATTAACTAAGTTATTTCCTCTATCATTCAGCTCTGTTTTAATCTGCTTTTATTTCCATTAGGCTCAACTCTTTCTTGACTATAATGAATGAAATACTTGCATACTCTTCACAGGAAATAAGGGGCAAATCAACCATTTTCTTGGTTTTTATAAGTTAGTTTTGGAAATATCATAAATCTTCAGATGACCTGTAAGTTATTTTCAGAACTGGAGTGTCAAAATCATGCCCATGTCTTTCTTAGAGCTGTGAAGATTGTAGTATCTATAAAGTAAGTACAAATTCTTGGAGAAAAATGCTTTGTGTCAATCAATAACTATCCAAATATCTTTTGATAATTCTTTTCTTTGTTTCCTGGGGCAGTATCACATGTAAGTTCAAATTAGTATGGACTAGGCTAGCTTCCGACTTGGATAGGAGACTTTTGGTTATGTCTCAGGGGTGATTCCAGAGGAAATGATATTATTGAATCCACAACCAGTGTTGTCCGGAAGAAAGTAATGACTCAGCACAATGCTAGTTGGTAGTTGGCAAAAAGAGATGCCATATTTCAATTGACATGTCAAATATAAGCTCAATACACTGACTCAGCCACAAGATTAAGCTCTGCCTTCAGGTCTTGGATTACCTGACTTTGAGTGTCTTTTTTCATCCCTAATCTTTTCCATAGTGAAAATCACAACCCTTTTTCTTTTCGCAATTCCAATTCCCCAGTTATTAGGAAAATAGTTACTAGGTGGCTCAGTCCTTTAAGTTCATTCTGGAGAATTACATTATCATCTGTAACTAAAATGACTGGGCATTGGAAAAAAGAACTAGTCAGCTTGTACAAAATCAATTTGATGATTGTTCTAATCTGCTGAAAGTTCTGCTGTTAAAGGAAGAACCAAAAATCTGATGGAAGAGAAGGTAGAGTCTGCATGCAAGTATCTTTCTTTCTCTACTTAACTGCCATTGCCTAATTTTAACTCAAACTAAAACCAAAGACTGTTAGTGTGATAAAGACTGGAGAATCTCATTACTGAACCCAGAGATTGTGATCATCACAATCAGCAAAAGGCAATTTCAAACAGACCTCAGAAATGTTTCAAATGAATTTCTGCACTGATGTCATCTAGGAGTTAGGATAGTTTTTTAGATAAGATACATATTTTTAGTTTCACTTCCTGGTGTGGCATTTCATTCTAATACTTTGAGAGGCACAGGCATTGTGTTACTATTCTCTCACATTTTTAATGAGTGGCCAGTTTATCTATTTACAATCTATCATGCTCTCTAAACTTGCTTTAAGAATTCTGTCATGGGGGCACCTGGGTGGCTCAGTCGTTAAGCGTCTGCCTTCGGCTCAGGCCATGGTCCCAAGGTCCTGGGATCGAGGCCCACATCGGGCTCCCTGCTCAGCGGGAAGCCTGCTTCTCCCTCTCCCTTTGTCTCCCAGCTTGTGCTCTCACTCTCTCTCTCTGTCAAATAAATAAATAACATCTTTAAAAAAAAAAAAAGTATTCTCAGTCATGGACTGCCATATGCATAAATTATCCTAATGTCCCAAACACCTAATTTGTCAACAGAATTTGTTAGCTCTAGCAGAGCCAGATTTTTCTTTATTAAAAGAAAATCATAATCAGAAATCTGAGTTTCTTCTCTCTTGTGAACAAGAAGCTTTCCCCATTTACACAAAAATATATATATTAAAAACAGTAATAATATATATCATATAAATATGTATATATATTTAAAAATTAAAGTAAATATAGAGTTCATTTTCACTGAGGTTAAAAGATTTTAAGTCCTATTTTAATCGGGATTACTGAGACTGCCCTAGCAGAAAACCTGTACAAAAAAGAAACATTTGATGGTGACAGCTTGCATCTAAAATACTCACTTAATGACATACTCACCATAAATTTATAGTGACTATAACACCTTCAAGATACCTAAAATTCAAGTCACCCAAATTTTTAGCACCTAACTTTTAATTGAGATATAGACTCTGGTCCAATGTAACTGCGTACCATAGTACCACACACACAGATTTTTTTTTTTTTGAACATCAGCTTCTTTATTACTGCAATACTCCTGAAGAAATCTATACTCTCCTTGGAGTAATTATGGCTGGGTTGAGGACCATGAGGTAGAGAGGTACACCTTCATTCTCCTGGAGAGGCTCATCAGAACACGTAAGCACCATGCACACTTGAACATTTATCACCCCCCCACATTCTTAAAGATGCTTTGGGTAGCAGAAATATTTATGTAGGTTGGAATTACTGACCTAGTGGATATGCCGTGTTTGTTCAAATCTACGATGTCTTTGCAATGATGATTTTCAGATGTGTATGTTAAGTCTAGGAGATCAAACAGACTTGAAAATATAGATATATTTACCGATGCCATTTGGGGTAATTTATCTTTATTTTAAGGGCCTTCTTCAAAAGCTTCTCTTGGTCTTAGTTCATCTTTGCCATTAAGCACTAAGTGAAAGATTCGTAACTAAAAGACATGGACATAAGTCAGAAGGATATTTATAATAAATTGCCTGATATTTCAACTCAGTTTTTCTGCCTTGGCTTCCACATTTGTAAAATGAAATTATATCGCCAGTGACATGGGATTTGTCAGGGGTCCCCTGAAACCAACCCAGCCTCCAACATTAGAATTTCAAAGAGATCAATATTGAATATCAAGTTTGGGGGATAATTTTACCATCTGTGGAAATCTTTTAAGATGAAACTTTTTTTTTTTTTATCTATCTTCTGGGGATTATCTAGAGGCACTACTGATCTAGAGTAAACACAATGGGGGAACTCCACTTGTAATAATGGTAGGTTAAACAATCATAAGACACTTCCCACATAAACACTTCCCACAGAAAATAACTAAAAACTGAATAAGGTTTTACAAAATAAGTAAAGACTTTCCAAAAAGTAACTGCAACTGACCTCGGGGTGTTCAGATTAAATATTACTCCTGGGTGTGTTGTAAGGGTCTTTCCAAATGAGATTATCATTTAATCAGGGACTCGGGAAAGTAGGTTGCCTTCCCCAGTGTGGACTGGCATTATCCAATCTGTGGAGGGCCCGAAGAGACCAAAAGGAGGAATTTGCCTCTTTTCTTCCAGTCTTACTGCTTGAGCTGAAACCCCTCATGTCTTCTTCTCCTGACCTTGGACTGCTATTTATAGCATTAGCCCCCTGGGTTCTCAAGCTGTCAGAAGTGGACTGAATTATAGCCCTGTCTTTCCTGGCTCTCCGTTCAACAGAGGGCAGAATGTGTGACTTCACAGTCTCCATAACCACATGAGACAATTCTTCAAAATAAGTCTCCATATCTAGATCTAACTGCTATGGTCTAAGGGCTTGTGCCTCCCCCCAGTTCCTATGTTGGAATCCTAACCCCTCAAAGATTATGAGATTAGAACTTTGGGAGGTGTAAGAAACCTTCATGAATGGGTTTGTGCCTTTATAGAAGAAAATCTAGACAGATTCCTTGCCTCTTCTACCTCATGAGGACAGAATGGCTACAAACCAGGGAACAGGGCCCTCACCATATGCAACCATGCTGGTGCCTTGATCTTGGATTTCCCAGCCTCCAGAACTCTGAGCAACAAATTTCTGTTGCTTATAAGCTAAATTAAGACTCTATCTTACCTACCTCTCTATCACCCCTGGAGAACATGGACTAATAGAGTAACAAAGAACTAACAAGATAGAAAGGCCTTAACTACCAGGAAAGAGATCAAAAATCAAAAAGAGCACCAAAAACCAGAGTGGTAAGCATTGTTTTTGCTGATCCAGAGAGGAGAAGGCTGAGACTAAGCAGCCTTGAGAGAGTGTGAGCCTTCTAAGGATTAGTACCCTCATAAACCATCCCCATTTTAAGTTGAAAATTCCATAGACTGCACCCTAAGGAATGACTGGTATCAGGGAAAGTTGAGAAGCTGATCACTAACCATCCTCTTTTTCACTTTTCTAGAACAA
Source organism: Callorhinus ursinus (assembly GCF_003265705.2). Classification (NCBI taxonomy): domain Eukaryota; kingdom Metazoa; phylum Chordata; class Mammalia; order Carnivora; family Otariidae; genus Callorhinus; species Callorhinus ursinus. The sequence continues at coordinate 37,825,262 of NW_027397075.1, forward strand.
CAACAACAAATGTGCTATTTGCCATAAAACTCATTGTTAGTTTTGCACGGCATTAGGCTTTGCAACAGGAGGTTTTTGCCACCTTTAATATTTTTGATTTCTCAATAGCAGTGTTTCACCCTCTGATGTCCCTTGGCTGGAAATACCTTTCTTTACTGTGTCTAGAGAATACTTTTATACACATAGTAATTTATTATTTATAAAAGCCTTGTGAAGCAGACACAGCAGGTACTATTCATGCCCTGTTTTTCCACACGAAGCAGCTAAAACTCAGTTTCAGTGCTCAGGAGCACGTAACTTAAGACAGGAAATACCGCTAGAATACTAGCTCTTTGATTCCTTACCCTGTGTTGCCCCCCTCCCCCGCCATGTTACCATAATAATCTAGAATAATATCTTTCTACTTTCCCGTTAAAATTTCCAGTCACCCACAATGATGTTTTTCAAAGGTCCCTGTATTTTAGCAGGCACTCATGCTAGCACACCCATGTGGTTGACTATGTCTAATGTGAAGACAATCTTGGGTTCTGTGGATGTGGGACAGTGGCCCTCCACTGCTAATAGGGTGGTGGGAAGAGGTGTGGATTCTTTTTCACTCCAGGGAAGTGACTCATTTTCAGAGTAAAAAGATGGAAATTTTTATAAATAATTTATACTTTACCTATCCTTGTAAGATTGGTCCAAAAGAATTTCAATAAAGCCTGGAGACACAAACATTCTTCAGGTTAGAAAATACCTCACAAGGACTCTAAACATATGGACACTGAATTCTGCCATATGTTTATCGCTCCAGTTTCTACCAGGTTCTTAAAAGCCAGCACTGTGGGAAGCAGGAGAACTTGCTGGCTGTGAATTGCTGCATCAGCCCAAGGGATTCCCCAACATGTCACAGCATCACAGGTGTGGGGAATATAAGGCCAATCTTCTGTGCCTTGAGGCAGCCAAAACGGTGTTGGCCTGTCTGGTACCACTCATTACAAGTTAGCTAACTTAGTTTTCCCCATCTTTCCTTTTTACTAAAATTATTCTGTGTTGAGTATGCTCATTATGTATTTTTGAAAAGTATCTTTCTGTGAAAACTAGAGCAGGGAATTTTGCCACTAAAACATTTTACATAGACATACACACGCAGTGTTTTTCATACATACACAGAAAGAACAAGAAGAACAAAACTACAAAGCTCTTAAGGATTCTCATTTAAAAGCGCTATGAATTGGAATACAAATTAAATGTCCCACGGTGATGCTGGGAAAGGTAACGAAAACCGTGATACAGATACGTGGTTTGCAAGCTTCACCATATTAAGATGCCGCATAGGTAATTACTATGTCCTAAACGTTTAGCTATAGTTAAAATTTGCAAGAAAAGGTGACAGCAATGAGTTAAAATATCCAGAGAGCAGTTTGATTTTTAAATATGCTCTGCCATGTTAAGAGAAGAAACTAAATGGCCAGCTCACAAGGTCATCTGACAAGAGACATGTGGAGACCATACAGCGGTCAGTAAGAAGGCCTGGTCAGATTTAGGTAGGAGAGGGAGGATATTTGAAATAATTATGTTCTTTGAAATGTATCATACTCCAACCATCCTGAACTTCTTTCATTTCCTTAAATGAACTTTCTCATCTCCAGATTACCTCACATTTGCTTTTTTCCAATCCAGAAAAGTAATTTTCTCCTTCTTCACTTCCCTTGTGCGCTAAACCTTCAGGTCTAGGCTTACATGTCACTCCCTCTAGGGAATTCCTCTCGGGAATCTGAAGGCAGATGCTTAACCGACTGAGCCATCCAGGCACCCCTGATTATATGCTTTTCACAAAAACCACACTTTAAATAAAAGGAAAAATATAAATTGAAAAAAGGATGCATACACACTAATCAAAGAAACTGGAAGAAGTCAAATTGATAAAAGACAAAGTAAAATTTAGAACAAAGCTATCATTAGAAATAAAAAAAGGACTTACAATGATAAAACATCAATTAGAGAAATATATACATCCAGAAGTTATATGCACTAATAACATATCTTCAAAATTCATAAAGCAAAAGTTGAAAATGGAAACATATTGTTGTATATGGAACATTTACCAAAATAGACAATATGCCGGGCCATAATCATGTATAAACGTATTACAAACAACAAAAAATCATGCAAGAGTATGTTCTCTGAACAGAGTGGAATTAGATTAGAAATCAAAGACAAAAGACAACTGTTTGAAAATTAATATACACGTGTCTAAGTACCCCATGAGTCAAAGCTCCGTTCAGGGACTGAGTTAGAAAAAGTTAGAAAATATTTTTCATTGAGCAATTATGAAAATGTGACATTCCCAAACCTATGTGCTATACCTAAAGTAGATGGTCTACAATTAATAAAGCTCTAAAGATAAATATTTAAAAATTTAAAAGGAAGAAGTAAAATTGGCATTATTCACAGATAACAGGAATGTGTAAGTTCAAAATCCAAAAGAACCTACAAACTATTAAAATTAATAAAGAAATTCAGTAAGTTTATTAGATCTACAAAAATCAATTTTATCTTGATATAAATGCAAAAACTAATTGGAAAATAAAATTTACAAATAATGATGCTTAAACATCAACTATCAAGAAATACATCCAAAAAAAGATATATAGTAATCCCTCTTTAGCCACAGGGGATACATTCTAAGCAACCTCCCAGGCACCCCACCATGGATGCCTGAAACTGTGGATAGTACAAACACTCTATATACTGTTTTTTCCTGTATGTACACACCTAGGAAAAAGTTTAATTTATAGATTAGACACAGTAAGAGATTGACAACAATAACTAATAATAAAATAGAACTATAATATCATACTGTAATAAAAGTTATGTGAATGTGCTCTCTCTCTCAAAGAATCTTGTATACTCCCCTTGTGATGATATGAGACGATAAAATGCCTAGGTGATGAGATAAAGTGAGTGAATAACACAGACTTTGTGACTTAGTGTTAGGTTACTATTGACCTTCTGATGATACGTCAGAAGGAGGATCATCTGCTTCTGTATAAAGTCAGACTGCAGGTAAGGAGGGGAATACTATAAAAGATATCTTACTGAAATCTACAATACACTCTTGAGAGAATTAAAGATAATCTAAATAACATTAGTTTTGGATTAGATTCATATGTTATTAATGGGTGGGGAGATTCAATATCTTTATCATATCATCTCTCCTTTAATTGGTCTATAAAATCATTACAGGGCCAATAAAAATCCCAGCAGTTTTGTGTGTGTGTGTGTGTGTGTGTGTGTGTGTGCAAACTGACAAACTGATTGCAAAATTTATATGGAAATGGAGGGGGCGGAGCAAGATGGTGGAGGAGTAGGAGACCTGGATTTCGTCTGGTCTCAGGAATTCAGCTGAATAGGGATCAAACCATTCTGAACACCTATGAACTCAACAGGAGATCGAAGACAAGAATAGCAACAACTCTCTGAAGAGAAAAGCGACCACTTACTGGAAGGTAGGACGTGTGGAGAAGTGAATCCGAGGCAATATTCGGGAGGATAGACGGTGGGGGAGGGGGGCCTCCATCGGCCGCTTCTGGCAAGTGATAGAGCAGCGGAGCACAAAATCGGAACTTTTAGAAGTCGGCTCCGCTGAGGGATGTCGCTCCAGTGGCTAAGCGGGGGGTGGAACCCTCGTGGGACAGTGTGGTCTCAGGACCCTTGGGGTCACAGAAAGACCGGGGGGTGCCTGAGTGCAGCAGAGATCCCAGGTATCGGAGCGGGGAAGCCGGCTGCAGAGACGGAGCTGAGGCATGGGCTCTCAGCTCAGGGTTGCCATAAACTGTGATTAGCAGCCCAGTCGGGCCACTGCTCCTCCAGCAGGGACCCAACAAGCTGCAGATCCAGGGAGACTCCCCTTCTTACCCCGGGAGGAGCGGTGCAGGAGCCCACCGCAGGGATCTGCTGGGTTTGGAGACTCCACACGGGGTCAGGTGCCAGAGATAGAAATGCTCGGTCACAGGTCGGGGGAGCACGGAGTGCGGCCTGAGACCGGGGAGACAGGAGTGACTGACTGCTTTTCTCTGGGGGTGCACTGAGGAGCGGGGCCCCGAACTCTCGGCTCCTCCTGGCGGAGATTGGCAGGCCACCATTTTCACTCTTGTCCTCCAAAGCTGTACGGAAAGCTTGCAGGGAACAAAAGCTCCCGAGACCAGACCCGAGCAGATTACTTAGCCTGGACCGGCAAGGGCGGGGCAATTCCGCCTCCGGCAAAGACTTTTGGGAACCATGGCAACAGGCCCCTCCCCCAGAAAATCAGCACGAACAGCCAGCCAAGGCCAAGTTTACCCATCAAGGAGAACGGGAGAACTCCAGCGCTAGGGGAATACTGAACATAGAATTCATGGCTTTTTTTACCATGATTCATTAGTTTTTCAAAGTTAATTTTTTTAACTGGTTTTTTTTTTCTGGAATTTTTCTTTTTCCCTTTTTCAACCAACATCTTATCAATCCCTTTTTGAAAAAAAAAAAAAACATTTTTATTTTTCATTTTTAGAGTGATATTCTATCCCTTCATAGTAGATACCCTTATTTTAGGCATATATATATAAGTTGTTCTCTCTTTAAAATTTTGAGATACAGTTTCTTCTAACAGATCAAAATATACCCTAAATCACTGGTGTATGGATTTGTTCTAGTCTCCTACCTGATCACATTCTCTCCCTTTTTTTTTTAAATTTTCTTTCTTTTTTCAAACAACTTATCAATTCCTTTTATTAAATCTTTTATAATTTTCATCTTTACAGTCATCTTCCATCCCTTCATTGTATCAACCCTTATTTTGTACATATATAAGTCTTTCTTTCTTTAAAATTTTAGGAGGCACTTTCTTCTAACAGACCAAAATACACCCAAAATCTAGTGTGTGGCACTAATCTATGCACCAGCCTGATCATACTTTATCATATTCTGTTTTTGTTTTGTTTTGTTCTGTTTTTCTTTTCATCTTTTTCTTTTTTTTTCTCTTTCTCTTTTGTTTCTTTCCCTTTCTTTTCCCCTGGTTTAAGGTCTTTTCTGATTTGTTTAGAGTATATTTGCTGGGGACGTTGTTAACCTGTTAGCTCATTTTGTTCTCTCATTCATCTATTCTCCTCTGGACAAAATGACAAGACAAAAAAAATCACCTCAACAAAAAGAACAAGAGGTAGTACCGTCTGCCAGGGACCTACTCAATAGGGACATTAGTAGGATGTCGGACCTAGAGTTGAGAATCATGATTTTAAAGATACTAGCTGGGCTTGAAAAAAGCATGGAAGTTATAGAGAAACCCTTTCTGGAGTAATAAAAGAACTAAAATCTAACCAAATCAAAATCAAAAAGGCTGTTAATGAAGTGCAATCAAAAATGGGGGCACTATCTGCTAGGATAAATGAGGCAGAAGAGAGAATCAGCGATACAGAAGACCAAATGATGGAAAATAAAGAAGCTGAGAAAAAGAGAGATAAACAACTACTGGATCACGAGGGCAGAATTCGAGAGATAAGCGATACCATAAGACAAAACATAATTAGAATAATTGGGATCCTGGAAGAAGAAGAGAGAGAGGGGCAGAAGGTATATTGGAGCAAATGATAGCAGAGAACTTCCCTAATGTGGGGAAGGAAATAGGCATCAAAACCCAGGAGGCACAGAGAACCCCTCTCAAAATCAGTAAGAATATGTCAACACCCCGACATCTAATAGTAAAACTTACGAGTCTCAGAGACAAAGAGAAAATCCTGAAAGCAGCTCGGGAGAAGAGATATGTAACCTATAATGGCAGAAACATTAGATTGGAAACAGACCTATCCACAGAGACCTGGCAGGCCAGAAAGGACTGGCATGACATCTTCAGAGCACTAAACAAGAAAACTATGCAGCCAAGAATACTATATCCAGCTAGGCTGTCATTGAAAATTGAAGGAGAGATAAAAAGTTTCCAGGACAAACAAAAACTAAAGGAATTTGCAAACACGAAACCAGCCCTCCAAGAAATATTGAAAGGGGTCCTCTAAGCAAAGAGAGAGCCTAAAAGCAGCATAGATCACAAAGGAACACAGAAATATACAGTATCAGTCACCTTACAGGCAATACAATGGCACTGAATTCATACATTTCAATAGTTACCCTGAATGTAAATGGGCTCAATGCCCTAGTCAAAAGACACAGGCTATCAGATTGGATTAAAAAACAAGACCCATTGATATGCTGTCTACAAGAGACTCATTTAGACCCAAAGACACCCCCAGATTGAAAGTGAGGGGGTGGAAAACCATTTACCATGCTAATGGACACCAGGAGAAAGCTGGGGTGGCAATCCTTATATCAGACAAATTAGATTTAAACCAAAGACTGTAATAAGAGATGAAGAAGGACACTATATCCTACTTAAAGGGTCTATCCAACAAGAAGATCTAACAGTTGTAAATATTTATGCCGCTAACATGAGAGCAGCCAATTGTATAAGCCAATTAATAACAAAAGCAAAGAAACACACTGACAACAATACAATAATAGTGGGGAACTTTAACACCCCCCTGACTGAAATGGACAGATCATCTAAGCAAAAGATCGACAAGGAAATAACGACTTTAAACGACACACTGGACCAAATGGACTTCACAGACATATTCAGAACATTCCATCCCAAAGCAACGGAATACACATTCTTCTCTAGTGCCCATAGAACATTCTCCAGAAAGATCACATCCTAGGTCACAAATCAGGTCTCAACCGGTACCAAAAGACTGGGATTATTCCCTGCATATTTTCCGACCACAGTGCTTTGAAACTAGAACTCAATCACAAGAGGAAAGTCGGAAAGAACTCAAATACATGGAGGCTAAAGAGCATCCTACTAAAGAATGAATGGGTCAACCAGGAAATTAAAGAAGAATTTAAAAAATTCATGGAAACCAATGAAAATGAAAATACAGCTGTTCAAAATCTTTGGGATGTAGCAAAGGCAGTCCTGAGAGGAAAGTATATAGCAATACAAGCCTTTCTCAAGAAACAAGAAAGGTCTCAAATACAGAACCTAACCCTACACCTAAAGGAGCTAGAGAAAAAACAGTAAATCAAGCCTAAACCCAGCAAGAGAAGAGAAATAATAAAGATCAGAGCAGAAATCAATGAAATAGAAACCAAAAGAACAGTAGAACAGATCAACAACACTAGGTTCTTTGAAAGAATTAACAAGATCAATAAACCCCTGGCCAGACTTATCAAAAAGAAAAGGAAATGACCCAAATCAACAAAATCATGAATGAAAGAGGAGAGATCACAACCAACACCAAAGAAATACAAACAATTATAAGAACATATTGTGAGCAACTCTATGCCAGCAAATTAGATAACCTGTAAGAAATGGATGCATTCTAGAGATGTATCAACTACCAAAATGGAACCAGGAAGAAATAGAAAACCTAAACAGACCTATAACCACTAAGGAAATTGAAGCAATCATCCAAAATCTCCGAACAAACCAAAGCCCAGAGCCAGATGGCTTCCCAGGGGAATTCTACCAAACATTTAAAGAAGAATTAATACCTATGCTCCTGAAACTGTTCCAAAAAATACAAATGGAAAGAAAACTTCCAAACTCATTTTATGAGGCCACCATTACCTTGATCCCAAAACCAGAAGAGGACCCCACCAAAAAGAATTACAGACCAATATCCTTGATGAACATGGATGCAAACATTCTCACCAAAATACTAGCCAATAGGATCCAACAGTACATTAAAAGGATTCTTCACCATGAGCAAGTGGAATTGATCCCTGGGCTGCAAGGTTGGTTCAAAATCCACAAATCAATCAATGTGATACAATATATTAACAAAGGAAAGAACAAGAATCGTATGATCCTCTCAATAGATGCAGAGAAAGCATTTGACAAAGCACAGCATCCTTTCTTGATGAACACTCTTCAGAGTATAGCGATAGAGGGTACACACCTAAATATCATAAAAGCCATCCAAAAAAAACCTACAGCGAATATCATTCTCAATGGGGAAAAGCTGAGAGCTTTCCCCCTAAGGTCAGAAACGCGGCAGGGATGTCCACTATCACCACTGCTATTCAACATAGAATTAGAAGTCCTAGCCATAGCAATTGGACAACAAAAAGAAATCAAAGGCATCCAAATTGGCAAAGAGGAAGTCAAACTCTCACTCTTTGCAGATGATATGATACTTTATGTGGAAAATCCAAAAGCCTCCACCCCAAAACTGCTAGAACTCATACAGGAATTCAGTCAAGTGCCAGGATATAAAATCAATGCACAGAAATCAGTGGCATTCCTATACACCAACAACAAGACAGAAGAGAGCGAAATTAAGAAGTCGATCCCATTTACAATTGCACCCAAAGCCATAAGATACCTAGGAATAAATCTAACCAAAGAGGCAAAGGATCTGTACTCAGAAAACTATAATATACTCATGAAAGAAATTGAAGAAGACAGAAAGAAATGGAAAAACGTTCCATGCTCATGGATTGGAAGAACAAACATTGTGAAGATGTCAATGCTACCTAGAGCAATCTACACATTCAGTGCAATCCCCATCAAAATACTATCCACTGTTTTCAAAGAAATGGAACAAATAATCCTAAAATTTGTATGGAACCAGAAAAGACCCCGAATAGCCAGAGGAATGTTGAAAAAGAAAAGCAAAGCTGGCGGCATCACAATTCCGGACTTCCAGCTCTATTTACAAAGCTCTCATCATCAAGACAATATGGTACTGGCACAAAAACAGACACATAGATCAATGGAACAGAATAGAGAGCCCAGAAATGGACCCTCAACTCTATGGTCAACTCATCTTTGACAAAGCAGGAAAGAATGTCCAATGGCGTCTCTTCAACAAATGGTGTTGGGAAAATTGGACAGCCACATGCAGAAGAATGAAACTGGACCATTTCCTTACACCACACACAAAAATAGACTCCAAATGGTTGAAAGACCTAATGAGACAGGAGTCCATCAAAATCCTAAAGGAGAACACAGGCAGCAACCTCTTCGACCTCAGCCTCAGCAACTTCTTCCTAGAAACATTGCCAAAGGCAAGGGAAGCAAGGGCAAAAATGAACTATTGGGATTTCATCAAGATAAAAAGCTTTTGCACAGCAAAAGAAACAGTCCACAAAACCAAAAGACAACTGACAGAATGGGAGAAAATATTTGCAAATGACATATCAGATAAAGGGCTAGTATCCAAAATCTATAAAGAACTTATCAAACTCAACACCCAAAGAACAAATAATCCAATCAAGAAATGGGAAGAAGACAGGAACAGACATTTTTCCAAAGAAGACATCCAAATGGCCAACAGGCACATGAAAAAGTGCTCAACGTCTCTCAGCATCAGGGAAATCCAAATCAAAACCTCAATGATATACCACCTCACACCAGTCAGAATGGCTAAAATTAACAAGTCAGGAAACGACAGATGTTGGCGGGGATGTGGAGAAAGGGGAACCCTCCTACACTGTTGGTGGGCATGCAAGCTGGTGCAACCACTCTGGAAAACAGTATGGAGGTTCCTCAAACAGTTGAAAATAGAGCTACCATACAATCCAGCAATTGCACTACTGGGTATTTACCACAAAGATACAAATGTAGGGATCCGAAGGGGTACGTGCACCCCAATGTTTATAGCAGCAATGTCCACAATAGCCAAACTGTGGCAAGAGCCAAGATGTCCATCGAAAGATGAATGGATAAAGAAGAGGTGGTATATATACACAATGGATTATCATGCAGCCATCCAAAGGAATGAGATCTTGCCATTTGCAGCCACGTGGATGGAACTGGAGGGTGTTATGCTGAGTGAAATAAGTCAATCAGAGAAAGACATGTATCATATGATCTCACTGATATGAGAAATTCTTAATCTCAGGAAACCAACTGAGGGTTGCTGGAGTGGTGGGGGGTGGGAGGGATGGGTGGCTTGGTGATAGACATTGGGTAGGGTATGTGCTATGGCGTGTGCTGTGAATTGTGTAAGACTGTTGAATCACAGATGTGTACCTCTGAAACAAATAATGCAATATATGTTAAGAAAAAAGAAGAAGAAGATAGCAGGAAGGGAAGATTGAAGGGGGGGAAATCGGAGGGGAGACGAACCATGAGAGATGATGGACTCTGAAAAACAAACTGAGGGTTCTAGAGGGGAGAGGGTGGGGGGATGGGTTAGCCTGGCGATGGGTATTAAGGAGGGCACGTTCTGCGTGGAGCACTGGGTGTTATGCACAAACAATGAATCATGGAACACTACATCCAAAACTGATGATGTAATGTATGGTGATTAACATAACAATAAAAAATTTATATGGAAATGCAGAGGACTGAAAATAACCAAGACAATCTTGAAGAAGAAAAAGCTCAAGGATTTTACACTACCATATATAAGATACATTTCAAAGCTACAGAATTTAAGATGTGACGTCTGGGTGGCTCAGTTGGTTAAGCGTCTGCCTTCGGCTCAGGTCATGACCCCAGGGTCCTGGGATCGAGTCTCACATCGGGCTCCTTGCTCAGCAGGGAGTCTGTTTCTCCCTCTGCCTGCCACTCTCCCTGATTGTGCTCTTTCTCTCTCACTCTCTCTCTTGCTCAATCCCTGACAAATAAATAAATAAAATCTTAAAAAAAAAAAAGAAATTAAGATAGACATGTTATATAACTGTCAGTATATAACAAAGCCTAATAGACCAATAGAACAGCATAGAAATCAAGCCACACACATATGGCTACTAGATTTCCAGTAGAGGTGCCACGGCCATTCAGCGAGGAGATGAGTTACCAGGGGACTAGAGAGTTTGTAGTATATTCAGATGAGGGAATACTATATGGCAACGTAAAGCTGTGCAATTCTGCTGCTTTGCAACAACATGAATGAATCTCACAGATGTAATGTGGAAGGCAGATATCCATATGAAGGTCAAAAACAGGCAACACTTATCTATGGTCATAGAAGTCAAATGTTGGTTACCTTTGTGCAGTTTACTGACTGGAAAGGACATGAGCAACTCTTCTGCATTACTTTTAATGCTGTGTATTTTTATTTGGATGGTGGTTTCATGAGAGGAATACATAGGTTAATATCCATCAAGCTGAACAATTAAGATTTATGCACTTTATTTATGCTATACATCGATTAAAAGAAAAAAAAAAGAGTCCAACAGCAACAGCAGCTTGCAAAGAAAACTAAGGAACCAATTGCAAGAAAATAGGAAATGGAACCAGAGAAATCTGAAACAGAACCACAGAAAAATTGAGAAGAGGTTTTTGTTTTTTTTTCAGGTTTTATTTATTTGAGAGAGAGAGAAAAAGCACGAGGGGGTTGGGGGAGAGGGAGAAGCAGGCTCCCGGCTGAGCAAGGAGCCTGTTGTGGGACTCGATCCCAGGACCCCGAGATCATGATCTGAGCCAAAGGCAGCTGCTTAACCAACTGAGCCACCCAGGCGCCCCATCAAGAAGAGTTTTAAGAAGAGAATGACCAGTGGGGTTGGGGGAGGTCAGGGTGGGATGTTGGGGGAGGATGGGGGTGCTGAAGAGTCCACTGAATTCAGCACCAAAAGAGGTCCTTGATGAGGCTTCTTTGTGAAGTAGGAAAGCTGAGTGTAGTTTTTAATGATTCAAGTTGTGAATAGAGGGGAAGAAGGCATTAGAAAACACTTGTAATATGTTAATCCTTGCTCTCCAGGCAGGGAAAGAGAGAGGATCGTATCCAGATTATTCCTTAATGTCCATAAAAACTATTTCTAGTCCATATAAGCCAAACTGGATCATTGAATTCAGCAAAGAAATCCTGTTTTTCTTCTATCAGAAAACTGAGTTTGGAAAAATACATACTAAAATTTGAAATTACTCTTTATTATAAACTAACCACCTACAGAAGAATTGGTTTAAGAACAGCAAAGGGAAATTTTACAGAATGCTTTACCCTGGCAACGCATACCCAAATATAGCCTTCAATTCAAGAATTCCTTTATCTTCTCTCAATGCATGTGAAAGGTAGAACTTACACAGACTGGTAATTGCTAAGTGGTAACTACATCTTCTATTGTTCCGTGAATGTTCTGTACTGTTGCACCTGGCTTGGTATTTTTTTTCCCTCCAAGTACCTCTGTTCTGGATTTGTCTTAGAGTTGTACTTTATTGGCCAATGCCAGCAAGACTCCTGCAGAGAAGTGTATCAGCCTCCCTCCCAGAAAGGATATATAAACAGTAAATGACTTACTATAATGTGCTGATACGGATCTATAAATGACATTTTGGTTTCAATTACAGGAAATCTCTTCACACTTCAAAGGTCTTCTCTGGCACTCTAGCTTCTTTAAAACCTACAAAATAAACAATCACTATTGTTAAGCTTCCTCTTGGATGCAGTTCCAAGATTTAAATCATGATGAATACGAACCTGAGGAAGTCAAAGTCCACCCAAGGGGACCAGATAGACTGAGTTTCCAGTTGTTTATAAGACCAAGTGTACACGTATAACTTAGGGAAAGGGTAAACTTATTTTGATAGTACTGTTTAATTTTCACATTTATTTGTTCAAATTTATTCTGTCAGTAATTATTGGGAAACTCCAGATTTTTTTTTTTTTTTTTGCATTTGCCAAGTATCTTATGGGAAGGTCACTGAACTTACAAAAAATTTAAATTATGTTTGTACTGTTTATAATTAAAAAGCACACACCATTGTTTGTTTTCTCAGTTGGGCTAGTGTTACACAAATTCATGATAAGAAAGGAACATTTTTGGGCGCCTGAGTGGCTCAGTCGGTTAAGCGAATCCCTTCGGCTCAGGTCATGATCCCGGAGTCCTGGGATCGAGTCCCACATCAGGCTCCCAGCTCAGTGGGGAGCCTGCTTCTCCCTCTGAATCTCTCCCCTCTCATGCTGTTTCTCTCTCACTCGCTCTCAAATAAATAAAATCTTTAATAATAAATAAATAAAACAGAAAATGTTTTAAAAAAAAAAAGAAAGGAACATTTTTTACCTTAGCTATTTGTTAAGAACTTTAAAGGTACATTCATGTTGAATTTCAACTTCAGTGTGGATATTAAAAAAGTTTATTCATTCTAAAATACCAGTTTAATTTGGAAGCAGTTAAATAAAGATGAATGAAAAATATGAAAAAATACTTTCTATACTTTGCTTTCTTCTACAATCACTCCATGTTATTTAAAATTAAATAAACTATTCAATGAACACCTGTTCCTCGATCACACATTTTTTTTTCCCTTGAGACTATAAAACAACATATATTTATAGGTTAGTATTCTATATGTCACATCTAATTTGGAACATTTCAAATACCTTTATTATTTATGATTAATATGTAGTCTAAAATATGTTATTTCAGAATAAATAAAATTTAAAAATTAAAGTGTTCTTTTTTCTTTTTAACCATCACATTTTAAAAATTATAAAAAATAATTCATGCTCAATTTTACAAATATGAACTATCGAAGCAAATAAAGAATAAAATGTAATCACGATGCTATTTTGATGTATATCCTTCCAGACTATCCAATGCATATTCATATATTTAGAGTAAAAAGGAAAAGAAAGGACTTGAATTTTTTTACACAAATGGGATCTCATGAAGTACCCCTGAATTTTTAAACTCACTTCATCATTTTTTAGCAAAAAGAATAGTATTTATTTATGTGTTCATTTATTCATTCATTCATTTATTTTTAAAGACTTTATTTTTTTAGAGGAGTTTTAAGTTCATAGCAAAATTGAGAAGGTACAGAGATTTCCCCATGCACTCTCTGCCCCCACACATGCGTAATAACATCATCATCACCCAGAGACCATAGTTTACCTTAGGGCTCACTCTTCATGTTCTACATTCTGTGGGTTTTGACAAATATATAATGACATTTACCCATTATTGTGGTATCATAAGAGTATTTTCACGCCTTAAAAATCCTCTTTGTTTTGCCTATTCATCCCTCCCTATCTTGCAAGCCCTGGCAACCACTTATAGTTTTACCTTTTCCAGAATGTCACATAGTTGGAAATCATACAGTGTGTAGCATTTTCAGATTGGCTTATTTTACTCAGTAAGATGCATTTAATAAATTTTCTCCATGTCTTTATAACTCATTTCTTTTTAGAACTACATAATACATGGTCTGGATATACCACAGTTTATTTATCCATTCACCTACTGAAGGACATCGTGGATGCTTCCAAATTTTAGCAATTATGAATGAAGCTGTTATAAACATCTAGGTACAACTTTTTGTGTGGATATAAAACTTCATTTCCTTTGGGTAAATATCAAGGGGCATGATTGCTGGATCATATAGTAAGAATATGTTCAGTTTTATAAGAAACCACCAAACGGGCGCCTGGGTGGCTCAGTAAGTTAAGCGTCTGCCTTCTGCTTAGGTCATGATCCCAGGGTCTTGGGATTGAGCCCCATTGGGCTCCCTGCTCGGTGGGAAGCCTACTTCTCCCTCTGCCTGCCGCTCCCCCTGCATTGTTTTCAATGTCTTTCATCAGTGTTTTACAGCTTTCAGAGTAAAGGTCTTTCAACTCTTTGGATAGGTCTATTCCTAGCTATCTTATGGTTTTTGGTGCAATTGTAAATGGGACTGATTTCTTGATTTCTCTTTCTGCTGCTTCATTATTGGTGTATAAAAATGCAACAGATTGGGCGCCTGGGTGGCTCAGTTGGTAAAGCGACTGCCTTCAGCTCAGGTCATGATCCTGGAGTCCCGGGATCGAGTCCCGCATCGGGCTCCCTGCTCGGCGGGGAGTCTGCTTCTCCCTCTGACCCTCTTCCCTCTCGTGCTCTCTCTCTCTCATTCTCTCAAATAAATAAATAAAATCTTTAAAAAAAAATAAATAAAAAAAAATAAAAATGCAACAGATTTCTACACATTGATTTTGTATCCTGTGACTTTACCAAATTCATTTATCAGTTCTATCAGTTTTTTGGTGAGTCTTTTGGGTTTTCTATATAAAGCATCATGTCATCTGCAAATAGTGAAAATTTGACTTCTTCCTTGCTGATTTGGATGCATTTCTTTTTGTAGTCTGATTGGTGTGGCTAGAACTTCCAGTACCATGTTGAATAAAAGTGGTGAGAGTGGACATCCTTGTGTTGTTCCTGACGTTAAAAAAAAAAAAAAGCTCTCACTTTTTTCCCCATTAAGGATGATGCTAGTTGCGTGTTTTTCATATCTGGCCTTTATTATGTTGAGGTATGCTCCCTCTAAATCTACTTTGTTGAGGGTTTTTATCATGAATGGATATTGTACTTTGTCAAGTACATTTTCTTTGTCTATTGAAATGATCATACAGTTCTTATCCTTTCTCTTATTGATATGATCAATCATTGATTGATTTGAGAATACTGAATCACCTTGCAACCCAGGAATGAATCCCACTTAATGTGGTAAATGATTTTTTTTAATGTATTGTTGGATTCAATTTGTTAGTGTTTTGTTGAGGATTTTTGCATCTATGCTCATCAGGGATATTAAAAAAGTGGTATCTATCTGGTTTTGGTATCAGGATAATGTTGGCCTCAAAGAATGAATTTGGAAGGTTTCCTCACTCTTCTATTTTTTGGAATAGTTTGAGAATAGGTACTAACTCTTCTTTAAAAGTTTGGTAAAATTTTTAGTAAAATTTGCCTGTGAAGCCATCTGATCCTGGACTTTTGTTCGTTGGGAGTTTTTTGATTACTGATTAAGTTTCCCTGCTTGTTATCAGTCTTTTCAAATTTTCTATTTCTTCCTGTTTCAGTTTTGGTAATTTCATGCTTCTAGGAACTTATCCATTTCCTCTAGGTTGTCCAATTTGTTGGCATATAGTTTTTCATAATATTCTCTTATAATTGTTTATATTTCTGTGGTGTTGGCTATTTCTCCTCTTTCATTTGTGATTTTATTTATTTGACTCCTTTCTCTTTTTTCCTTGGTAAGTCTGGCTACACCTTATCAATTTTATTGATTTTCTCAGAGAACCAGCTCCTGGTTTCATTGATCTGTTCTATTGCTTTTTTAGTTCCTATATCATTTATTTCTGCTCTAATCTTTATTATGTCCTTCCTTCTTTTGGTTTTAGGTTTTGTTTGTTGTTCTTTTCCTAGTTTCTTTAGGTGCAAGGTTGGGTTGTTTGAGATTTTTCTTGCTTCCTGAGGTAGGCCTGTATTGCTATAAACTTCCCTCTTACAACCACTTTTGCTGCCTCTCAAAGGTTTTGGACCATTGTGTTTTCAGTTTCATTTGTTTCCATGTACTTTTTAAATTTCTTCTTTTATTTCCTGGTTGATCCATTCATTATTTAGTAGCATGTTATTTAACCTCCATGTACTTGTGGTCTTTTCAGATTTTTTTCTTGTGGTTGTTTTCTAGTTTCATTGTATTGTGGTCAAAAAAGATACATGTAGGACTTTGATCTTATTGAATTTGTTGAGGCTGGTTTTGTGGGCTAATATGTGATCTATTCTGGAGAACATTCCATGTGCACTTGAAAATAGTGTGTATTTTGCTGTTTGGGGATGGAATGTTCTGAATATATCTGTGAAATACATCTAGGTCCAGTGTGTCATTCAAAGCCATTGTTTCCTTATTGATTTTCCATTTAGATGATCTGTCCATTGATGTAAATAGGGTGTTAAAGTCCCCTATTATTATTGTATTATTATTGATTAGTTTCTTTAGGTTTGTTATTAACTGTTTTATGTGTTTGGGTACTTCTGTGTTGGGTGCATAAATATTTACAGTTATTATATCTTCTTATTGGATTGCCCCCTTTATTATTATATAGTGTCCTTCTTTGTCTCTTGTTACAGTCTTTGTTTTAAAGTCTATTTTGTCCAAAACAAATATTGCTACTCTGGCTTTCTTTTGACATCCACTTGCATGATAGACATTTCTCCATCCCCTTACTTTCAATCTGCAGGTGTCTTTAGATCTAAAATGAATCTCTGGTAGGCAGCATATAGATAGGCTTTGTTTTTTAATCCATTCTGTCAACTTATGTCTTTGGAGTGTTCAGTCAATTTACATTCAAAGTAATTATTGATAGATATGTATTTATTGCCATTTTATTATTTGTTTTGTAGTTGTTTCTGAAGATATTCTCTGATCCTTTCTCTCTTTGATGTTTTGCTGATTTTCTTTAGTGATATATTTGGATTTCTTTCTCTTTATTCTTTGCATGTTTATTAGTGGTTTTTGATATATGGTTACCATTAGGTTTGTATATATCCTCTCTTGCATATAGCAGTCTAAATTAAGTTGATGGTCATTTAAGTTTGAACTCATTCTTTTCCCCTTCCCTCCCCACATTTTAGGTATATATTTTTTTAAGATTTTTAATTTATTCATTTTTAAGGGAGAGAGACGGAACACAAGTAGAGGGAGAGGCAGGGGCAGAGGGAGAAGCAGACTCCCTGCTGAGCTGGGAGCCTGACGTGGGGCTCAATCCCAGGACCTGGAGATCATGACCTGAGCTGAAGGCAGATGCTTAACCATCTGAGCCACCCAGGAACCCCAGTATAATATATCTTTTTTTGTGAGTTCATTGACTTTGTACAGAAATATTCATTTTTACTGCTTTTGTGTTGCAAGTTCCCTTTTTAAGATCAAGATTACATAGACCGACCACTAATAGCTATACATTTACTTTGAAGATGTACTGTTTGCTTGTAATTATTGTTGAGAAATCAGAACATGTTGATGGATTCATCATTCAACCAACAAATACCTACAATATACCTATAAAACACTTTGTACTAGGAAGCAAATGGTGAACCAGACCATTTGTGTAATATGAGACTGCAGTCCTCTAGACTTTTTACTTGATACTATCCATCGTGGAACCTTGAAAGGTCAGCAGGACCATGGTAGTTATTCTCACCAAAATTTGCATGTTAAAAGCAGTATTAATGACAGTGACATGGCAGAAGAGTCTCTTCTCTTCAGAAAGCTCTACAGCCTTTCTTCAATTCACAAACAGTAGCTTCACACAAGAGATCATCTACCTAGTCTATGTCAGGCACAAGAATGCAATGGTGAATAAGGCCTGCCTTCTGCCTTCAATAAGCATAAGGTTAACATAGGGGTGACAGTAACTACAGCTTAGCCTGGTACTCCATGCTCACATGTTGCAAAAGTAACACCATTCTCTATAATTAATGTCTAGAGTTGGAATCTTGAAACTCACTCCTCTATAAAAATATTTCCAGTGGTTTCCTATTCCTTTATTCTAAAGTTAGAAATCTTTCTATCTATTCCATACCTACTGTGTGGCTTTCATACCTATTTATGGCAAACCAAAGTAGGAAAACCGTTTGCTATCACAACACACAAATGTATATACACACATATATAAATAAAATATGGAAGCAAATTTGATTTGACAGTTTTACAAAGAACAGTATAGCCTAAGTTTTATTCTATTTCATGTGTTTAAATCTGATAGCAGCTCACCAAATTGATTTCATGACCCACTAATGGAAGTTTGAAATTAGTGGCCTAATGACTTCAAGATGATTTTTATCAACTTCCCGTGTCTTATCCCCCCAAACTCCCCTTTTCTTTCTATGCTAGGGCCACACTGTTTTCTTTCTTGTCTTCAATGGTGTCATACTCTTGTCCACTCAGGGCTGTAACCTACCACTTCTCTCTGTCCATTTATTCAACAAATATTTAAGGCATAACTCCTGCATGTCAAGCACTATTCCGGTGTCTAGAGAAGCCAAAGTGAAATGAACTCTCACTCTCTCTCTTTTTTTTTTTTTTTTTAACAAAAAGCAGAACTGATATTTCAGAAGAGAAGAGACTAGTTCTCAAGACGTTTAGAGGAAATGTGTTGCTGGTGCCCAAAGTTTGGTGTCAGCAACTTTCTTTCCTGTTCTCATTTCCAGCAACTCCATTCATAATCACTGTGCTCACCACCTAACTATTCGCCACCACTGTTACTTCTGTAACCTGCAGCAAGATCTGGATAGAGGCACCCCCAATATTAAAACCAAAAGCAGGAAATAGGTTTATGATAGCTAACTGTCCATATCCATTAGGTTAGACATTAAAAGGTAAATAGCTCATGGCAGTTAATCCTAGAGCAACATACTTTTGCACTTTAAATCCATTCAGGGCTATGTCTTCTCCAACCTTGGTGAAACCTCGATCAGCCTCAGAATGTTTCTATTAAAAACTGAGGTGTATGTATATATATATATATATAATTTCTAAATATACATACTTAGAAATTAAAATGCTAGGCCCATGTATTCATCCAAAATTAAACTTGATTTAGAGTTGAAGTTTTCTCCTCCCTAAACTAGAGCCTATAGGGAAAGATAAGGCCATTGGTGTCTCTCCACCTCTGTCTACAGTCTAACCCTTCTAACTCGTGAACTCTGGTTTTTAACCCCTCATGCCTGGAGAAGGCTGGCAAAGATACAGGAGCAAGAAACTTACTACTTCACCATACTATCATAAGCAGGCTTTGTGATCTCTGGGCCTGGGATATATTAAAGCCGATTCTTTTTCTCATAAATAGATGCTTTTGTGAATTCTTCTGAGATACTCTACTTTCAAGATCTGTTCCTTGTATTTTCTGGCATGTAGCAATGCATTTCTATTGTAGCTGGAGGCTTGCACTTTCTTCTAAGCCTACATGCATCCTGTGGTCTATGTCCACAGGTCTTCAGGGTTCGTTCACTCTATCAGGCAAAACCCCTGTATAGGATTTAAGATCCTTTCCCACGGTTCTCTTCAGGCCACAGAGAATACTCGTAACTCTTCCTTTCTCCAACAGACTGAGAATGCAATTGCTTCCCAAATGAAACTATCTGTTCTGCTACCTATGCCCCTTTATGTTTCTCAAGTCTGACTAGAAACCATCCTATGGAGGAGACACATAGTAAACTCTCTGCTAAATTTCTGAGTAGTCTCTTTGAAGGCCCCTCTCTTGATTGGGGGTTAGGAGGTATATTCCTCCCAGATCTCCTCACCAAAGGAAGGATTCTACTCCAAGCAGTTCTCTCCAAAACAAACAAACAAACAACAACAACACAAAACTCTCAAAGTCCTCCCCACATCTCTACTGTGTGAAGTAGGTAGTAAGTTAGTATGTTATTTTAAAGTTAAATACTGTTCTTGTCCACCTGCTTTTTTTTCCCAAAATGTAAAACGATAGGCTGTATCACAACCTATTTTAGTTTTTGATACCTGAGGTCTTATATCTTAAAGTCTTGACCAAAGCTTCCACTTTAAAGTTTCACTTTAAAGTTTAATACGTAGGTGTGCCAACTTCCAAAATGGCAGAATGAGGAACTTGGGAAATCCTCTTTCTAAAAAGCAGATTAAGCTGGTCAGAGTTATAAACAACTCTGGAAACTAACCAGAGGACATAGAACACATGAAAAGCACTTATTTTTTTAAAAAATCTACTAAATCTCTAGTCAATGGTATTGTAATCGCATGATATGGTGACAGCCAGTAGCTACACTTGTGGTGAGTGGAGCATAACACACACACACACACACACACACACACACACACACACACACACACGTGTTGAATCACTAAGTTATACACCTGAAACTAATGTAACATTGTGTATCAACTACACTTCAATTTTTTTCAAAAAATCGATTAAATCTCAGTAAGAGCATTGAGAATCTGATATTTTAGCAAGGAGTTGCTCCTACCATCCTCCAGCTCCTCAGCATAGAAGTTGTAGCTGGGAAGATCGGGCAGTCTTCTGTCTTTTGTCTTTCTGTTCCGGGGAGAGAGGAGGTAACTGTATTTGGAACAAAGCTTGGAAAGTTCCATGCCCAGAGATGTTGTCAGAAACAATAGATATACAGTAGCAAACAATGTAGGAAGTTTAATGCTAGCATCAGGCCATACTGGTTGGGCGAGCAACCAATCTGCAGACCATTCAGAAATTTCCTAAGATTGGGAGGAGGAGATAAGCAAAGAGCACCTTGCTAAGGCACACTTATTCCCGGTCTAGAAGGCTGTGTGTATATGCCAGGCTGCACCTCCTATGAAGAAAGCTGAGAAGACTTAGCAAAATACTCCCTAAAAGTGAGGCCTTGCAAAATGCAGAAAGCAAAAACCAGAGAGAACTTGTAAGTTCTCTGTATTTAAAAATATTCCCCATATAACGATTAAACAGCAAAAGGTAGATTTACTTGTTCAAGATGCCTAAGTTAACCTTTGGCTATCAC
This sequence comes from Callorhinus ursinus, assembly GCF_003265705.2. NCBI lineage: Eukaryota > Metazoa > Chordata > Mammalia > Carnivora > Otariidae > Callorhinus > Callorhinus ursinus. Next base: position 37,846,502 of record NW_027397075.1, read on the forward strand.
TGGCTGACAACAAAACTGTGCTGACCCAGGGGCAGCGCTTAGGAAACCCAGCTTAAAAATAAAAATGAAAACTTAAAACTGAGCTAACACATCAGAGTATCAGAGTCTGAACCCTGGAGGGGAAGACTCCCTAGAACAAGCTGAAGAAGTTACTAGAACAAACAGCAGCACTAACCCAGAGGAAGGATGAGATTCCATAGGTGCTACAATATCTAACCTAAAAGTTTCAGTTTTCAACAATAGAAACAAAACAAAACAAACAAACCCAGGAAAATGTAAGCCAGACACAGGAAAGAAAAGCAACCAATAATAACTATCTCTGAGGGACTCCAGATTATGAACCTAACAGACAAATATTTCACAGCATCTGTTACACACATGTTCACAGAACTAAAGGAAACCAGACAGAATGAAAGGAAAGTATGACACTGTAACATAGCAATGAAGAGGTGTAGACATTAGAAAAAATAACCAAGTGGAAATTCTGGCGTTAAAACATAATTGAAATGAAAAATTCACTACAGAGGATAAACAGCACATTTAAGCTTTCAGAAAATTTAAAGATGCATGAATAGAGATTATTCAATCTGGAGAACAGAAAGAAAAATAAAAAGAATGAAGAAAAATGAACAAAGCCTTAAAGCCTGGGGGACAACATCAAGTATACTAATCTGTCTGCAAATGGAATCTCAGCGGAGAAGAGAGAAAAAAAAAAGGGAAAGAAAAAATATTTGAAGAAATAATGGCTGAAAATTCCCCAAATTTCATTAAAACCATGTCAAAAAGCTCAACCAATTGCAAGTCGGAGAAATACAAAGAGATTCAAACCAACACACATCATAGCCAATCTGTTGAGAATCCAAGACAAAATCTTGGAAGTCGCAAGAGAAAAAGGTTCATCGTGTATAAGGTAACTACAATAATATTAAAATCTGCCCTCTCATCAGAACAGAGGCTTGAAAGCAATGTGAGGACATATTCGAAATGCTGAAAGAACAAAACTACTAACCAAGAATATTATATCCAACAAAATCAAGAGAAATAAAGATATCCCTACATCAGTGAAGCCTGAAAGAATTTTTTTGCTGGAGAAAAGCATTCACAGGAATAGTAAGGAAAGCTTTGGTTGGAAAGAAGTGATGCCAGACAGTAACTCAAATCCATACAAAGAAACTGAGAGCCTATAAATCATATAAACAATTTTACAAGATAGCAAAACTACAGCTTTCTATTTTCTTCTCTTACTGATTTAGAAGCCAACTGCATTAAAATAATAATGATAAAATTGTATTGTTGGGCTTATTTAAAGATGTCACATATAGGGACGCCTGGATGGCTCAGTCAGTGAAGCATCTGCCTTGAGCTGAGGTCATGATCCCGGGGTCCTGGGACTGAGTCCCATATTGGGCCCCCTGCTTGGCGGGGAGCCTGCTTCTCCTTCTGCCTGCCGCTCCCCCTGCTTGCGCCCTATCTCTCTCTCTCTCTCTGACAAATAAATAAATAAAATCTTAAAAAAAGTTCTTTTTTAATTTTTTAAAAAGATGTTATAAATATGCAAATAATAGTCCAAAAGATGGGGGAGGATATGCAGCTGTAATGGAGTAAGGATATAATACCAGATGGTAATTGATATAAAATATTCTATATAGTTTTTCTTTTTTTCTCTAAGCTTTTTAAAAAGACACTGAATGTATAAAGCGATGAGTCACAATACTGTATTATTGGGCTTACAGACTTAATACATATGATAATAATTGCACAAAGGAGGACTGGAACTATAGTAGAGCAAAGTTTCTATATTTTACCCGAATTATTATTTATGTAAATTGATTATAATAAATTAAGGTACATCTAGAAATAATTCTTAGAGAGAAAGCACTACAAAAATCACGCAAAAATATAGTTAACATATCAACAAAGGAACTGAAATGGTCCACTGGAAACTATCTGCTTAACACAAGGAAATATGGGAACGACAAAGAAATGAGACATCTAGAAAACTGAAAGCAAAATGGCAGATGGAAATGTAACCATAACTATAACAACATTAAATGTGAGTGGATTTAACACTCCAATCAAAAGGCAGAGATTGTCAGACTGGAGAAAACCGAATACATGCAAAAGAACAATGAAATTCAAATAAGATTTGTAGTTTAGTTAATAGCCTTATACTGATGTCAGTTTCTTGATTTTGATAATGTACTATAGTTACATAAAATGTTATACTGGGGAAATCTAGCTAAAGGGTATATGGGAACTCTGTGATATTTTTGCAATTTCTTAAATTATTTCAAAATCAAATTTTTAAAAATCCAGTACATGTGGATGGATCTAATTTATATGTGCAATTTGCATTCCAAAGTTAAGTTCTAAAGAAGTAACAAAACAGTCATATGGGAAAACTGACTAAAGTTTACTTTCTTCAGGGTAAAATTACTGGCCATTATTGTTAAGACAGTGACAGCATTTTCACTTCCAGTTACAAATAGGCACGCTTTCACCCTTTTTTCCCCCTAGTAGTAGTACTAGTAGATATTTTAGGTTTTTGTGAAATTAAGGCATTCTGTCCAGCTAGCCACATTAAACACTGGGAAAATGTTTTTTTCCCCACAACTGGCTCAGTCCTGGAAATCTTATTGCAACTAGGTTGCACAACCATTATCATGAATGCTCATAAAACAGTAGTTTGGGGGGTTTTGTGTTTTGTTTTTATAACTAAGCTGAATGACCAGTCCTGGTGAGTATACAGTCTCTTAAGTCTGAAGAGAGAGACAGAAAGCTCATGATTTCTTTAATTTCTTTCTTTACTTTTTTGTTTTGTTTTTTTGTTTTTTGGCTGCCCTGTCATTAGAAACTTTCTGGAACATTAATGAGAGGGAAATTTGGATATGCTTTTAAACATACTTGCCTGTGCAATGCAACTTTTGGCTTTCCATGAATGCTTAATAGTGTGTGGTCTGTCCAAAACCCTTTTAGTCATGCTGTCAGGGCAAGACGGGCTGCTTTGGGAAAAGTGAGCAAGAACCAGAAACACAGACTAGAGTGCTTTGTCCATTCTCTTTCCTGCATAGAGTGATAGGACAACAGGAAGAGAAGGCGCTATTACGAGGCTTGCGGCATCTGTTGGAAATAAGGATAGAAAAGCAAAGGATCCTCTTCTCTTTCCCGTCATTTCATTGTGTAACAGAACGCAGGAGCTAATAAGGGGCTCAGCACAAAAAGTGGGAGCAGGCTTCCCTGCCGGAGCCAGACTGATCTAAGTTCAGGCTTGTCCCCTCCTTTCTCTGACTGTAGGATTCTGATCCTCAATTTCCTTATGTGTAAAGCAGGGGAAATGGCCCCCACACCTCACGGAGGCAGTCGGATGATGAAATGAAAGAATGTATGTCAATCATCAAGCACGGTACCCAGCGGGTCATAACTACACAAAATTATCATTTTGTTATTATTGTTGTTGCTTATGGAACTGGTGCTTTTCCCCCCAAATTGCTCTAATTTCCTGAGATTTATTTGGATCTTTGGAGATTTCTAAGAAATTCAAGTAGGTAAATTTGTTAAGTACCTCTTATAAAGACTGTACATTTTCATACTCAACAATGAGTTTAAAGATTTAAAAAAATAAAGATTTTATTTATTGGGGTGCCTGGGTGGCTCAGTTGTTATGCGTCTGCCTTTGGCTCAGGTCATGATCCCTGGGTCCTGGGATCGAGCCCCGCATTAGGCTCCCTGTTTAGTGGGAAGCCTGCTTCTCCCTCTCCCACTCCCCCTGCTTGTGTTCCCTCTCTCACTGTGTCTCTCTCTGTCAAATAAATAATAAGATCTTTAAAAAAAAGATTTTATTTATTTATTTGACAGAGAGAGAGAGCACACAAGCAGAAGAGCAGGCAGAGGAAGAGGGAGAAGCAGGCTCCCCGCTGGGCAGGGAGCCTGATGATGCAGGACTCCATCCCAAGACCCTGGGATCATGACTTGAGCTGAAGGCAGACGCTTAACCGACTGAGCCACACAGACCCCCTCAACATGAGTTTTAATAGAGATTAAGAAATACTCCTGTTTCTGATCTGAAATACTGGGCCACTTGTCTGCTTCCAAACTCAAAGCTTTCTCCATTATGCTGGAGATAGAAAGAGGTTCCAAAGGCAAAAAGAGCAGTGCACTAGTGTTCCCATCATCTTCATCCCTGTATAGATATATAGTCACAATGGCATGACTAAAGTTTTAAATTCTTGGATTATTTTGCTGGAACTTTTTTAAAACTTGGGCTAAGCAAAGAGTTTGCTATCATCAACAGGCACAGAGAAATAAACAACAGGAATTAAGTAAATGAGCTGCTTTGTATTAGAAATGTCTCTCAAGCCATATTCTCAGTTTACTATGGAAAACCTGTTAAGAGAACTTCCCTATTCCCAAGGAAATCTAAAAGCATGCCACCAGATACAAAGACGCAGATTAATTAACTACGTCTGTTTCCTAAGCCAGGAACCCAGTGGTATGGAACTTGCCTTCTAGATCCCACAGAGAGACACCCAGTCCCTGAGGCTAATGTCCATGCTATTCCTTTTGAATTGACTTTTTCTGCTGTTTTTATTCCTAGGTCTCTGGCATTGCTTCTTTCTCTCTCAAATTTCTATTACTGAAAGGTCATTATTTAAACAGACACGTAGGGACGCCTGGGTGGCTCAGTTGGTTAAGCATCTGCCTTCAGCTCAGGTCATGATCCCAGAGCCCTGGGATCGAGCCCCGAATCGGGCTCCCTGCTCAGCGGGGAGTCTGCTTCTCCCTCTACCTGCTCCTCCCCCTGCTTGCTCACTCTCTCTCTCTCGCTCTCATTCTCTGACAAATAGATAAATAAAATCTTTAAAAATTAAAAAAAATAAACAGACAAGTATATATACGGAATATCTCTAGGGTTTCAGAGAAGGAAGAGTCAAGTGGTTTCAAATAGAAAAAAGGCTTGATAGAAAAGGTGAATAACTAAGCTGATACTTGAACTCATGATCAAGCTTTGATCCATAGAAAGGGGAAATGGTAATACTTCCACTCTGTCCAACTTCAGGCTCCCCTGGTGCTGCTCCCCTCTCACCATCTCTACAGGATAGTCTCTGCCTGTCCTTCAGGGTTCTGCCATAAACTTACTCTCTGAAGTAAACTGTCTCTTTATCTACCAGGTTAGGACCCCTGTATTTCTTCTTGGTATCTCTCACCACACTGTTATGCATTACATTTCCATTACACATAGTGTATGCATCCCCTCACTGTGCGCAACATAAGGCAAGTGCTATCTCTTTCTCCCTGTATTCCTGTTGGGCCCCAGATGATCACTCAATTACCAGGAACTGAAGAGATGAATGAACAAACTTGGGAATTTGTATGGTGTACGGGGGGCGGGGGGGGGGAACCCAGATGAGGTCTTGCGTTGAGAAATAATCAAGGGGAAGCAAAGCCTATTTATAGATCCTAGAATGACAAACTGCAAGATATCTTAGCGATTGCTAGTTTGCTTACTTAAAAGTTTGCGTTCATTAAACATTTCCTAGGGGCCAGGTACCGTGCTAAGTGATTTATATACACCACCTCATTTCATTTTCATAATAAGAGAGGATTATCATCATTTTAGAGATTAAAAAAAAAAAAAGTAACCTTTAGAAAGGTTAAGTGATTTGCCTAATTGACAACTTAAATGGAGGCGGACAGTCTCCCTTACCATGCTCTACAAGAGGAAAGTCTTCCAGAAAGACTAAGAAACTGTCCCAGGTCAGCTGGGTTCACAGGGGCTAAGCTGGCCCTAGAATCCTGACCTTCTGCCTCCTATCAAATTCTTTCTTTCTATACCATTCTGCCACTCCATAAAAGGCCCCAAAGGACAGACAGACATTCGGAGACATTATACAAGAAGCAACAGCCTATGAGAGAATCTTAGCGGGGAGATGACATGATAGAAGGGACACTTTGTATTAGTTTGCTAGGGCTACTGTAATGAAATGCCACAGAGTAGGTGGCTTAAACAAACAGAAACTTATTTTCTCACAGTTCTAGAAGCTGCAAGTCTAAGGTGGATGTGTTGGCAGGTTTGTTTTCTGAGGCCTCTCTCATTGGCTTACAGATGGCCACCTCTCCCCATGTCCTCACACAGTCTTTCCTCTGTGCCCACACATCCCTGGTGTCTCTATGTGTGTCCAAATTTCTTCTTCTTATAAGGAACCCAGTCAGATTGGATTAAGAGCCATCCTAAGGGCATCATTTTAGCTTTATCACCTCTTTAATGGCCCTATCTCTGAATGCAGACACATTCTGAGATATGGAGGTTAGAGCCTCAACATATCACTGGAGGGGGAGCACAGTTTCATCTAAAACACACCAATAATATTGGGACGCCTGGGTGGCTCAGTTGGTTAAGCGTCTGCCTTCGGCTCAGGTCATGATCCCGGGGTCCTGGGATGGAGCCCCACATTGGGATCCCTGCTCTTTTGGGAGCCTGCTTTTCTCCCTCTCCCTCTGCCTGCCACTCCCCCTGCTTGTGCTCTCTCTCTCTCTGGCAAATAAATACAATCTATAAAAAAAAAATAAAAAACACCAATAATATAAACATAGCAGTTAAATAAAGAAGCATACAATTGTTAATGGAAAAAAGTGGTGTTGAGGAGGCATGGACGCAACCAGCCAGAGGTCAGATGTGATAGGAAATGCACCCAAACTACCCAAACTAGAGCTGTGGGTGTGGTCAAGAGGAAAGACCACAGCATCTCTTAGATGGGCCAGCCTCCCTTGTCTGGTTATTGAAAAAGAGCACGCATGTGGTGCATACACACACACACTCTATAAATGAAACACAATACATAATAGTTTGTTCTACCCCTTCACCATTGGGAAGTACTAATCCAGATGAACCTGTCTATTTTAAGGGCTAGGAACCTGGCTAGCCCAGTTTCACACATTGCATTACAAACAAAGCAAGAATGTCTCCTCACCCCTGAGCCAGTTTTGGACTTTTCTTTCCTTGACCATCTCGTTTGCTATTATTTTCCATTGTTTCACCTCTTGGTGGCCAAAACCAAGCCACCATTCTCACCATATTTTAAGTTCACAAAATTGGAAGAAATATGCACAACCACCACGCAGACAGAACTTCCTTGTGCAAATATATAAGCTGAGGCCCAAAGATGCAAACAAACCTAGTGTAGGGGCTAAGGGCAGACTGCTCCAAAATGCGCCACTTTGGCATGTTGATTATTTTATATAAAAGTTGCTTAAGAAGCAGCCAATGCAAAAAGAACACTCTGACCCCCACATCCCCCCCTTCCATCCCTACCTTTGTCTCTAGAAAGCAGGAAATAAATCTCCCAGGTGAAAGGTACCCTCCCTGTACCAGAAGATAGAGACATCCTTATCACCAAAGATAGGGAATTCAAAGCTGAAAAGGTTGTATGAACAATTCTTGTTACTTTTACTAATTTAGTACCCAAGGCCAAATTCGTTTAGGAGTCCTTACTAATTGAAGCACCTAAACAGAAGTTTCTTTGTCCTGTCAATTCCTCACAGACTTATTGTCTCTGTCTAAAAAGTATAAAAACTGCCTGTCTTGGTCATTTCTTTAGGTGTTGCTTCTATGCACCTATAGTTAAACTTTGGGGCTTTTTCTCCTGTTAATCTGCCTCATGCCAATTTAATTCTTAGACCAGCTGGAAGAACTTTGAAGGGTAGAAAGAAATTTTTCCTCTCCTACACTAGTCAAGTTCACCCAATGGGACAAAGAGCTGAACACAGCCCCTCATTTTCAACCTGGTACTCTTTCTCTATACCCTACCACACTTCTTCCTCCCCCCTGCCCCTCACATACTCAGGCTAAAAAGGAAATACAGCCAAAATAAAAAGGACACATATATATAAATTTCAGCTTGACCAAAATTTGAAGTTGTGAAGTTACTGTTCAGTGGTACAGAGTAGACTCAAGATATAAATTAGAAAGAAATTAAAAACTGAATTTATATTTGGTCAAATAAAACTTTAAAAGAGTCATTTTCATCTTCTATACTTTTCTAGGTTTGAATTATAATTATAAGATGTTTACTTGCAAATACCAGAGGCACTGTTTTAAAAATTCTTCTTCCTACATAGGCAGTTATGGAATAATATCCCATTGACAAGTGTTAACTATATTATGTTCATTTTCAGAAAATGTAGAATAATGTTTTTACTTAAAAGAAATGGATAACAATGATGCACTTGGTGTTACCACTTTTTAATTTTTTAAAAAATATTTTATTTACTTATTTGAGAGAGGGAGAGACAGAGAGAGCATGAGCAGCGGGGAGGGGTAGAGGGAGAGGGAGAAGCAGACTCCCTGCTGAGCAGGGACCCCAGGTGGGACTCGATCCCCGGCCCCTGGGATCATGACCTAAGCCGGAGGCAGATGCTTAACCGACTGAGCCACCCAGGTGCCCTTGCCACCTTTTTTAAATATACCTAACGATGTGACACAAAATGCTAGGAAAAAAGAGAATGTTTTGAGAAGCATATTTACTTCTACAGCTTTCTCTCTCCAGACTAGACAGTCTGCAAAAATGCTCCCCTAGGGAATGTTTGTGTTTTGTTGAGGGTTCCACTCCCTCCTTAATTGCTGCCTTTTTTCATGACGTACTCAAGATTGCCACAGGAGGGAAAGCCGTATCTTTTCTTCTAAAGGAAAGAGTCCAGGGAAAAGCCCCAGGAAAACCGTCATACTGACTTAAATATTTCATGAGAACTATTTTATAACTGAATGAAATTACCAACACTTTGGATTTGTTTTACTTTTCAACTAACACAGTAATTATTTCAAGAAGCTAGTGAGGTTGACCATGCAGTTAAAATAGGGATGTTGACTATGATTTTAAAGTGGAAAAAGATGACAAATAAATATAGTAGGATTGTGGAAGATCAGAGGCTCTGTACACCCACCCATCTCAGGCACTACCGGGAAGTTAAACCACTAAAGTGGAGATGAGCATTCTGCATGCCCTGGATGGCGTTACGTGCAACAGGAGTTCAAATTCACTGTTCTCTTCTCAGGTTGTAAGAAGCTTTTGAAATGTGCTTCCAGATACTGTGAATGGCAATTCACTTTGGAAATAAACCGGAAACCCAGTCTTCTGCAGGAGTGAGAGCTGTGTAAAAGTGCCAGGTGGTGCATCTGGGAAAGGTCGGAGCCAGAAGCAAACATAAGTGCATTTGGTCACAAAGAGCTTCCACGCCTCACCGTACTGCCCAGCTTGACACACAGACTCATCGCTTCCATTCATGAAGTGCCTGGCCCCCCTAATGTTAAGAGGATTCACAAGGCCTCCGCAGTGGCTAAGCCGGTTAAGCATCTGCCTTAGGCTCAGGTCATGATCCCGGGGTCCTGGGATTGAATTCCGCATTGGGCTCCCTGCTCAGTGCGGAGTCTGCTTCTCCCTCTCCCTCTGCCCCTCCTCTCCTTTGTTTGTGCTCTCTCTCTCTCCCAAATAATTTTTTTTAAAAAAAGAGAGGATTTGTGAAAAATAATGAATTTAAAAAGAAGATTTTCTTTTAAACTTTCAAGAAATGGTGAGTCAATATTTCAATATTATTTTTATTCCTGAAAAAAATATTTTGATTGTAGTAACCAGCTGTTCTCTGAACCTCTAAGGATTGAAAATGAAAAGGAAATGACTTTTAGTTGCAAAATGAAGAGTTTATGTCAGGTTGAAGAAAGGACATCCTGATAGCAAGGCTGCAGAAGAAAACCTTCTTTTCTGATGGTCATCCACTACTATTATATGTTTTAGTCATCTTTATACTATAGAGCTGTAATGGTTCAGATTCTATCAAGCATTCTCTTGAGGGAGCTGATGGTTTCCAGGAGCCTGGAGAAGTAAGCAAACACTGAGGGAAAGCGGAGGGGGGATGATAGAAGGCAGACCCAGGACTTAGCTAGGCACCCCACAAATGCAGGCACACTGTTAATCCAAATTTATTTTTTAAAATTTTTTTAAAGATTTTTTTTTATTTATTTGACTGAGAGAGAGAGACAGCAAGAGAGGGAACACAAGCAGGGGGAGTGGGAGAGGGAGAAGCGGGGCTCCATCCCAGGACCCTGGGATCATGATCAAAGCTGAAGGCAGATGCTTAACGCTTAACAACTGAGCCACCCAGGCACCCCTGTTAATCCAAATTTAAAATGACAACAATTCTAGCAACTAGGACAAGAAGAAAAACAAACCCAGCGTGATGGCTCCTGGAGCAGGTTCCAGCAACTGGTACAGTAGGAATTCAACAGGAGAGAAAGCAATAAGACTCAATCCCTTCCTTGCTACACGCTGGAAATCAAGCCAACTTGTAACCACTCCCTGCTAGTTAATAATTACCTTAGATAAAAGGACCTGTATTCATTAGCTCATAAACTTCTATGCATTTTTGTCTTAGGTGCTTTGCTTCTGTTTTGTGTTATTGCTCAGGGTATTGGTTGTTTATCGTAAGCATTTCCAGATTTGTTTGCTTGCTTGCTTTCAAAACTCCCACTTCTAGAAGAACTCAGCCATTATAGCTTTTCTGAGTTTTCTCCTAGCATTTATCTGGAGAACAACCACATAAACTGGCGGACTGGTTTTACTTTCGGTTCACATTCTCAACAGCCCTGGACTGGACACAGCATCTTTCTCAGTTTCTCCGTGAACTTGCATTCCCATTCTAGAAATGGCTTTCTTCTCCCGCTCATCTCTCACCATCCCTCACCCCCTCTCGGAGGGGAGCAGGTGACCTTATCTCCCTTCCCTGAGAAAACAGCCCTGAGGGAAGTTTCTTATCTTCCCACCACCAAACCAGCAAATTCCCTGTACCTTTGGGTTCTCCTCCTGCCACAAAGGAGGCAGAATTCCTCCTCCTGTTAGAGACCTGTCCCCTCATGTGGCTCTTTGGACACAAAATCCCTCTCTCTCTGCAAGTACATGATAGTCATGCTTTTCTTTTCTGCACAAAAGGACTTTCTCCTGGATGACATGACTGGCGAGCCTGTCAGAGTCCCTCTGTTCCATATTCCTTTTCCTCCACGCCTCTATGTTTCTGCCGAGTTTACCGACAGAGCTCTCTAGAGGGTCTGTTGCTCACACTGTATTCGGGTCCCCAGACTCCTCACCTCCCGTCCACCTGCCACCTTGCTTCCACTTCCTTCACACTCCGTCCCCTGCACTCCATTGAAACTGCTCGTAATCAAGATCACTAATGACCTCTGAGTTTTCAAATGAATTAGTCACTTTTCTCTCCTCTGTTTGCCTGGAACCACTTTCCCTCCTCTGTGCCCATGACATCGCCCTAATCCCTGGTTTTCCATCCAGCTCCCTTGGTGATTTTTGCAGGGTTGGGTACAAATGCTCTGCCTGGAGCCCTCAGCTTGAGCCACACCCTGCTCACTCCATTCACCTCCCACGCATGGCTTCTCAGCCCTCCCAGCTCTGCTCACGTTTCATCTCAGTGAACCCTTTCCATCCTTCCCCTCCCCAGGTTATTCCCAACTGTTGAAACTGGGTTGCTTACTTTATTATCTGTTTATTGTTGGCTTAATTGCCTCTCTCTTCCACAAGGGAATGATCCATCCCTGCTTTATTCACCCAGGTATGCCCTACAGTTTGCAGGGTGCCTAGGAAGTAGTCAGTGTGAATGAAAACTTCCTGAATTGGTGAAGGAATAAATATGTACCTAGCCCAGTGATCAACAATTCCTGGCTGATACTAGCATCTGGTTTTTTTTTTTTTTTTAAACCCTACAGGTAAAATTCTTAAGTGAAAGAGAGAGCACAGATTTTCTAAATTGCTTCCTATAATACCTGTTCTTTTTCTAAGTATTAAAAAAATACATTTTTCCTAGGCACGCTATATACCATATTAATAAAAAGCTGGAAATTATTTTTTCCTCACGGAAAATTGTAATTTATACAAGGGTTCTTTTCACTCTGACAATAGTTCAAAAGGTATTACTCAACCAAAGCAATCTGTCACTCTAAAACATAATTTAAGCAGTAAGAATTTTTGCAAACACTGAATGAGTCTCACAAAATGGATTCTTTTATTCCTTTTCATCAACAGCAGAGGCATCATTAGTGATAAGGAAAAAAAAATCCCATGTAGCTATTGTGAACTTTATGTATTTTAAATATAAATCCTTGGTAGTCACCACCTCAAAAAAAAAAAAGGTACCAAGGAGGGGCACCTGGGTGGCTCAGTAATTAAGCCATCGACTCTGACTTTTGATTTCGGCTTAGGTCATGATCTCAGGGTCTTGGGACTGAGCCCTACGTCTGGCTCTGCAGAGTCGGCTTGGGATGGCTCTCTGCCCCTCCCCTTACTCACACACACACTCTCTCCCTCTAAATAAATTAAAATCTTAAAAAAAAGTTCCAAGTAGTAGATTATAAGTAACCATCTTAAGAGAGTGCAATTAAATTTTTAACCCAGAAACCTCTTTAAATTAGAATTTTTGCTATGTGGAATCTTCCTGAACTAAGTTACTAACATCTTCTTCTAAGGATCAAGGATCTAACAATACTTTGATGTCATTACCTGAACATGAATTCTCATTATATATTGAAAGTAGTGATTTAGAAGACTGTGTCATGAACTATGGAAATACTCTACTGTTATCTCTTTAAGATCTAAGTTTGTGACCTCAGTCAATTTTAAATTCATCTGCCTTTTCCTCATGACAGTTGAATGGAAAGGAATGCAATACCCATTTGAGGTTTGCGGTATATATAACAAGGGGCTGATGGGTGTTAAGAAATCTTAATTAGAGATGCAGGTGTCTATACAGCCTGTCCTCATAAGTACATGCACCTTTAGGCACTTTTCCCCAAATTGCTTTTCTATAAATTCTTACAAAATTGCTTTAAATTACATTTCTCAATACTTTCATAATATTGAACCAAATACATGAAAAAAAGTCTACAAAATGGATTACTCTTTTGTTTCAATAAGTTAAAATTGAGAACCCGAAGAAAACTAAAGATACCGTTGATCTATCTGCCTCCAGCCTACCCCAGGCAGACATGACCTCTTCTATAATTACGGATCCAGGAGTCAGCAAGAATACCTCCTTCCATAAGGGGTCTAACATCCCAGTTTATTGTCTCTGTACTGCACTCAACCTGCTCATCTTATTAAAGCTGTGGGCATTCAAGTGTGGAGCAAATTGGAAATGTGTCAGTTTACTGACTGAAATGCAGAAGCTATTTGCTGACCCATGTTTCCAGTGGTACAGCTGCATCCAGCAGTCAAACCTGCCCCAGCTCTGTATTAGTTACTATGAAATTATGCATATGCACAATAAGCCATTTTGTAACTAAAGTTGGTTTTCACCTCTGAAAAGGAGTATCTGGTTTACCACAAGCTCCTGGATTGTTTGGAAAGGTAAAGTAATAATGATTTTTTTTTCCTATAAATGATAAATCCAAGGTCAGAGTAACCATTTTGATACAAACATTTTAGGCCAACTTCCAGGATTAATAAGAATGAAAAAGAGCAATAGGCTTTTTGTAGGTTATACTTAGAATATTCTAAGAGAATGCTCCACTACCAAATCGAAGTAAAACCTTTGGTAAAATTAGTATTTATATAACTCATAGTGTGTCTATTTCATATCTTTGGCTAAAACTTCATATTCTTTATTTTCTTGAAGTGACATATATCCATATAAAATGCTACATAGTTCCAAGACAAGAAATCCTAAATCATACACTACTTTCTCAATCGTTTTTTAAATGTTTGTGCAACTTCCTCTATTATGTTAATCAGTAGCCCAGTTATAAGAGCAGAACAATTGAGTTAATATGGAATTGGGATGTGTATTTTCTGGTTCTTTCCCTATAATTTTTCTGATGTTAATAAAAATCAGAATAAGCTGACAGCCTTAATAGCATGCTTAAATGTTAAATTTAAAATTATTTAAATTTTAAATACTTAAAATTCATTTCAATCAGAATTGAAAATATAACTCAATCAATCACTTCAAGCATACAAAATGCATGAAAACGGACATTATAAGACTTGAACATTAAACGAACAATTTCACTTTTCTGTATCTTCCTTTTCACATCTGTAAAATGTAAATACCTACTCTGCTAACTTACATGGTTACTGTGGGAATGAAGTTCTTAAGCAACTTCTTTATAAACCACAAAATACTATGCAAATGAAAGGTATTTTAGGGGGCACCTGGGTGGCTCAGTCACTTAGGCATCTGCCCTAGGCTCAGGTCATGATCCCAGGGTCCTGGGATCAAGCCCCACATTGGGCTCTGTCCTCAGTGGGGAGTCTGCTTCTGCTTCTCCCTCTCCCTCTGTCCCTCCCCCTGCTCGTGCTCTCTCTCTCAAATAAATAAATAAATAAAATCTTAAAAATAATAAAGGTATTTTCGGCCCACTGATATGTTTTCCAACTGAGTAATCAAAAAACAAATTGTAAATTAAAGAGTAAAATCAAAACCTAAGCAAGATAAGCTAAGTATTATATATACGTGAGTTTTATGTATTATAAGATCATGAAGTTACCCATATAATGGATATTTGTTTTCTGATTCAAAACCCCGTTACCTAAAATGTCTAAATTTCCACTGATACGTTTTCCAACTGAGTAATCAAAAAACTAATTGTAAATTAAAGAGTAAAATCAAAACCTAAGCAAGATAAGCTAAGTATTATATATACGTGAGTATTATGTATTATAAGATCATGAAGTTACCCATATAATGGATATTTGTTTTCTAATTCAAAACCCCCCGTTACCTAAAATGTCTCAATTTCCCTGTACACTCCAGAAGTCAAGAAAATGGGGAAGAAGATTAAGGAAGAGGGATTGGGTCTTCACTACTGCATGCGCTGAGAATGTACAAGAAAACTGGGTGCAGCCTCTCTCTATCCCAGTGGCTGTCAAACGGGGATACGGATCACTTAACCAGCTTGCTGAGTTTCTCTCAAGTCATTTGAATTCATTAAATAAGTAATTAGACTGGTAGCGCAGCCTTCCAAATCTGCTCAGGGTGAGCCCTGAATTACTTCGTATTTTATAGTTGTACAAAGGGGAGATAAACTGTATTTTCCAAGAATGTTGTAAGGGTGGACTAAGAGTCAAAGAGGATCAACACACAGACTCCCAGAGCAAGAGTAGCAAAATTTTGGCACATCTCTTTTTTTCTCAGGCAGGTTGAGGTATCAAAAGATCAGATCAGGATCTGCTCTATTTTCTGTTCTTTGGAAAGGACTCCAGAACCAACCAACCTTTGGGTTCCCCCAACTGTCACTGCCCTAATCATCAAGGAGTAGGAGATGAAGAGATACTGATAATTAAATTTATTTTCTCTGAGTCGGTTCTTTTTTCTTTCTAAGATTTTATTTATTTGTCAGAGAGAGAGAGAGCACAAGCATGGGGAGTGGCAGGCAGAGGGAGAAGGAGGCTCCCAGGGAGCCTGATGTGGGACTCGATCCCAGGACCCCGGGATCATGACCTGAGCCAAAGGCAGACACTTAACCAACTGAGCCACCCAGGCATCCCCTCTCTGAGTTGGTTCTTGAAAAAAGCGGACACTATTTTTCTTACAAAACCTTTATAAGGAATCATGTAACCCTCAGTCCTATCTTCATCTTCTCTACATGTCATGAGTCTGGATGTTCCTGGAGCTGTGGGACTTTCTATAAGGGTTTTGGCCCTCTTCTCTGAACCCTCTTCAATTTCTCTGATTTTGTGGACTATGACGGTCTATGAGAAAAAAATGACTTGCTTTAATTTTTCTATGCATCTCACCCAGATTGTTTAAAGAACAGGTTTCAGGCAAAATAAGAACAATCTTCCCAAACTGAGAAAAAGCAGTATTTATAGAATTTCTACCTCTGGTTTAACATTTAGCCTTTGATATTAAGACCCCAAACACTTCAAAATTATTGAGGACCTTCAAGGGACTTGGGTTATGTGAGTTATTTCTATTGATACCATATTAGAAATTAAAACTGAAAAATAAAATATTTAAAAATCACATCGAAAGAGGCAATTCATAAACATAGACACATGAGTGGCCATCATAAAATTGCCCAACCTTATTTCTGAAAAAAGTGTAGATTTAAACAAGATACCATTTTATACAATTGTCTAAGTTTGGGGATCTGTTTGTTCTGTTTGAGTGATTACACAGTGTTAGTGTAGAGAAATTCTACTCTCCTATATGACTTATAAACTGCAACGATTTTTTGCGGCACCTGGGTGGCTTAGGTCATGATCCTGGTGTCCTGGGATCGAGCCCCGCATCAGGCTCTCTGCTCAGCAGCAAGTCTACTTCTCCCTCTCCCTCTGTGATCTCTCTCTCTCAAATAAATAAATAAAAATCTTTTAAAAAATTGATACAATTTTTCTCAAGAGCAAAATGGCAAAAATAATTCAATGACATTTTGTTAAATGTTTTTGAGAGTCCCCCAAATACTCAATTATTATGATTACTTCTATTTTACAGTTGAGCAAAGAATGGTTTGATAAACAATTGGCTTATGAGCTCACAACTTGTAAGTAGTGGAGCTTTTGTTAAAATCTGGGCATACACTTTTAAGAATCTATCCAAAGGAAGTACAAAGATGTATACAAACACTTATATAAAGGGTCTTAGCTGAAACATTATTTATAATAGAAAACTAATCCACCCAAATATCCAACAATTTATAATCAGCCAATATAACATTTCCACAGACTAAAAATTACATCATGGTGAGAACCACTCTTGCTCATGGATGGATTGCCATTACTTGCACAGTACCTGACACATAGCAGGGACTCAATATTTGTTTCAGATATGAATGAATACAAAATTATACACGAGTATAAGAAAATCATGTTTTAACAGAAAATTTCATGACTGAGGAGTAAGCATGTTATGAAAGAGCAAAGAGTAGTGAGTTAAACTAATGAAACAAGGAAGCCATTAGGCAATGTGACTTGAATGCTGTGGTGGCCTAGATAAGCAAACCAAAATCTAAACTGGTCTGAAAACTAAACCTACAAAACTGAAACGTAGGGACAGCCAATCACAAACAGCCAACTAAGCTTTAAACTATAGACAATAATTTCGTTAGGCTGACTCCACTCTTTCTTTACAAAAGTCTCTCTTTGGAGATCCTGCCCAGAAGCACTTCTAACCACTTTTCTTTGGTACTGTCCCATTCCGATCGAGTTTTATTCAAATAAACTCTTAAAATTTTGATATGTCTCCGTTTAGCTTTTAACAAATATAATCACAATTTTGTAAAATCTACATATGAGTGTAAGGACAGAAAAAAGCCTAGAAGTATAAACAGATGTATATACGTGAATTTGCGTCTCTTGTCTCTGTACTGATGCAGAATAGTTCACAAATATTTGTTGACTGAATAAATGAATGAATGACATTTTAAAAAGAGTTATCCCTTGAGGGGATTATAAGTCATTTTTTCCTTTCTTCCTTTAAAATTTTCTATATCTAAGGAAATTTAAACAGTAAGCAGGAATTATCTTTGTAATAAGCAAGAATATCATAGGGGCGCCTGGGTGTTTCAGTCGTTAAGCGTCTGCCTTCGGCTCAGGTCGTGATCCCAGGGTCCTGGGATCGAGCCCCGCAACAAGCCCTGCATCAGGCTCCCTGCTCAGTGGGAGGCCTGCTTCTCCCTCTCCCACTCCCCCTGCTTGTGTTCCCTCTCTCACTGTGTCTCTCTCTGTCAAATAAATAAATAAGTAAAATCTTTTAAAAAAAAAGAGTATTATAAAACAATCCTGCTGGGAAATATTGTTAGGAATTTTGGAATAAAAGCAGTAAATACAGACATCCCATAATCCAATAAAATATAACTTGTATCTTATTTTCCTATTTGTTTTACTTACTGCATTCAGCAATAAAAAAATATGATGTTACAGAAAAAGGCAAGCTTAATACTGTTCAGTTAGTTATTATAGGGGTTGAGTCAAGAATCTAGGTCACTTGATTTTCAGGCAAGTAGTTTTTTCCATTACACCAAATTGCTTAGAGTCCCAGAACACTAGTGAATAAATGACAGTATGGGCACTGCAATATTCACTGTTCAACAGTTCTTATAAGCAAAATGATTTGCTAATTATTTGATACGAGCAGAAAACTCCGAAGTTCTAAAAAACACTACATGTTCATTTGATATGAATTGTTTCAGAGCGTTTGTGACCTTCCTAAGGGTGTTTCCAAATCTGTGCCGGTTGGAGCAGCATTTGTGCATTATTCTGGGGAGGGGTCTATAGCTTTCATAAGATCTGTAAAAGGGTCTGTGACTGAAAAAAAAAGTTGAGAATAACTAAAGCTCTGAAGTCTGCAAACAAGAGGAGGAAAACAAACAGAAGGTAAATACAAGGCTTATGAGAGGAAAGGGAACCTGAGCTAACTCTGTCTTCGTCTTTTTTATTTCTGGAACATATGTTTTAATATGCAAATGCTTGGTTTCATGATTTTGCTTTCTAAGTAGTGACACCAGGAAAGATACTGATAGGTTAAAAACACAGCCAAATTATCTCTCCGGAATGAACTTTATCAGGTCCTAGGAAATCTATTTAATAATTTTCCTTTTCCTAATTAAACACAAATGCAAAACGCAAATGCAAAATACTTCCAAAGTATGCATCTTTTTAACATTGTAAATCACTACTGGGGTATTCTGCATTTATGCCTAAGTAGAAAAAGGAAAATTATTAAATAGGTTTCTTAGTTTCTTGTCCCATAAAATGTGCTGCCCTTTCAGGAAGTTTGTAAAGTTGCTTTGAACAAATGCAGAATACACACTTCTCTGTGCATTTCACAATTATTGCTTAATTTAAAATTTAACTCTTCCTTGGCTCAATGAAAGAAGCAAATACTTGCTTCTTATCCCAACATCAAACTTGATTGTCAAGGTCTAGGACCTCTGGAATAAAATTAAAAATTTTTCACAGGGTTTGTTTCACTACTATTCCCTGTAAATATCTCTTGGGCCACAATTCCAAATTTCTGCAACAAACAGAAACGAAACACAACACAAATTCTCCTTGAACTCAAAGGTTATATATGCAAATGTCATAAATGAGAATTGATACCCATCCAAATGAGATGCCTTTAGTATACTCTTCAACCACCTTACCTGAAGAAATGCTCACATCATCAACCCTTGTGAAGAGCATTTCTTGTTCTAGTTTTTGAGATGAAAATCATTCTTTTTAACACTACCATGAACAGAAGTTGTAGGAGCTTTAGATATGTTAATCCACTCTTATTTCAAATCCAAATGCCCTTTTAAACTTCTTTTTCTAAAAAGAAATGACCAAAATAGCATTCACACTCAAAAATTAACTTTATTATTTGCTCAAATCTTTCGCAGCATCTAGTTTGGAGCTCTGATCTCCCAGCCCGTCAAGCAACTTAGGGCAGGGCGAATCAGCATACCAGAGGGTGTACTTTCTCCACTGTCTTTCTTTTTGCCCAACACCGCGGCATATGGAAAACCCAGGAATGCTTTGCATAAGTAATCGTAATGACTATTCTTTTTAATTAAAACGTCACCAAGCCCCCCAAACTCCATCGCTAACAAGGCACTGGGGCTGTCAAACAGCGCGCCGCTCCAGTCCGGGCTGGGTCACCACGGGGTGGCATCACGTGGAGCTCTAACCGGAGCCACCTCACTGGAACGCTCGCTTTCTTTCGGGGCTCTAAGTAAGGGAAACAAACACCTGATGGTCCCACTCCCCGGCACCTCCAGACCCCGGAAAGCAAGCTGGCATTTGTTAGAAAGAAATTAAATTCCCTGACCTGTGTCTCGTTTCCAAAAAGCAGAGGAGACGCAGACTTGGTAAAGCAGTGAATCCCAGGTTTGCCTCCGTCCTTTCTCCCTGCCAAGTAAGATACAAACGTTTAAAAAGCTCAGGAGGATGAGGGGAGGGAAGTGGAGCCGGGCAAGAGTAAACATATTGCTTACTGTTCCCAGAGTTACATGAGATTCTTCTGGCTCCTTTATGCCTCTAGCTTTCTGTCAGGATCCTTTTTTTCAGCCGGGACTACAGAGAAGTTCAAGTCTAATCCTTGGTAGGCGGGGCTAAACTGTGGGCTGGTTTCCTTTAGACTTTGCAACTGTTTTTAAGGTGGCATGAAAGAGGAAGAGAGGGAAAGCAGTGTTCTCGAAGAAGCGGGTATCTTAAACGTAAATGTTTACTTATCAGTCTGAAGTTACAAAACGTGCGTAAAATAATCTGTAAATTAACTGGTGTAAATCACATGGGTGCTCCTGGGTGTGCCTGTGTGTTTGTGTGTGGGAGCACGTCTTGTCCTTAAGCAGTCACTGCTTCCTTTCCCCCCCCAAACAAGTAAGAACAAAATTGAAAAGATGAATAACCTAGAGCATTTTTGCATTCTTTAAAAAAGCAAAGTTTATAACAAACCCAAAATATAGGATGTGTACATTTTGAAGATGAAAGATATAAGAGCACTTTAAAAAATCTATCCAAATATTTCCTCCCCAAACTCAAAACACCTGATAACCCAGTGTTTGTAAATTGAAGATTAAAGGCATACCAAAGACTGTAATGCATATTTTGAGAGGTAAAGATCAAATCACGTTGAATTACAAATTGGCAATACAAATTCAAATACCCCATATCACTGTAATAAAGAAGGTGTACTGTCTAAATTTATCCAAATGCCACTGGATCAGTGTCTTTAAAGATTGACATATTCATTTAGGATAGCTTGTTTTCAAACACAGGATTTCTAGTTTTGCCTTTAATTGAATATTGAGCACACCTTCCTAGCTTTCTTTTTTTTTTTTTAAAGATTGTATTTATTTATCTGAGAGAGGGAGTGAGAGAGAGCCCAAGAGGGAGTAGGGTCAGAGGGAGAAGCAGACTCCCCGCTGAGCAGGGAGCCCAACGTGGGACTCCATCCCGGGACTCCGGGATCATGACCTGAGCCGAAGGCAGTCGCTTAACCAACTGAGCCACCCAGACGCCCCCCCTCCTAGCTCTCTTATAACACTGTCAAAGAAATGTATTTTCTGCAGATTTCATCATTAAGTCTGCTGGATTATCCGCTTTCTGGCCATCCAAGAATCAACTCCTTTTCTTTTTTTCCCCATAAATTCAACCTGGCATATTATAAATCTCTCCTTCCTAAAAAAGGCCTGTAGTGTCTCATGGGATCCAGATCTTTTGGTTTTCAAAGACCCCGAAATTCTTGAAAGGTGAGGTGTGTGAAATAGAGAAGCAGAGAGCACACTGCTATTTTTCACCCCTTCCCCGGATACAACTGGTGAAAGAATATGTTTTGCAGGGCATGTTTATCCTGAGACTCTGGCAAAGAAAGACTCCCTTTTCATCAGCTTCATAGTGTTCTAGTCAGTCTGATAATAAAAAATCGTAGCTTTCAATATTTGGAGAGGGAGGATTCCTAATATATTTATATATTAAAAATAGAAAAATGTTTTGATTAAAGGCTTTTAAAGAAAGATTCAGTCTATGCTATGGCTAGGGTTAAAACGTATGGGGAGATGTTTGCCTCTTTCCAAACTTACTAAATGAGACTATCTCCATACTTGTAGTGAATAAAAGCTTCTGCAAGTATGTCTCTCCCTCTCTACAGCTGACATAGACCACCTCCCATCGCCCCATTCTGTGGCCTCCATGCCCACCTCCAGTTTGGCTCCCTACCCATTTCACTCTTCGCGTAGACCCCTAAATGGATGGTATGAGTTCAGATTTACTATCTTTACTTTGTCCGATCTTCTCCAAAATGATATCCGGTATTAGCCTACTGGCTCCAGGGACCTCTGCCTCCACCCTAGGTAAGACAGAGACTGCATTCATAGCCTGCCTCAGTCCGTATGACCAATTAGATCTGAAGACCCGTCTTCCCTGGGCTTGTGATCAATGAAGGTCATTTAGGAGGACTGCACGTGAAACCCCTCTGAAACTGAGCAGTATGGTAGCAGCCTCTTTAAACACAGTCCGTCCTTTTGCATCATTACTAGTCAATGAGTTTCATACCATTTGTTACTAATCAACATCTTAACATTTTAGACTAAGTAAGCCCTAATAATAATTAGCACTGGATAAATAAGCAAATGGAACAGTCCTAAAACTGGCTGAATTAATTAACAAGGAAGTACCTACTTGTCAAAACCCATGGCTCAAAAATGGAAAAGAACTTGATGTTGGGGTGCTTGGGTGGCTCAGTCGGTTAGGTGTCTGCCTTCGGCTCAGGTCATGATCCCAGGGTCCTGGGATAGAGCCCTGAGTCAGGCTCCCTGTTCAGCCGGGAGTCTGCTTCTTCCTTGCCTGTTGCCCTCCTCAACCTTTCATGCTCTCTCTTTTTCTCTCTCTCTCTCTCTCTCTCATGCGCTCTGTCTCTCTTTCTCTCTCTCTCTCTCACAGAAACCACACCTTTCCCTTAAATTCCACTGAAATAATCTTCATCCTGAAAGTCTTAACTCAATTACCACTTTGTCTGGAAGATTTTTCTACCCACTACCCTTTCTGGTATAAATAATCTTTCACTTGAGAAAGAACATTCATTTGAGCACTAATCAATTTGTATTTTACTTGGCTATAAAAGAAAAAATTTTATGCTCTAGGATGACAGGAAACAAGCCTTCTACATTCTCGTCAACCCTTTCCCCCACTCCCCAAATCCACATTACACTAGGAGTTCACAGGATGTTTTTGCATTTGTTATCTATGATAGTGGGTTCAGAGATATCTTAAACCTGACCTCCAGGTAACGTTCTACTTGTGGCTGCTATTTTCATCATTATTAAAGAAGAGAAAGTTTAGTTTTTCTACTCTCCTCTCCCACACTGGTAAAATTCCTGGTAATATGAAGCTAAACCGAGATTAGGGGTGGAATGGACTCTAATTAAGATATATTTATAATGAGGGGCACCTGGGTGCCTCAGTCGGTTGAACATTGGATTCTTGGTTTAGACTCAGGTCATGACCTCAGAGTCGTAAGACTGAGCTGGGCGTAGGGCTCCGTGCTCCACGAGGAATCTGCATGAGATTCTCTCTTCCTCTGCTCCTCTCCCCGACTCACACACACTCTCTCTCTTCAAATAAATAAATAAATAAAATATTTTTTAAAAAGATATATTTATAATGCATTTAAAAATTACATGTTATGATGAAAGCATAGATCTAGAGAGTATGAGCAATAAGAACTATATTTTAACAGTAAATATCTACTAGTAATCACCTGTCCTCTTCATGTACATTTACTATAGACCTACATTTACATCAGTACTTTGACCTGAAAAGTGGAAGCAGTAATTTTCTCTTAACTACTGCTTTCTAATTGAACATGTTAGGCAGATTATTACTACTTCTTAAAAATGTTTCTCTTCTTAATTATTTTTAGATATAGGAAGAGAAATATAAGAAATAAAGCACTGTTACTCTTATTTTTTTATTTTATTTTTTTAAAAAGATTTTATTTTTTTATTATATTTTTATTTTATTTTTTATTTATCAAATAAAAAAAACAGAGAGAGGTAGAGAGAGAGAGCACAAGCAGGGGGAGAGGGAGAAGCAGGCTCCCCACCGAGCAGGGAGCCTGATGCAGGACTCGATCCCAGAACCCTGGGACCATGACCTGAGCCGAAGACAGTCGATTAACCAACTGAGCCACCCAGGCGCCCCTCACTGTTATTCTTTTACTCTTTATTCTTCTTTATTGTTTATTTATTTATTTTTTCATATATATAAAATAAATATAAATATTTTTATTTATCTTCTTTATTCTTTATCTTCTTTATATAAATTATTATTTATTCTTCTTTATTCTTTATAGGCTCTCTTTATAGAGCCTATAAGGAGCCAGGTAGTTTGTATTATTACTACGTTTACAGTATCATTAATCACTACGATCATGAAATTAGGCATTATTATCTTTATTTAGAATCCTAATAATACATAAGCACAGATTATTAGTAGTGGAGCCAGGACTTCAAACCAAGTCTGTCCAACTCCAAACCCCACAATTTTTCCAGTACATCATACGATCTCATAGCAAGTGTTGTTTGACCATCTTTTCAGCTTTGTGCCAAGCCAATCAAATCTCTGATAGTGGTGGTGGTGAAGTCATTGGTAGAAAATGAAACCCCGAAGTGCCAAGGCTAGAACTTTCCACCATTCTCTTCCTCATCAGCCACAGTTACTCTCTTGCCTATCCTTCCCACCTTCCACTCCTTCATTCATCTTTGGGTTTCTATATTCAAAATTTTTATAACCACATTTTCCTTTTCATTTGCTGTGAAAATGTTAATTTATACCCTTGCATTGCTATTACTTACATATACTATCAGACGGGACTCACTCTTGCATCTCCTTTCCCCTCTTAAATCATGCTAGAGTTGGGGCGCCTGGGTGGCTCAGTCGGTTAAGGGTCTGCCTTTGGCTCAGGTCATGAACCCAGGTCCTGGGATTGAGCCCTGCGTCAGGCTCCCTGCTGTGTGGGGAGCCTGCTTCTCCATCTCCTCCCCACTCATGCTCTCTCTCGCTCACTCTCTCTCAAATAAATAAAATCTTAAAAAAAAATCATCCTAGACTTCATTCCCAGAAAAACTTTACTACAAGTCAGATCATTTTACAGTCAGACTCGTACTATGCAGTTTTCTCCACTATCGACTTATATTCCTATACCTTAAAAATATTTCTTTTTCGGGGCACCTGGGTGGCTCAGTCGGTTAAGCGTCTGTCTTCAGCTCAGGTCATGATCCCAGGGTCCTGGGATCAAGCCCTGCATTGGGCTCCCTGCTCAGTGGGAGGCCTGCTTCTCCCTCTCCCATTCCCCATGCTTGTGCTCCCTCTCTCACTGTGTCTCTCCCTGTCAAATAAATAAATAAAATCTTTTAAAAAATTTCTTTTTCTTTTGTAGATGAAGTAGAAGTGAAAATCAAATCGGGATTCCTTCAGAATTTATCAAGAATTGCAAATTTATCTTGTACAAATGGGATGGATCCTACAGCCAATAATTAATATGACTTAATACACAGTAGAAAATTTTGACTGTAGATAAAACATGTTGAGGAACTTTTGACAAAGCTGAGTTGTCCCAATTCATTTTACCTACTCTGGAAATAATTTAGCAAGTTGTTTTCTGCTCTCCAAGATCCCTCTAAATTTGGTAAAGCAAGTGCATGTCTAGTTTTAGCAATTCTGTCAGAATGGGCACCAGCCCAATTACACAGCTCAGAAACCGTCTTGCCGGCACCTGGCAGAATTTTTAAAATATTTGTGCTCTTAGAATTTAGATGTGCTGATGACCATGATAGAATCTGAGCCCGTGTCCTTTGCTTTGAAGGTAATCCTGTGTAGGAAGAATTACTGCTAAGTGAATGTCCAGAATTCTTCAAGTAACTGAGCTCTGATAGATGTCAGTAGTGTTTTCTTAAGAGGACCAAGATAGTAACAACATTCCTGTATTTATGTCTATAAAACCAGTGACTAAACATCTTCATAAGCACTTTTGCTATATGATTGTCCAAATATGTTGTCAGGCCCAACAATTTCTCTTTGGAGAAAAATCTGTCTTTCTTCATTCCCGATATATATATGTCATTGTTCCCTGATTGAAAGAAAATACAGCAAAGAATAGCAAGTAACTCTTAATCTTCACCCAACTAACAGAGATAGTCACATACTAGAATTTAATTTCATTACATGTAATCTAGCCTTGAATCTCAGTTTGTCCCAAATCTGTTTTTTAGGGTAGAGTGAAATTTAGGTTAATTCACAACAACTATAACAAAATTCCAAACACTGCTATGAAAGAACAAAACACTCATCATAATCAAATCCATTCCAAATTAGCAAAATCATTGACTGTTTTATTTATATAGATAGGACCATTGAGGAAAACATTGCGGACACACAAAAAAATTAGTTTCTTTTTTTAAAAAAAGATGTATGTATGTATGTATGTATGTATGTATGTATGTATTTATTTGACAGAGAGAGAAAGAAAGAGAGAGAGCTAATGCACAAGCAGGGGGAGCAGCAGAGGGAGAGGGAGAAGCAGACTCCCTGCTGAGCAAGGAACCCTGATGCAGGGACTCAATCCCAGGACTCTGGGATCATGACCTGAGCTGAAGGCAGACGCTTAACTGAGCCACCCAGGTGCCCCAAATACTTCTTCATTAATATCCTACTGAGATATTTTCACTGTCCTGAAAATAGCAGACTGGTCCAAAAACTGAATTAAGAAAAAAAAAAAAGATTAGTATCCTAACCAATTGTATGTCCATTCTTGTTTATAATTTGCTACAGTTAAAGCCCTGCAATATCAAATAATGTTTTATCACTAAAATAGGAAGAAAGAAAAGGATATGACTATTTTACTCTAAATAGTAGTTCTAGGGTGCCTGGGTGGCTCAGTTGGTTGAGTGACTGCCTGCAGCTCAGGTCAGATCCTGGAGTCCTGGGATCGAATCCCGCATCGGGCTCCCTGCTGGGCAGGGAGTCTGCTTCTCCCTCTGACCCTCCCCCCTCTCATGCTCTCTCTATCTCATTCTCTCTCTCAAATGAATAAATAAAATATTTAAAAAAAATAGTAGTTCTAGAAAAACAATTTCCCTTTCATTTGGTTCTCTAGATATTTCTATTTTCCTTAACACCCATTCTGATATTTGAAATAAATTCACGGTTTATGTTATATATGGTCATTTGTTTTGGAATGTTCTACCATCCCTTACACAGCATTCTCTCTGGATATAATATATATTTAATAAGTAGTATCCATTCACCCAATAATAGGATTCATTCATTTGATCACTCATTTACAATGATTTTTAGATATCTATACTGGAAGATCCTTTTAAAAATCCATAATTTACTTGGGGAGGCAAAAACTAAATTCAGTAAGCACAGGTTACTACTGATAAACCCATTGGCCAAGCCGCTTCATCCCCTGAAAGTAAGAAGCTTATCTGTTGCTTTTGTGATAAAATTGACTCCTGGGAAGACCTGAAAACATAATCCAACTTTACCAAGGGCTTACATAGCCATTCCCCTGCAGTCTTGCCTACTTATCATGTGCCTAGCATATTGTTAGGGACTAGAGAGAGAACAAATTGGATAGACAAGGTTCATATTTTCACGGAGCTTATATCCTAGTAGCCAGAGTATGCAAAGAACAAAATAAATAGGATAATGATGTAAAAAAAAAAAAAATTCGACATGTGCAGGAAAGGCCTCTCTAAGGATACATGTCAATGGAGATTTGAAAGATGAAAATAAGCCAACCAGCCATGAAACTGAGTGTAGGAGAAATGTAGAGTAGAGATGGTGATGTGGGGAGAGAGAAGCCAAAGTGATTACTGTGTCAAGAAATGTGGTGTACTCTCTGAGGAAGATCAGGCCTGTCAGGATGGAAAGGATGGAAGTGGAGGGTTGAAAACATTTGACAAAAGTCAAGCGCATGAATAAACCAGACCACACACCACATGGTAGGGGGTGATGGCTGAATCAATTAACAAGGAAGAGACTCAGTTCAAAATTAGAAACTTAATGTTTTACACATTGTATGTATTGAATAATGTCACATTGAGATTTAAGAGTTAATCTTCAAGTTGCGGTTTACCTCGTGAACTTACATTTGAACAAGTAGTTTATTCTTAGTTGGAATCAGTTTTGCCACCTGAAAGTTGTGGAAAAGAAGTTTAAGAAACAAGGAGATTTGGGATTACAAAACATGTCCTCTGCTTCTAAGTCCTCAGAGAGGCAGATATGAGTACTTAAGGAAGAAAGTCTTCCCAGTGTATGGGAGCTGCAGGTGACCTCTGGGATGAACTGGGGTCCTGAGAGCATTGCCCCAGCCTACCTTGTTATCATTCCAATAGAAGAATAGAACACCATGGATCTCAGAGAGTGGTGATTTACCCAAGATTGAACATCAGAGTCAGAGTTTAAACCAAACCTTTGACCTCAAAATATGTATGTCTTCTTATAGCCATTTCCCATTGCCTAGTCACAGATAAATTAAATGAGTCTGAGAAGTCAAAGAAAAAGCTCCCAAGTAAATAGAAAATGAGAAGGTTTGGAGTTTTTATATACACATGCTTTGTTTTCTTTCCTGCCAAATTATTGTTTTTTTAAAAATTCATATTAGATGGGTCACAAGCTCATCGTTAAACATTTTGAAAATGCACATGTCATCTTATTGTGTTTAGTTCTCCCGGCCGTGGGTATTTTTTCCTTCTCCATTCCAAATCATGACTTTGTGTTCCACTGACAAAGAATTTTTCAAGCTGCAGGACAACTAAAGCAGTCAGTACAAATCATGGAGATTACTAACCTCAACTCCTTACTTCCTTCCAACTCCCCTCCCAATTATGTTTGTAAAGCTCAAATTCTTCTTTTTTAAAGATTTAATTTATTTAAGAGAGAGAGAGAGACTGGGGGAAGAGCAAAGGGTAAGCAGACTCCACGCTGAGTGCAGAGCCCGATGCGGGGCTCAATCCCACAATCCTGAGATCACAACCCAAGACAAAAATCAAGAGTCGGAGATTCAACCCACTGAGACACCCAGGTGCCCTTGCAAAGCCCAAATTCTTATAGGGGATTATGAGAGGAAGCAAACATGGAGACAAGGTAGAAAGGATCCAGGTGATTTGTGTACTTAGAGTATTGGTAACCCCATCCCTCAGA
This sequence comes from Callorhinus ursinus, assembly GCF_003265705.2. Lineage (NCBI taxonomy): Eukaryota > Metazoa > Chordata > Mammalia > Carnivora > Otariidae > Callorhinus > Callorhinus ursinus. The sequence continues at coordinate 37,875,181 of NW_027397075.1, forward strand.
TCAAGAATAGGTGACAAGACTTTTGGGGAATGGCTATCCCACTATATGATAGAAGATAATTTGCATAAGATTGATATTAGATTACAATCTAGTAATTCCACTACTGGGTATTTACCCAAAGAAAATTAAAACACTAACTCAAAAAGATATGTGTGTGTGTATATATATATATCCCCCTATGTTTATTGCAGCATTATTTACAATAGATAAGATATGGAAGCAACCCAAGTGTCCATCCACTGATGAATGGATAAAGAAGAGGTGATAAATCAATACAATGGAATATTACTCAGCCACAGAAAAGAATTGTTGCCATTTGTGACAACACGGACAGACCTAGAGAGCATGATGCTAAGTGAAAGAAGTCACACAAAGACAAACACTGTATGATTTCACTTGTGTATGGAATCCAAAAAGCAAAGTAAGTAAATAAATAACAACACCCAGAAACAGACCCATAAATATAGAGAACAACCTGGTGTTGCCCAGAGGGGAGGGTGGTGGGGAGATGGGCAAAATGGGTGAAAAGGAATGGGGGGTATGGGTTTCCAGTTATGGAATGACTAAGTCATGGGATAAAAAGAACAGCATTGGGAATGTTGTCAGTGGTGTTGTAATAGTGTTGTATGTGACAGACGGGAGCTACACTCGTGGTGAGCACAGCATAACATAGAGTTTCATATCACTATGTTGTACACCTGAAACTAATGCAACGTTGTGTGTGACAACTATACTTCAATTTCTAAAAAAAGCTGCTAAATGCATTAAAAAAAAGATTGATAATTCAGAAACTCCATTTAAAATTAGGGACTTTGGGGCACCTGAGTGGCTCAGTCAGTTAAGCGTCTGCCTTCAGCTCAGGTCATGATCCCGGGGTGGGATCAAGTCCCGCATCGGGCTCCCTGCTCAGCAGAGAGTCTGCTTCTTCCTCTGTCCCTCCCCCTGTTCATGCTCGCTCTCCCTCTCGCAAAAATAAATAAATAAAATCTTTAAAACTGGTTTTCTTTTTCATGTATTTTTTTTTTTTAAAGATTTTATTTATTTGACAGAGAGAGATAGCGAGAGCAGGAACACAAGCAGGGGGAGTGGGAGAGGGAGAAGCAGGCTTCCCGCGGAGCAGGGAGCCCGATGTGGGACTCGATCCCAGGACCCTGGGATCATGACCTGAGCCGAAGGCAGATGCTCAACGACTGAGCCACCCAGGCGCCCTCTTTTTCATGTATTAATTCTTGAAGTAAATGGCAATTTGAAGATTAAATCTTAAGTATTCTTTAATACTTAATATGTATCTCCATGTATTACTTATGTATTACTACATAGTAGTATGTATTACATACTATGGAGAAGGCACTAAAGTCCCTAATTTTATTTTATTTTTTTAAAGATTTTATTTAAATTTTCTAGTGTTAAATAGAGTCATCATGTTGTACATTCCATCCCCAGTACTTATTTATCTTATAGCTGGAATTTTGTATCTTTTGACACCTTTCATCCAATTCCCCCTACCCTCCACCCTCTGCCTCTAGTAACCACAAATTTGATCTCTTTTTCTATGAATTGGAGGGTTTGGGGTTTTTTGATTTCACATGGTAAGTGAGAACATACAGTATTTGTCTTTCTCTGACTCAATTTCACTTAGCATAATGCTCTCAATTTCCATTCATGTTGTCACAAATGGCAGGGTTTCCTTTTTTATAACTGAACCACACTCCATTATATATGTATATGACTCACAACTCATTTATCCATTCACCTGTTGGTAGACAACTTAGGTTGATTCTGTGTCTTGACTATTGTGAATCATGTTGCTACAGACATGGAAGGCAGTTATCTTTGACATGGTATTTCTGTTTCCTTCGGATAAATACCCAGAATTAGAATTTACTGGATCATATGGTAGTTCTATTTTTAATTCTTTTCAGGAACTTCCATACTGTTTCCATAGTGGCTGGACCACTTCATAATTCCACTAACCACGCACAAGGGCTCTCTTTTCTCCACATTCTTGCCAACATTTGTTATTGCTTGCCTTTTTGACGACAGCCATTCTAACAGATGTGAGGTGACATCTCATTGTGGTTTTGACTTGCATTTCTCTAACGATTAGTAATGCTTAGCACTTTTTCATCTACCTATTGGTCATTTGCATGCCTTCTTCATTTCTTCAGGTCCTTGGTCCATTTTTTAATTAGATTTCTTTTTTTTGGCTATCGAGTTATATGAATTCTTTATGTATTTTGGATATTAAGCCCTTAGTAGATATGTGATTTGCAAATAAATTTTTCATTCCATAAGTTGTCTTTTCATTTTGTTAATCGTTTCTTTTGTTGTGCAGCTTTTAATCGGATGTATTCCCATTTGTTTATTTTGGAAAAACTTTTCTTAGTATGCTAGTAGGTGTGCTAGTGTTACTTCTCTCCAGGTTAAGACTAAACTCACAAACTTTCCTATGCCTACTTTATATAGAGATGGAAATCACATTTTCCTCTTACCAAAGCTCTCTTCCACCATAAGACCTATTATAATTAAGAATAAAATGAAAAATAAGTCATTACTCATCAGCGTTTCTCACCTCCTTATTACTTCACCCTCTTAATTTTAAAACTAAAAACATAATATCTATGATATGAAACATTTTCAGAGATGCTCACTGGATCTTTATTTCCTAAATCTTTTCTTTTTTTTAAGATTTTATTTATTAGAGAGAGAGAGAGAGCCTGAGCGGGGAGAGGGGCAGAGGGAGAGAGAGAAGCAGACTCCCCACTGAGCAGGGAGCCCAATGCGGGGCTCGATCCCAGGACCCTGAGATCATGACCTGAGCCAAAGGCAGACGCTTAACCGACTGAGCCACCCAGGCATCCCTTTCTAAATATTTTCAATTTGAATTAATATATATGCAGTGAATTTATTTCATGTGTATGTTCCTTAAAAAATTGCCTCAAATCAGGGAAGTCTTAAAATAGGTTTTCAGTTTCTATTCCTATTCTGAGGTTACTTTTCAGCATCCTTATATGAAAGCATGATGACTCATCAGAATTGTGTTGTTTCTTCCAGGGGTATATTTACAAAGCTAGTAGCCATCAAGCAAAAGGAATATTCTGAGAAATATTTGCCCTCCTTCAGTGAATAAGCAACTAATCATGCTTTGTCAGAGGTTAAGTCTCCTTCTGGTCTATCCTAAAAGGCACAGCTGTGGAATTAAAGTGTATTTCAACTCTGAAATGACCTTGGATATAATTAGTTCAAGGATAAAGGCCGTACCAGTTTTTATCCTGTCTCTGTGATAGGTGGAGCTAAGGTTTACAAAATTAAGTCTCTGGGACATTGTGTATGTGACAAAAGGTTATAGCTTTGTGGACAAACTAGAAAAATAAGGAAAATTATATGCACAAAAATGTTATTGTCCTTACAGGGAAATTAGAAAGCTTACCATTTATTGTGAAATTATATTCTTCTGAAATTATGATGTTAAAATGGCATTCCAAATTTTTATTCAGGTTATTGGGTTTGTTGGGATTTTATTTTTGCTTTTGTTTTAAAGAGAGAGTGGAGTGATTTCCTGATCCCTGATATTCAAGTTTGGGAACCATGATTTTTCAGAAAGGCTAGGGAACCTTCTCTTGATGACTTTCCAGCTGTACAAATGTTTGTCACCTCATTACAAGGGTTATCATCAAGAAGCAAAACTTCACCAGGCTGCCTAATAATGTGATAAACCATTATCCTAAACTTCTCCCTGTTCTTTCTTGAGTTAATGCCATCTCCCAAGTAGCACGTCTTTACCGCCTGGATTTAGGGCAAGTAGACGTTATTTTCTGTGAGCCTACATGTATACACATGTACATTTCCCACTCTCACTCTTTCCCTTCCAACAGCGGTTACCATGATCATGATCATTTCAGTACACCCATCTTTTATCACTTCCCTTCAGTGGTTCCCTGCCTCCTTTGGGATGCTATCCATTCTCTTTGATATAGTCTCAAAATATCTTGACTAAGTCTCATCTGTGAGAGATGAGAAGAAGAAAGAAGAAATGGACTTCTTTCAATTCCAAGAATATCTCAGCTCCTGTCTAATTACCTTCATACTTATCCCATCTCTTTCCTTTCCCAACATTTCTGCCTTGCTAACTAACACCTACCTAACCTTCAATTTTCAACTTCACGATTACTTTTTGCTAAAAGATCTTACCAGGCCAACAATATCCTTCTGTCCTCTGCCCAAAGTCAAGTTCCATTTCCTTCTGTTTCACTTGCAGTTCTCCATTTTAAAACTTCTAATCATTTATGCAATACCTACATTCCCTGTAGCTTCCCACTCTACACTGTAAGCTCTGGAAGGGCAAGGGACTGTCTGTTTTATGTTCTTCCATATGACCAATGTCTAACAGGATGCCTCCATATCTTAATACCTGGTATTTGATAAATATTTTCAAATTAATGAATTCCCTCTGCTTTGTCTTCTAAGTCCTTTTCTCTTGTTACTTTTTTTTTATTCTGGCTATTAGTTTCAATGACACATCTTGATTATTTCAAAGATAGTTTACAAATCAATGTTCCAATTTCCAAGGCTCCACTGCTCTGGATTTAATATATGATAATAATGTGTTTTTCCTATAATGTTTCTCCTTTGTGCCACCAAATCATGCTTCTCAAACTCTGGTTGTACTTTTTTTTTTTTCCTAAGTAAGTAAGGCACAGTGAATTCTGGGGCATGATTAACACAAACTGGTATGCTGCTACTGCCCATATTGAGATTCTAGAATGAATGTTTAAGACTCTGCAACATACTTTAACTAGAAGATTGATGACAGCAGGGTTTCTTGGCCATGTCTGGGGGTATGTTACAGTGAAATGATTGAAAGTAAGGTAAGTAGAATAAAGGTTTTTATCAAACGGAAAAATCCATGATAGAAAACAGCCCCATCCCCAGCAATTAAAAAAGAAAAGAAAGAAAGCAGGTGGTTGTGCTGAGCAATGCTTACTAAAAGCCAAGAAGCTGTCACAAACATTTCCAGGACTGGCAAACCAAAAAATGCACTTTGTGTATACAAAACCTGGGAAAGATTTCTAATTATATACTTGTTTTAAACATATTTGTTCATCCAGATAATGATCACTTTCAGGGCTATCATTTTGAAATAAGAAGAGGGAAGGAAAAGGAGGGGCTTATAAAGGAAAGAAACTGCTCCAATTCAAGAATGTTGTAAATTTACAAGACATCGACCCTGAAAATCATCTAAGAAAACTCTTACTAGTTTCTAGATGAGGAACTGAGACATGAATTGCACACTGATTTGCATTCACCCACTCCATGTTTTTTTTAGTGGACCATTAGAATGTCTAAAAAATATAATGAATTTTAAGCAGCATTTAGCAGCACCTTAAATTAGGTGCCATCCCAAACTCCCGGATGCCCTTAAGATCCATGGACTTGACACCCTAGTTATAATTGAATGAACTCTCTCCTTGCTATCTCACATCTAATAAGACTTTTTAAGTTCTGCCATTTTTTTCCTACTCAATATCTCTTAAATTATTTTTTCTTTCTTTCCTAGTTCCAGGGACACAGACAACCGTAATTCTTCACAACTCCACAGCTGTTGGACTATGATCAACCCCTAACTTGTCTCTCTGTAATTCAGCCTGTACCAGAGTAGCCAGAGTAGTGAGAATAATTATCCCAAAGATCATGTCCATCATAGCATAATACATTTTATCCTATCACTCAGAAACTTAAATGGTTCTCCATCGCCCTAGTAAGTCAAAGAAGTTCACAGCAATCAGGAGCTGTGTGTTTCCTGGCAGGAAACTTTCCTTCTTGCACACATATCTGTGAGTTCAACATCATCCATGTTGTGATCTTAGGCAAACTGGAAAGAACACAGCATTGTTTCCCAGCCTTGCCCATCACTAGGTTTACCACCTTGTTGCTGCTCTTTATGGATTCTGAACTGCAGTTTATTTCTCTCTAAAGGATAGATGATTTCACTCTCCACCACGTTGACTTGCTGGGAGAATTAAGAGACATGGTTTAAGTAAAGAACCTGGCATGTACCAACATACTCATACACTTTACTCTTATTTTATATATTTGCCCTGCCTAATTTCACAAAGGATTTGAATAAGCTATCATCTACTCATTCTTTCATTCATTTATTCAATCAAAAAATGCATATTGAAAACATCCTGGTGCAAGACACTATATTAGCAACTTGGGATATAAAGAGGAATAAGATACAATCTCTCACCCTGAAAAACCCTCACATAGTAGCAGAAATAAAAATACAAACATAAAGCAATGTGACTATATGGGAATACCAATAGTGTATTTGGGGACCCCTGAGTAAGGACTCCTAAACTCTACCAAGACTTGGGAGTTGGGTCAAGGAGGATGGGACACCTGATTTCAACCAATAAGCAAAGATGAGTAAAAGTTATAAAAGGCAAAGAGGAAACAAGATTGTCACAGGTAGGTGGTAGATCACTAGAACAATTATTGTGGTTATTATTATTGTAAAGTCCTACACCAGAAAACACTGTCTCAGATCCAAGCTAACTTCTGGTTCCTTACTTACAGCAAACTGTACTGAATTCTTTGCTTTCTTTTTTTTTAAGATTTTATTTATTTATTTGAGAGAGAGAGAATGTGAGTAGGGGGAGGAGCAAAGGGAGAGGGAGAAGCAGACTCCATGCTGAGTGCAGAGCCCCATGCTGGGCTCAATCCCAGGACCCTGAGATCATGACCTGAGCCAAAATCAAGAGTCAGACACTTAACTGACTGAGCCGCCCAGGCACCCCAACTGTACTGAATTCTAACATTGCTCAGTTTATCCATGACTGAATCACATGCATGCCCACACCCAGTCCTTGGACCCCTCTTCTTTGAGCTAGCTCCCAACTTCTATATACCTCAGAATTGTGGTTTAAGTTCCTGAGATCCTTCCTCATAGGATCCTCATCGTCCCTTACCCAGCTTGCTTATTTAAGCCATTTGTTTCTTGCCTACTCCTTCTTGACCACATTGGCCTCCCAGGGTTTTGGATTTAGTCTGTCTGCTGGGAATTGCTCCATCAGACTCTGCTCATCCCAGCCACACATCCCTGGTTATATGCGTGTGACTCCTTCTTGACTTCAGGTCTTTGTTTAAATGTCACATCTTCAAAGAGCCCTCCCCTACTACCGTCCCTTCCCCACCCCCAAATATAAAAGAACAGTCAGTCTCTCGTCCATATGATTCCCTTTAATTTCTGCATTGCAATTATTATCGGGCAATATTTTCATCTGTTTATATGTTTATCTGTTTGTTTCTGTCTTCTTCCATGAGGATGTAAGTTTCATAAGGTTTCAGGGCTTATCCAAGTGCTTAGAACAGTTCTTGGAACATACTACGTTGTCAATAAACATTAGATTAATGAATGAGTAAATGAATGAATGAATATCTCTGCTCTGCCAGTTGATCAAATTCCTGCTCCCCAGACTCTCAGGACCACTAGATTCCTCCGCTTCCTAATTCTAAACTCTTACGATCTTATAGATCCACATGAATCCACATGTGTCCACATGAGTCCATAATTCAAGGTCACCCATTATCTTCCCCAGTCCAAACCTTAATTCATATTTTATTAATTAGCAATTTGAATCCTCTACTTTGGCCAACAACATTTCATTGTCCTCCTTCAACCAAACTTACTAATATTTTTCTTTGGGCCTTGGGACAAGTCATTACCTAGACTTAACTATGGTGTAAGAATTTCTATCATTACCTTCAGGTTCTGGTCAAAAACGACTCTCAGCAAAAGAAACAGTCCACAAAACCAAAAGACAACCGACAGAATGGGAGAAAATATTTGCAAATGACAGATCAGATAAAGGGCTAGTATCCAAAATCTATAAAGAACGTATCAAACTCAACACCCAAAGAAGAAATAATGCAATCAAGAAATGGGCAGAAGACATGAACAGACATTTTTCCAAAGAAGACATCCAAATGGCCAACAGGCACATGAAAAAGTGCTCAACATCGCTCGGCATCAGGGAAATCCAAATCAAAACCTCAATGAGATACCACCTCACACCCGTCAGAATGGCTAAAATTAACAAGTCAGGGAACGACAGATGTTGGCGGGGATGTGGAGAAAGGGGAACCCTCCTACACTGTTGGTGGGAATGCAAGCTGGTGCAACCACTCTGGAAAACAGTATGGAGGTTCCTCAAACAGTTGAAATTAGAGCTACCATTCGATCCAGCAATTGCACTACTGGGTATTTACCACAAAGATACAAATGTAGGGACCCGAAGGGGTACGTGCACCCCAATGTTTATAGCAGCAATGTCCACAATAGCCAAACTGTGGCAAGAGCCAAGATGTCCATCGACAGATGAATGGATAAAGAAGAGGTGGTATATATACACAATGGAATATTATGCAGCCATCCAAAGGAATGAGATCTTGCCATTTGCAATGACGTGGATGGAACTGGAGGGTCTTATGCTTAGTGAAATAAGTCAATCAGAGAAAGACATGTATCATATGACCTCACTGATATGAGGAATTCTGAATCTCAGGAAACAAACTGAGTGATACTGGAGTGGTTGGGGGTGGGAGGGATGGGGTGGCTGGGTGATAGACATTGGGGAGAGTATGTGCTACGGTGAGTGCTGTGAATTGTGCAAGACTGTTGAATCACAGATCTGTACTTCTGAAACAAATAACGCAACATATTTTTTTTTAAGATTATTTATTTGAGAGAGCGAGAATGAGAGAGAGAGTACATGAGAGGGGGGAGGGCCAGAGGGAGAAGCAGGCTCCTCACCGAGCAGGGAGCCCGATGCGGGACTCAATCCCAGGACTCCGGGATCATGACCTGAGCCGAAGGCAGTTGCTTAACCAACTGAGCCACCCAGGCGCCCTAACGCAACATATTTTAAGAAAAAAGAAAAAGAAGAAGATAACAGGAGAGGAAGAATGAAGGGGGGTAAATCAGAGGGGGAGATGAACCATGAGAGATGATGGACTCTGAAAAACAAACTGAGGGTTCTAGAGGGGAGGAGGGTAGGGGGATGGGTTAGCCTGGTGATGGGTATTAAAGAGGGCACATTCTGCATGGAGCACTGGGTGTTAGGCACAAACAATGAATCATGGAACACTACATCAAAAACTAATGATGTAATATATGGTGATTAACATAACAATAAAAAAATTTAAAAAAAAGGACTCTCAAAGGGGGTGCCTGGGGCTCAGTCAGTTAAGCACCCAACTCTTGATTTTAGCTTAAGTCATGATCTTAGAGTCCTGGGATCAAGCCCTGTGTTGGGCTCTGCACTCAGCACAGAGTCTACTTGAGATTCTCTCCCGCTCCCTCTGCTCACTCTCTCTGATTCTCTCTCTCAAACAAATAAATAAATCATTAAAAAAAAAAGAACTACTCTCAAAGTCTTCTCCAATCATCTTCAAATGAGATCTCCCTGCAATCATGTCCTTTATTAGTTTATTCAAGCTGTAACATATTGCAATTTTTAGTGTTGATTTTAATTTTTTATATTACTGAATATACATATTTGTTTTTCCCTTGCTATACTCCAAGTGTTTTAAACTAGTTATCATTTAGCTCTCTGTTTTTTAAAAAACTGTACCTCCCATCACAGTTTCTTGATTTCTCCTCAGGAGATAAAAAGTAAGGAATTTCAAATAAAACTGCATCCTAATTATTGACATGACACAATTTTACTTGTGGTGACTCTTCAGAGTGGCTCAATGTCACCAAATCCCAAATCTTCTTACCTCATTTTTTTTTTAATGCATCACAACCTCTCTCCTCATCTACCAGGACAGTGAGCTCTTTGAGGGCAGAACCCAGTCCCCTTCATCTATGAACCCCTAATAGCTAGCACATTGTTTGACATATAAAGAAGTTCAAGAAAACTTCACTGACGACCAAAATAAAGAAACCGTGTTTCCAAAGGTTGTTGTGATGCATCGTTCAGATCCTTCACTCCACCAACAGCTCAGAACATGGTCCTGAAATGCTGGTGCTACTGCTTTGGCTTCCGTGGAATCATCACAAAGTTTGTCTGCGCTTACTCAATGGGTTGAGCACAGACGACTGCGTCTGTGGGGTCTGTGCTTCAGTACCAATACGTAACCTTCTTTTACTTGTTAACTTCTTTTACTCTTAACTTTCTTTTACTTGTTACTATGGAAAGTCCATTCTTTCCTCAATGGGAAGAAAATTAAATTTATCATATTTAAGGTGCTTCTTCAATGTATCTCGTTTATAGTTTGAAAATTTAGGGTACCTGAGTGGCTCAGTCAGTTAGGCTTCTGCCTTCAGCTCAGGTCTTGGTTCCAGGGTCCAGGGATAGAGCCCCGCATTGGGCTCCCTCCTCCGCGGAGAGCCTGCTTCTCCCTCTGCCCAACTCCTACCCCTGTTTGTGCTCTCTCTCGCTATCTCTCTCTCTCTCAAATAAATAATAAAATCTTTAAAAATTTATTTGCCTATATTGTGTAGAGGGCAAAAAGGGCCCCAGACTTAGAAGAAGCAATTCATGTTTGTGACAAAGAGAAGTGGAGAAAAGTAGTGTGTTACTGAATAGATGCCAAATTAACCAGGGCTTAGGAACAAAGGAAGCAAAGGAGGGACTTTCTTTGCTCACATAAGAGGCAGAAAGGTGAGAACTAGGTAAGGCTGAAAGTCAGAGAGGGATTAGTAACATCTTTTATTTGAGGCTGAGTCTGCCAACTATTCACTAGGGTTCATTATGTTTCCCTTTATTTCATTCCAGAGTTGGAAGCACAGCTGAGCACTGCACATAGGAGTCAAGTAGGCCCAAGTATAAAGGTTGGAGAAAAGCAGTGAGCAGAGGACAGGCAAGATGTTATTCCTTACATGCCCCCCTAATTTCATCATACTCATTGATCCCTCTGTTTATGAGGCTGTTCGCTCAGACATGCACATGGATGGTGCCACAATCCTCTTCTTAACAGCTGCTATTCCTAACCTTGAACATTCTCATTCACTCAGGATTTAATTTTAGTTATAGTATGGGGTAACTCAAGTCAGCATGTGGTTATGAAAAGTTTAATAGCATCTCTTATAATTCTGGAAGCACTGAAAATTTATTAATTTTACATTAGTTTCCTTGTAACACCATAATTTATCATATATGCTGCCAACCCTTCAGTTGATTGAACATGGGAAGTTTAACTATATAGATGACTTAAGCTTTAATCTCTGTAATAAGTTATTTTGTGTAAGAGGTAAGCCACCTTCCCAGAGTTTAGCCAACCTTATTTTCTATTATAGTTTTATTTTTCATGTTGATTCATACTTAAGTATCCACTCTTTTGGTTCATTCCATTCCTACAGAATTTTAACCTCATTCTCCCTTGAGGAGCTATAAATTATTTATCTTGGAATCTTTTAAAAATTCTTGTGGTTCAAAATTTTTCAGTAGTAAGACTATTCTCGTCACTATGAGACAATCCCTCAATAAAAGCAGAATTAAGTTTGGCACTGTTAATCTTCCACTCCATATTCTTTTTCTTAGCAAAACAAAAATTTATTTGTGGGTTACCACAACCCTTCTAGCTTCTCTTTTTGTAAACATTCATTTTTATATTCAGATCTTTTGTTAACAAGGGGGAATTAAAAAGTAAAGAATGACTCAACACTTCCCTTTCAAAACCTTATATCCTAATTAAGGGCATGAAAATACATGCACACATGAGGGGCACCTGGATGGCTCAGTCAGTTAAGCCTCTGACTCTTGGTTTTGGCTCAGGTCGTGATCTTAGGGTCATGAGATTGTGCCCCGAGCGGGGTTCTGTGCTCAGCCTGGACTCTGCTTGCCCCTCTTCCTCTTCCTCTGTCCCTCTCCCCACTCTTTCTTTCTCTCTCTCTCTCAAATAAATAAATAAATAAAATCTTTTAAAAAATAAGGAGAATACATACACACACACAAAAAAGCAATAATGGCAATAATAATAATCATAGTAGTAGTGGTAGTAACAGTAATTGTAATAATAAGCTTTATGGAACTTTGCCATTTTCAACAGACATTCTCTTATTTGATCCTATAATGGCCCTATAAGATAGATATTATTATCATCCCCATTTTACACATGAGAAAACCAAGTACAAAAAGTTGATATGACTTAAGGCGCCTGGGTGGCTCAGTCGTCAAGCGTCTGCCTTCAGCTCAGGTCATGATCCCAGGGTCCTGGGATCGAGCCCCGCATTGGGCTCCCTGCTCCAGGGGAAGCCTGCTTCTCCCTCTCTCACTCCCCCTGCTTGTGTTCCCTCTCTCGCTGTGTCTCTCTCTGTCAAATAAATAAACAAAATCTTTAAAAAAAAAAAGTTGATATGACTTGTCCAAATTTTCTTAACCATAACCGGAGGTTGAAATTGGTCTTCTAACTCCAAAGACTACTGCTTCCACACTGTCCCTCAATGATGAAAAAATAGTACATTACTCTCTGCCTCAAGTCACCCGTATCACATAGTATTAGGATTTGAGGCACAGAGGAAGCACTCTAATTGTATTATTAATATTTTTATTTCTAAATTCTATAAGAAAGGGAAGAATATTTCAAGGAAAAGTTGGGACTTGGACTCTGGACAATGGGACCTGTAACTGGAAGAGGGAAGAGACATTCCTGTCTGTAGAGTTACAAAAGTAAAGCTCTAGTTTCTATAATAGGCATGTCTTATGCAGGACACTGGGAGATCTTCCTCACCTGATGAGCTGTAGTGAAAGATGTTCTAATACAAAGTCTGGTGACAAATAATAGTATTGCATGCCCCTGAATGCTGGGCTGAGGAACTATTTTATAGGCAATCATGAGTCTCTGGAGGGTTTGATGCTCAAAAGTGACAAGATCAAATAAATCACTGCTTTAGTCAGATATTTCATGCACTTAGCAAAAGAAAGATCAGCTAAGACACTGCTCTAAAAATCCAGGTTTTGGTGATGACCATCTGGACTAGAGGAGGGCAATGGGGAGGGAGAAGAAAGGAACAAATGTGAAACAAATTTGAAAAGAAAAGACAGTACAATTTGGCAGCTGATTAGAAATAGAGTAGAAAAAAGAGTCAAAGACCTCACTGAGCTTTCAAGCCTGGGTAAAGGCTCTAATAAGAACACAGAAAGACTATAGTGAAGCCACTCCAGGTTATAGAGTGAAGAAAGAAATCTAAGAAATGATAAACTAGCAGGAATGGGCATGTTCTCAAGTACATTTAAAAAAAAATGTTCAAACATACTGAAATCAGGGATGCCTGGGTGGCTCAGTTGGTTAAACGTTTGCCTTCAGCTCAGTCATGATCCCAGGGTCCTGGATTCGAGTCCTGCATTGGGCTCCTTGCTCAGCAGGGAGCCTGCTTCTCCCTCTGCCTGCTGCTCCCCCTACTTGTGCTCTCACGCTCTGACAAATAAAATCTTAAAAAAAAAAACTTACTGAAATCCATTATCCCTCTATTGATATCTCCAAATCAACAGATAATAAGAATATTATCTTGGGCATTTTGTAAGATTATAACTACCCTTGCATTGACAAGAAGAGTAAATAGCAGCTTGACAACATTCCAGTTGAAATCAATTCATATATCTCTTAATTCATAAATAACTTCTTGAAAACATTTTATTCATTAATTATCACATACATTTAAATCACAACAAAGTGTTCCTTTCTTCTTCTGTCAAAGCAATTTCTAGAATCATGTCTGATTACCACATTATTGCTTTATTCCAGTTTATTTTATGTATAGAATTATAGTCCTCATTCTGTCTTCTAGAGTCCTAGACCGAAAGGATTTTTTTTTTTAAGATTATTTATTTATTTATTTTTGAGAGAGAGAGAGAATGAGAGAGAGAGAAAGCACATGGGGGGAGGGTCAGAGGGAGAAGCAGACTCCCCGCTGCGCAGGGAGCCCGATGCGGGACTCGATCCAGGGACTCCAGGATCATGACCTGAGCCGAAGGCAGTTGCCTAACCAACTGAGCCACGCAGGCGCCCCCGAAAGGATTATATGGTGTGAAGGAGCTACCCAATAGACATTTATTCTACACCAGTGGTTCTTAAACTTTTTGGTCTCAGGAACCCTTAACATTCTTAAAACTCATTGAGGACCCAAGAAAGTTTCTGATTATATGGCTTATATCTACTGCATTTGAAATCAAAACAGTAATGTTTGAAACAATTATCTATATATTCATTTTTAAATAACAATAATAGGGGCTCCTGGGTGGCACAGTAGGTTAGGCTTCCAACTCTTGGTTTTGTCTCAGGTGGTGACCTCAAGTTGTGAGATTGAGCCTCATGTCAGGGCGGAGTCTGCTTGGGATTCTCTTTCCCTCTCCTTCTGCCCCTCCTGCTCATGCACTCTCTCTCTAAAAAAATAGATGAAATCTTTTTAAAAGATTAACCATAATAAATGTAAATATATATTTAAATGAAAATAACATTTCTCAGCCAAAAAATTTTAGGGAGAAGGGTGACATTATTGGATACTTTTGCAGATTTCTTTAATATCTGGCTGAAGAGAAGTAGCTGAAATCTATCATTTCAGTTAAAATCTATGAAGAAAATCCAACCACACACAGATACGCTACTGGAAAAGGAGGGATATTTTAATAGTCCTCTTAAAAATTACCTTTGATACCACACATGGCATTGATAACAAGTGGTAATTTCTTAAAGGTGAGCTGAAATGGGAAAGCTGAAACCAAATATCAATAAACTTACTCTTCTGTCTTCAAATAAATCCATTGGTCTGTCTTACCCAGATCTTTCAGCCATGCAGGATTTTGGAATGTTTGTCATTTGTTAAATATAAATTCATTGAAATTATGCAGCTCTTTAAAATGCCAACATATTTCATTATAGAAAATGAAACATCACATGTGTTACTATTACTACCAATCTCATTAGAAAAGTCTTTGAGTATTTAGAAGCTCTCAAGCTCGCAGTGCTGGATATAAGTTTTCCAAAATTCTAATTGTCATGTGAAACTTCAAATGCTACTATTGGCAACAAACACTTGGTTATTTTTCCTGAAGTCACAGGCTTACTTCATTCATTTTGAGAAAATGAATGTCAAATTTAAAGTCTAAAAACCATAATTTGTCTGTAATTTGGACTTTACTTATTTATTTGAGAGAGAGACCATGAGCGGGGGGGGGGGGGGGGGCGGGGGGAGGGGGAGAAGCAGACTCCCCACTGGACAGGGAACCTTATGCAGGACTCCATCCCAGGATCATGGGATCATGACCTGAGCCAAAGACAGATGCTTAAATGACTGAGCCACCCAGGTGCCTAAGAGTTGAGATTTAATAAAATTACTAAGCTTTAATACTTCATAAAGGCCATTCTTAAGTGACACTGACTTTTTTTTTAATTGAGATTGCATGGTGGTAAAATATTCAATGACAATAGCACAGGTGCCCGTACTAATTGTGAAGAGTACAATGACTTATAGTAATGGTTACATAAATCATGTAAAAATAATACCTTAGTATTATTATATTTTGTCTTGTTGACCTCCTGATAGGATTTTAGGGACCCATAGGTATCCACATATAACATTCCAGCTACCATTGCTCTAGAGCATTCTGGTAACAGCTAATGTTTATAGTCTCTTCCTATGTGCCAGATTCTATTCTAAACACTGAGTTATTTAAAATCTGAATTTATGTGTTGAAGGGCATCTCAGCTCCCTCCATAGTTTGGCTATTGTGGACATTGCTGCTATGAACATTGGTGTGATTGTGCCCCTTCTTTTCACTACATCTGTATCTTTGGGGTAAATACCCAGTAGTGCAATTGCTGGGTATAGGGTAGCTCTATTTTTAACAATTTGAGGAACCTCCATACTGTTTTCCAGAGTGGCTGTACCAGCTTGCATTCCCACCAACAGTGTAAGAGGGTTCCCCTTTCTCCACATCCTTGCCAACATTTGTTGTTTCCTGTTTTGTTAATTTTTAAATGGATTAAGAAGATGTGGTACATATACACAATGGAATATTACTCAGCCATCACAAAGGATGAATACCCACCATTTGCATCAACATGGATGGAACTGGAGGGGTTTAAGCTAAATGAAATAAGTCAAGCAGAGAAAAACAATTATCATATGGTTTCACTCATATGTGAATAAGGAATAGCAAGGAGGACCATAGTGGAAGGGAGGGAAAACTGAAGGGGAGAAATCAGAGAGGGAGGTGAACCATGAGAGACTATGAACTCTGGGAAAAAAACTGAGGGTTTCAGAGGGGAGGGGGGTGAGGTGATGGGGTAGCTGGGTGATGGGTATTGAGGAGGGTATGTGTTGTGATGAGCACTGGGTGTCATAAGCAACTAATGAATCATTGAACATTACATCAAAAACTAATGATGTACTATACAGTGGCTAACTGAACATAATAAAAAATAAATAAATAAAATAAAATCTGAATTTAACATCTTTTTTACTTTAATGAGAAATATAAACGAATTCAATTAAATTGAAATATACTTTTCAACAGAACACATTGAATAAATGCTCTAAGTAACTTGAGATCTAAAGTATAGTTGAGGGTGCCCAGATGACTCAGTTGGTCAAGCGTCTGCCTTTGGCTCAGGTCATGATCCCAGGGTCTTGGGATCAAGTCCCACATCGGGCTCTCTGCTCAGCAGGAAGTCTGCTTCTCCCTCTCACTCTCCTTTTCACTCCCTCTCTCTCTCTCTTTCTTAAATAAATAAATAACATCTTAAATAAAAAAATTAATAAATACAGTACAGTTGACCCTTAAACAATGAAGGTGTTGGGGTGCTGACCCCCCATATAGTTGAAAATCTGTGTGTAGCTTTTTTTTTAATGTGATGTATCACACTGGTTGATTAGCAAACATTGTACCACCCTTGCATCCCTGTAATAAATCCCACTTGATCATGGTGAATGATTTTTTTAATGTATTGCTGGATTTGGTTTGCTAATATTTTGTTGAGGATTTTTGCATCTATGTTCATCAGGGATATTGACCTGTAGTTCTCTGTTTTTGTAATGTCTTCATCTGGTTGTGGTATCAGAAAAATGCTGCTCTTGTAGAATGAATTTGGAAGCTCTCTTTCCTCTTCTATTTTTTGGAATGGTTTGAAAAGAATAAGTATTAACTCTTCTTTATTTTTTATTAGGTTTTTAAATTTTAATTCCAGTGTAGTTAACATGCAATGTTATTTTAGTTTCAGGTGTACAGTGTAGTGATTCAACAATTCTATACATTACTCAGTGCTCATCTTGATAAGTGCTCTTAATCCCCTTCACCTATTTCACCCATCCCCCAACCCTCTCCCCTCTGATATGTTTTATGTTAAATGAGTACCCTCAGTTAAAGTTATTATTTTTTTCAACAAGAACATTTTTTACTTGAAGCATTCTTCAGAATACATCATTCTAAAAGATATATGTAAGACCTTCCATACAAGAAAAATAGAATACACATTTTCTTCAAGTACACATAGAAGAATCCCCTGGTCAAGTCACATAAAAAGATAATATATATATTATAAAAAGATTATATATATATATATTTCAAGTTTAAGAGGACTGAAATCATACCAAATATATTCTCCAACCACAATGGTACAAAACTAAAAATCAACAATAAAACAAAGCAGGAAGAATCTACAATGTAAATATTAAATACTTAATATATGAATAGTAAATAACACACTACTGCACAAGCAATGAGCTAAATAAGAATGGCAAATTAAATGGCAAATTAAATGGCAAATTAAAATACATCTCAAAACTGTTGACGATATTTCCAAAACCTATGGGATGTAGCAAAAGCAGATGTTAGAGTGAAATTTATGCTATAAATGTTTATATGAAGAAAAAAAGTTCAAATAAACAACATTACACCACAAGGAACTAGAAAAAGAAGAAACATAACTGAAATTTAGTAGAGGAAAGAAATAACAAAGAAAAATAATAAATAAACAAAATAGAGCCCAGAATAAATAATAACATAACATTGAAAGTAATGACCAGCTTTTCCAAAAAATAAACAAAATTGATAGTGCTTTAACTACATTAACTGAGGAAAAAAAAGAGAGAAGACTCAAAAGCCAAAATGAGAAACAGGAGAGAAAACAATACAACAGATAGCCACAGAAATACGTAGTGTGATAGCAAAGTATTATAAACAATTATACACTAACAAATCAGATAACTTAGAAAAAAAAAACAGGTAATTCCTAAAAATGCACAACTTATCAAGATTGAATCATGAATATTGAATCCAAGAAATATGAAATCTTAGACCAATAAGAAGAATGAAAGTTAAATTAGGAATCAAAAATCTTCCAGCACAGAAAATCCCAAGATCATATGGTTTCATTGGTGAATTCTATCAAACATTAAAAAAATAAAAATTAATGACCACCTTTATCAAAATCTTACAAATAAAAGAATAGAGGGAACACATTCAAAATCATTCCATGAGGCCAGTACTATCCTGATATTGAAGCAGGACAAAAACAATACAAGAACAAAAAAGTCTAGTTTGTTCAATATAAATATTGCTACTCCAACTTTCTTTTGACATCTGTTTGCATGATAAATGTTTCTCTACCTCCTCACTTTCTTTTTCTTTCTTTCCTTCTTTCCTTTCTTTCTTTCTTTCTTTCTTTCTTTCTTTCTTTCTTTCTTTCTT
>NW_027397075.1:37893885-37917753 GCF_003265705.2 Callorhinus ursinus
CTTTCTTTCTTTCTTTCTTTCTTTCTTTCTTTCTTTCTTTCTTTCTTTCCAGATTTTATTTGTTTATTTGAGAAAGAGAAAGAGAGCAGGAGCAGGGTGGGGCAGGGGGACAGACAGAGAGGGAGAAGCAGACTCCGCACTGAGCAGGGAGCCTGACTCAGGGCTTGATTCCAGGACCCTGAGATTATGACCTGAGCTAAAGGCAGAGACTTAACCAACTGAGCCACCCAGGAGCCCCTCCCTCTTGTGTATTTTTATAATTTTGGTTATTGAGTTCCTCTCTGATTGGTTCTTTTTTATACTTTCTATCTCTTTACTGAAGGTCTTACTCATATCCTCCACTCTTTTCTCAAGTACAGTGAATATCTTTATGACCATTACTTTAATTCTATATGAGGCATATTGCTTATATCTGTTTCATTTAGCTCTTTTGCTGTGATTTTGTCCTGCTCTTTCATCTGGGACATATTCCTCTGTCTCCTCATTCTGTCTAACTCTCTGTTTCTCTGTATTAGGAAAGTTAGCTATGTCTCTTGATCTTGAAAGTAGTGGCCTTATGAAGAAAAGGTCCTATAGTGCCTTATAGTGCAATGTTCCCTGGTTACTAGAACCTGGAACTTCAGTGGTGTCCCCTATGTGTATTGTGTGCCCCCTACTGTTGTGGCTGAGCCACACATGCCTTTAGTGCAGTCAGCTACAATGGCCCTCTTTGCCTGTTGTGGGCAGGGTTGGGTCCCTGTGCTGTTAAGGGGCCAGTCTGGGGTCATCTTGTGCTTATAGCTGGGTCAGACCAGATGCCTGCATTCAACCTGTTTGCTGGAACTATGGTTACATCAAACTCACTTTGCATTGTCTCCGAAGAGGCTTTCATGGGCAGGGCTGGCAGTCAGACCAGATGTCTGTCCCTAGTCTGTCTTTTGGATTGCAGTGACCCTGAACTACAGGGCTCTCTCTCTGTGCTGCCCCCTGTGAGGTTTTTGATGGTGGGTGGGACTAGTAGTCAGATTAGATGTCCGACCCCAACCCACTGCTGGGGCTGCAGTCTAACTGGTGTGTATGGTTATCTGCCCTCTCTGCAGGGCAAGAGTAACTTTGGAGTGGTGCTGTCCACTGTTGCAGAATGAGGCACATCAGGCACTGTTTTGGAGGGACTCCTGCCAAGTGGGGCAGGTTGGATGGGGCACTTTTTAACTCTAGCCATGTATAACTTTTGACTCCCCAAAAACTTAACCTTTAATAGCCTACTGTTGACTGGAAGCCTCACTGATAACATAATCAATTAACATCACTTTTGTAAGTTATATGGATAGCATACTGTGTTCTTACAATAAAGTAAGCTAGAGAAAAAATGTTATTAAGAAAATCATAGGAAAGAGAACATACACTTATAGTACTGCACTGTATTTATTGAAAAAAATCCACATATTAAGTAGGCCTGCACAGTTCAAACCTGTGTTGTGCAAAGATCAACTGTATGTATTTTAAATGATATGCAGTGGTAAACTATGAAAAAGTCGACATTTTTACAGGACTGTAATTAGAATAAGATTTCCCCAATTCTTTTTTTTTAAGATTTTATCTATTTGCTTGAGAGAGAGAGAGAGAGAGAGAGAGAGCACAGAGGGAGAGGGAGAAGCAGACTCCCCTCTGAGCAGGGAGCCCGATGTGGGGCTTGATCCCAGGACGCTGAGATCATGACCGGAGCCAAAAGCACTTAACTGACTGAGCCATACAGGTGCCCCAATTTCCCCAATTCTTAACACTAATTCCTCCAGTTGTCAAGGAATTAACCAAAAGTCTTAGAAGAAATTATGCCTACTTAGTGGTATAGCAATTTTAGGAGGATCCAGTTTCTATCTTCAAGAAGCTTATACAAGCTTAGAATCAAATTCCAATTCCGGCTTTGCTATTTAAGTGTTACTGCATAATATAAACCACTAACTTTTGGGGGCTTTAGAGAATTAAAGGAAAAATTTTAAAGTGCACAAAATGACCTCAGGTCTGTGTCCATTAAAAGAAAACCTAGATCTGACTCAAATTCTAAGCCAAGAGTTATTTAGAAGGGCTGTTGGGTTAGATGCTCCCTCTGTGGAAGTGGCTAGTAAGTGGGCCTTTGGTGCTGAGTTATAGGCATTGGAATATAGAAAAAACTTTTAGACACTATGGAGACATCTGTGTGCTCCAATCACACTAATCTAGATGATTGAACCAATGACTCAAAACCTAACAAACCAAAACACTAGTTTCTCTAGACTTAGCACTGTATCATCTTATCTGTCTTGTTTACTAAACTTAGTTTTTGTAACTGTAAAACTGGTCTAATAAAATTGGCCTAATAATTTAGGATTATCCAGAGCTAGCAATATGGTATAATTCCAAGATAGCGTGTTCATGGCTAGAAGTAGTTCATTTACAGGACAGTTTTGGTGTCATAAAATCTAAAAGTAAAGGATGAGAGTATGAAAGGCTCTCAAACCAACTTCTAGGATTACCCCAAATTACCAATTTTCACTGTAATCTGGGATGAAGGAATATAATGTTTGTCATCAGTCGTCATCATGACCACCGGAAAAAGGCCTGGAAATGTGTCCTGTCAGTACCTGTTGAAAGGTAAGGACACAGCATTCTCTTACAGGTCAGCAGGGGGTGTCAGGCCACCAGACTTCTTGCTCTAATGGTAAACTCCTGCAGTTGCAGAAGAAATCTTTTGATGAACAAAGCATTCAAATGAAATTCATCCATGATGGCTACAACTCGTACTTCATTTCCTTCCATTTATTTAATATTTTGTTTTGATTTTCAGAACTACTTTCCTGTAGAAAGTGAATACATTGCCACATAAAAAAATTAGGTTCCTGGACCCAGTTCCAAAGTGTGTGTGGAGGCTTCCCCCCACCAACAAGCAATTCTTGAACACTAGCAGGGTGTCCTAGAATTCAACCCCATTCTGACACTATTTACCTGTGGATAGAATCAGATTCTACTCATAAAGAACCCAATCCCACAAGATCGCCCCCCACCAAGTTGTTACTTATGCTTCTGACCTACAGGCTACAAATTGAAGGTTCCAACAATCCCTCCTTGGGGTTTGATTAATTTGCTAGAATTACTCACAGAACTGAGGAAAACCCATTTACTCACTAGATTACTGATTTATTTCAAAGGATATTAAAGAATACAAATCAACAGCCAGATGAAGAGATACATAAGTTGAGGTCTAGAACAAAGGAGCCTCTGCCTTCATGGAGCTTGGGGCCCAGCATGGTGGCATGTTGAAGTATTCTGGTACCCCAACATAGAAACCTCCCACCCCAACCTCATCCTTTTGGGTTCTTAATGGAAGTTTCATTATGATAGGCATGACTAATTAACTCATTGGCCATTGATTCAACCTCCAGCCTCCCTCACCTCCCAGAAATCAGAGGGTCGGACTAGAAGTTCCAAACCTCTATTTCCAGTTGGTTCTCTTGGCAACTAGCCTCCTCACCTTTGTTAACATAAACACTGTTTTGGTGGAAAGGACTTGTTATGAATAACAAGATACATTTTACCTTTATGGGTCTGAAGCAACTGAGGACAAGAGACCAAATATTATGATAAAAGGTGCTGCCACTGCCGTTATTGCTCAGGAAATTCTAAGTTTAGGGAGCTATGAGCTCTGATGCAGACTATATATATAAATATATATATTTATATTTATATTTTTAAATGATTTTATTTATTTATTTGAGAGAGAGAGAAAGAGAGCATGGGGGAGGGGGTGGAGGGGCAGAGGGAGAGGGAGAAGCAGACTCCCTGCTGAGCAGGGAGCCCTACATGGGGCTCGATCCCAGGACCCTGAGATCATGACCTGAGCTGAAGGCAAACACTTAACCAACTGAGCTATCCAGGCACCCTTATATATTTCTTATAAAGCACAATATTGTAATAAATATATTAAAAATTCTTAGCTTATATTTTACAAACCCGTCCTTATTTATCACTGTCAGAAAAATCAACTCATTTAAAAATATGATTGAATCTAGTTTATCATGCTTTTCCAAAGAAACAAATAAACAAAAAAATCAGCTCAGGAAAAACTACAGAATTCCTCATGTAATGAGGAGCATTGCAGAGTGTAATGATAGAAGAACTTTGAGAAGAGTGGTTATATTACTAACAAATAGGCAGCGTTTTTCTCTATGAAATTCAAATTACATACTAAGAAATGCAACTGATACTCTATACAGTTGCATCTTGGCATGACATATTGAAAGCTGGTAGAGGATCACACAGTCAGGGTGGGTGTACCAAGACAATCTGGCACACAGAGACAACAGAGGGGTGGTGAGGCAAGATTGGGAAACTGAGGCTGGAGGAAATTTTTTTTTCATTCTAATTGTAAAACAAAATTAAGAACAAATATAAAATGCTTAGCTGGGGGGCACCTGGGTGGCTCAGTCAGTTAAGCATCTGCCTTTGGCTCAGGTCCTGATCCTAGGGTCCTGGGATCAAGCCCCACATGGGGCTCCTGGCTCTGCGGGAGCCTGCTTCTCCCTCTCCCTCTGCTGCTTCCCCTGCTTGTTCTCTCTCTCTCTCTCTCAAATAAATAAATACAATCTTAAAATATATATATATATATATATATATATATATAATGTTTAGCTGGGGGTAAATATAAGAGGAAATAGTTTGCATTTTTATTATTATTTTTATTTTATTTTATTATATTATGTTAATCACCAAACATTACATCATTAGTTTTTGATGTAGTGTTCCATGATCCATTGTTTGCATATAACACCCAGTGCTCCATTCAATACACGCCCTCTTTAATACCCATCATCAGGCTAACCCATCCTCCCACCCCCCTCCCCTCTAGAACCCTCAGTTTGTTTCTCAGAGTCCATAGTCTTTCATGGTTCGTCTCCCCCTCCGATTTCCCCCCCTTCATTTTTCCCTTCCTGCTATCTTCTTCTTCTTTTTTTTTTAACATATAATGTATTATTTGTTTCAGAGGTACAGGTCTGTGATTCAACAGTCTTACACAATTCACAGCGCTCACCATAGCACACACCCTCCCCAATGTCCATCACCCAGCCACCCCGTCCCTCCCACCCCCCACCACTCCAGCAACCCTCAGTTTGTTTCCCGAGATTAAGAATTCTTCATATCAGCGAGATCATATGATATATGTCTTTCTCTGATTGACTTATTTCACTCAGCATAATATCCTCCAGTTCCATCCAGGTCATTGCAAATGGCAAGATCTCATTCCTTTTGATGGCTGCATAATATTCCATTGTATATATCTACCACATCTTTATCCCTTCATATTTTTTATTATTTTTAATTTTTTTAAGATTTTATTTATTTGTCAGAGCACAAGCAGGGGGAGCAGCAGAGGGAGAGGGAGAAGCAGGCTCCCCGCAGAGCAGGGAGCCTGATGCGGGGCTCGATCCCAGGACCCCAGGATCATGACCTGAGCCGAAGGCAGACGTTCAACTGACTGAGCCACCCAGTTATCCCTGCAATTTGTTTTTTTTAAACCTGAAAAAATTATAGTAGTCCCCACTTATTCATGAGAGATACGTTCCAAGACCCCCAGTGGATGCCTGAAATTGTGGCTAGTACCGAACCCTCTAGAGACTGCTAGAGACTGTGTTTTTCTTATACATACATGCCTATGATAAAGTTTAATTTATAAATTAGGCACAGTAAGAAATGAACTATTGTTCATAAATAATAATAAAATAGCACAATTATAACAATATACTGTAATAAACGTTATGTGAATGTGGTCTCTCTCAAATTACCTTACTCTATAGTACTCACCCTTCTTGCGATGGTATGAGATGATAAAATGCCTAGGTGATGGGATGAAGTGAGGGGAACGATGGGTTTTGTGATGTAGCCTTAGGCTACTATTGACCTTCTGATTATACATCCGAAGGAGAATCACCTGCTTCCAGACCATTGACCCAGGTAACTAAAACCTGAAAAGTGAAACCACTGATTGATGGAGGACTACTGCTGTGGAAGAAAACAAACAAACCCTCTTTGAGGGAAAATAACAGAGGGAAAGCCTACATTCTTTTCATTCGGTATTCTGTTTGTATACTGATAGAAACTAGGAAGCTGGGCTTAACAACCTACACTGTCATACTAGCTACTTGTTCTCACCTACCACTGAGTTCCCAGTGATTGCAATTCAATTGATGTTAGCAACTGATTTAAGAGGTTTAAGTTAAACTGTGTTTAAGAGGTTGTAGAGGGCGCCTGGGTGGCTCAGATGGTTAAGCGTCTGCCTTCGGCTCAGGTCATGATCCCAGGATCCTGGGATCGAGTCCCGCATCAGGCTCCCTGCTCCTTGGGAGCCTGCTTCTCTCTCTCTCCCTCTGTCTCTCATGAATAAATAAATAAACTCTTAAAAAAAAAAAAGAGGTTGTAGAAAGTAAACTAGGTATATAATGTCTTTTGTATTAATAGATAAACATAGGTCTGACCTAGGACGCCTGGGTGGCTCAGTTGGTTAAGCATCTGCCTTCGGCTCAGGTCATGATCCCAGGGTCCTGGGCTCAGCAGGGAGCCTGTTGCTCTCCCTGCTTGTGCTTTCTCTCTCTCTCTCTCTCACTCTGACAAATAAATAAATAAATAAATAAATAAAATCTTTACAAACGAACAAAAAACATAGGTCTGACCCATTCACGATTGTGCAAGTAGTTTTCATCAGCTTGGTGATTTTACTCCTCAAGTGGGTCAGGCAATCTGGATCTAGGTGACAGATTAGGACCATTCATAAACTTTTGAATAAAGGTCAATGTTTCTCAAGGAAAGGAATCTAAATGTGGAAAAAAGTGGAGGTTTCTGTTTGTTTAACCTAACTCTGCATCCAATCATTTACCTATATGCATACAGCCTACATAAGTAATATATATTCTCTACCTATTTAACATTGAGAACAAGACCTGAAAGACAGTGAAGTCTAAATATTAGGTGCTTGGCGACATTTCAATAATAAGTTGATTCATTATATGTTGTCAGAGAAGGTTCCACAGTGCTGGAACAGTTATTCCAAAGCACTTATATTGCACTAGAAATGTCCCCTTTTATGTGTGCTCGATGTGGATACTGGTTAAAAACAACATTTGGGGGTTAGGGGGAGTAAGTAATCAAGAGGCAGTAGTATGAATAACCTTGTATGCCCTTCAGAAAATGCGTAATAACCGTGTCCTGTCTCGAAACATCATAGTTCATTAGGTTTCTGAATACCCTATTCAATCATTTCAAAGCTTGTCCATGGTTAAAGAGTAACAATATGATTATTTCCCTTTCCCCAAGGGAATTACCAAATTGCAATATCCTGTTATGGAGACCCAGGCCTCTGACACACATACTGAATATTAAAGCCTCGCTCACTCGGAATAATTGCAGTGCGTGCAGCTTCATTGTTCTGAGTGGGGTCTCTGGTGTTCTTTCATAAGTACTTCAATTTATAAACTATTCTGAAAAAAACATGGCTTGTTAGTTTCTAGTACATTTTGTAATGCACCAAGATGTCAGCGAGTTCTGCTACTCAGAGTTCATGCTATGGTTGAAGCCATATTGTCACAAAAGAGCCAGACAGAAACTGATCTTTTCTCTAGGAAATAATAGCAAACAGCAAAACAAGCAAAATTGTCAAATTTGAAGCTCAGATGTTGGTTTTAAGGATCTCCAACCTCTCCTTTGTCACTATTCCCTTTTTATTAACAGCATTCACTCTTCCTTCTGAGGCCCACTGGGACCACATTTTCTACCCCCATCACTCAAACCTAGCCCTGAAAATAAGTAAATAAAGACAAGTACTCATTCACACCATCCTCTTAACATCTAAGAATAACCAGTTTAATATACAGATGGCCCATTCTTTGAAAGTAATTTTAGGCAAGTAAAAGCAGAATGCAAAAGACGTAGGTTGAAAGAAGCCCAAGACTACATAGAAGTTTTGTCTGAGCCAATGCATTGCTTTTGTCTATCCACTCCTGCTATCTTCTGCGCTGAGAACTTCAGACTCCAGAAATCCAAAATGTGTTCTCATTTCAAAACACTCCCATCCCTATCTGTGCACCCCTGAATAATCACACTTGCTGATTTACACAATATTACAGTTTTCCACACGAAAACTTGTTAGGAGCTGGACCAGGTGGTAGCAATACAAATAAATGGCTAATACAGGACACCTGCCTTTAACAGTAGGCTCCTGCTTATCGGAAAAATGTTGCTCCGAACCAACCAGTGCATGTTAGGCTCTCAATAGCAGCTGCTCCCTAAGGGTGAAGAGAGGTTAGTACAGAGAGATAGAAATGTTACTTGGAAAACCTCCCAGTGGGGGCAGCTCGAGGCAATGTAAGCAGAGGCTAAAACCCAAAGGAAGAGATATTCCCCAGCATTGGGAATTAGGAATGTCTAATCTCCACATTTCTCAACTGGGAGATATTCCTGAAGACCATTAGGAAATTCCATCTAGCGGACGAATAGCAATGGCCCTGGCCATTTCCTCTATCTCAATTCTACCTTCATATGGAAGAAGAGGAGCATTACACATTGCCACTGGTTGTTGTAATGTTTCTATGTGAGAAATGCAGAAGCCTGCCTGCCAAAACCCCAAATGGGAAAGGAGTGATAACTGGTGGCACCTGGTTGGAAAAGAAAGAAGCTTTCAAGCAAAGAAAGCAACCTCATGGGCAGAGAGCTAAGGAATCAGTGGGGGTGATGTTTGATAGTTACGCTTAATTTTATCTTGAGTAAATTATAAAAAGAGACCATGGTGAAAAATATTTGTGCCTGATATCTTTTCCTTGATGTTCTTAATATTTTGTTACCTTAAAAAAGCAAATAAATTCCCTCGGTTTCAATACAGAGATGAGGGTCTCTCCTGATCTTCCACCAAATACTGCATTAAAAAGCAAGTTTAGAACACATCACAAATTTTCTTTTGGTCTACTTGGCCAAACAAAGAATCAAAAGAAAAGACATCATCAGTATCTTTTGGCATTTTGAAATCAAGGTCATGAAGTTACTTGATTTAGGCACTTCTTGTGAGTGTCTCCATGTTTTGCCTATAATAACTTCTCCATCCAAATTTTTTATTCTATGAGTACCACAGTAAAAGGAAGAAAACATATTGATTGACAGTGTGGCTCCAACCTCATTGGTCACTGATCACTGATATGTTTTTTAATTAACTTTAATTTTGGAAATTAATTATTAACTAAAAATTTTTTTTAAGATTTTATTCATTTGATAGAAAGAGACACAGAGAGAGAGGAAACACAAGCAGGGTGAGTGGGAGAGGGAGAAGCAGGCTTCCCGCTGAGCAGGGAGCCAAATGTGGGGCTCGATCCCAGGACCCCGGGATAGAGTCCGCATGGGGCTCCCTCCTCCCTCTGTTCTTGTGCTCTCTCTCTGTGTCAAATAGATAAATAAAATCTTTTTAAAAAAATATGGTTTAACTGAACACAGTAAGTGTGATAACATTTTCAGACAGATCAGTTTGGAGGCAACGGTGTGATTCAGGAATGTGGATGTCTGCAATCCTAAAACCAAGGTGAAGGAGGGCTGCGGGATATGAATGAGGATTAGGGCAACACAATGATGGCTTCTTGTATGCACAATGCATTTCTACACTTGTCCTCCAGTCTAATTGTCCTCAAAGCAGTGACTTGGTAATGGTGGCAGATTGCAGTGAAACAGCCTTTGTCACGCTTTGATTCATGACAAAGATTGGCAGGTCTGTCTAGCATGATGATGTACGTTGCTACGCTCTACGTACCGTGCAATATTACATAATACCGCAATCACAATAGACCTCTAATTAAAAATATATATATTCTTCAACAATCGCATACTATTTATAAAATACATATAAATATATGGGTTATGTTAAAGTATAATAAGCTCATTAGGTGATAATATCCTTGCTTGCATCATAACATGAAGATACACCAAATAAAAATATTTGTGATTTTTTTTTATAAAGGGAAACGCTGAAATACAAAAAAAAAATTCTCCTTATTTTAATGTCTTTCACATACGATATTTTTTAAGTATGGGAAGGAAAAATGTGGGCAGAAAACCTGAACAAGAGTCTATGAGTAGAAATATGACTTCTATGGTGATTGTACATCAGTCCAGGAAAGGAGGGCGGGAGGGAGAGAGGAGAAGAAAGGGAAAGAGAAGATAAGCAAGGAAAAGAAGAATAAAACAATCCAGAAACAATCAATAAGGACCATTTTAAAAAGGGCAGTAACTTCATAATACTATAAATGACAGTGTTATTAACCTTATAACACTATGAATAAACAAAAATGTATTATTTACCCAATGGCTAAGGTAAACTTTGAGAGTTTATTTTTTTTTATTTATTTTTTTTAAAAGATTTTATTTATTTATTTGAGAGAGAGAGAGAATGAGAGATAGAAAGCACGAGAGGGAAGAGGGTCAGAGGGAGAAGCAGACTCCCTGCCGAGCAGGAAGCCCGATGTGGGACTCGATCCCGGGACTCCAGGATCATGACCTGAGCCAAAGGCAGTCGCTTAACCAACTGAGCCACCCAGGCGCCCTAAACTTTGAGAGTTTAAAAGGAATTAGGCAAATCCTGAATTTTCCAGCTCAGTAATTACTGGTATCATTTGGCATTACTTTAGTTATTTAAAAGTAATATAATTAATGACTCCAGATTAATATTTTTAATTTGTTCCACTTTCTATTCTATTTCATCCTTCTTCTCTAACAATTGAACGTGACTGTCATGTCACGGAAGCAGAGCTAAATCATAGTGCAAATGTACAAAATCTCACTAGCTTAAAAGACATTTCCACCATTATCAGATCAGTTATGGAAACAGAACAAAGGGTAAGAACTTGGGTTCTCTGACTATGATTTCCCCTCATAATAAACAATCTGTTCAAAATGTCCTGTATTTCTAAAATGGAAAACATGTTTCACCCTGAATTATCTACAAGGTCATATTGAGAAATGTTTGTACAGGGTGTATCTGCATTTGTTTTATCAATTGAGTTATCAGTGACACTGATCTTAAATTGGAGGTTCTGGAATACTGGAATCTGTAAGTAAAAAATGATGAAAACCCTTGAGAGGAGTGCTCTTTTTTTTTTTTTTAAGATTTATTTATTTATTTATTTGACAGAGAGAGAGAGACAGAGAGAGAGGGAACACAAGCAGGGGGAGTGGGAGAGGGAGAAGCAGGCTTCCCGCTGAGCAGGGAGCCCGATGCAGGGCTCGATCCCAGGACCCTGGGATCACAAACTGAGCTGAAGGCAGACGCTTAACTGACTGAACCACCCAGGCGCCCAGTGAGGAGTGTTCTGTATGAGAAAGGGGAAATCTGGTTTAATATGAAGCTTATATCTGCTATAAAGCTTGTCTCCAGGCCCTGGGAGCCTCTTTTTACTTTTTACTTTTCCCTTTTTACCTCATCCCTGGTACCTTCTCTGATCTGGCTTCCTCACCACCCCAACCGACCCCTTTTTAACCATCTAGTGGTCAAACATGCCTATTAGGAAATTATCTGATTCACAGTCTCACTAAAGTATTTCTGAGGGATTATGTTTTATTAATTACCATTCCTAGAAGTATCTGCATCAAGAAATAGAAGCTTTAATAGAAAGAAATGAAATACTAATGGTGAAATTCACTAGTGGTGAAATTTCAGCATCTCTTGGGAAAAGGGTCTGGGAGTAGGGAGAGGCAGGGGCAGAGGGGAGGAGAGGGTACTAAGTGGGGTCTTCCGATACACCGGTCACAGAGAGCACAACTACCACATGCATACGTAGCCCCAAGTCCTTATACCATGTTCTTCCTAATGATCGAACCCAACCTCATGGTGCTGTGCAAAGAGCATTGGATTAAGACTGAGGACACCCAACATGTACTTCTAGTTCTGTCTCACCTTATTTGTGTGATCCAGACCAGATCATTCATTACTTCATTCCCATAGCACCTGTGAGTTCTTCCAACTGTGTCAACAAAAACAAAAAAAGCCCGTAGAAATTCAGGTAGAATATGCGGTAATAAAATAAAAGGCTCCTTCCAAAATAACAAATATCAAAGTTTCCCGACCACTCTGCTTATACCTCTTACTTGAATTAAAATTTTGGCTTCTGAGACTAACTTTGTAAAATTTCCTACTGCCAAACACTGTCAAGAGTTCCATTTGTAAATCCAAACGTCATTATTTAAAATGAGTTATGATTTCCTGTTCAAACTCCCACAGGAGCTCTGGGCTGATAAAGAATCGCTTGAAGGGGACTATTCCTCTTCCCAAGGGATTTACAACCTAACAAAGATGAATAAGATAAGTAAATATTTACTGATGTTTTGGAAACCAGAAAACAAACAGCCTAGTGAGTGGGCCGACTTAGCACAAGCATATTGATAGTGATGGGACTATTAAGGTTTTTGAGATACATGAGTTATTGGATTATGTTTGCTTATTTTACTTTGAAGAACCCTAATTTTTTTACTCAGGGGTTTGTTATCTATCTGTGATGATGTAATTTCTTTAGTAAACAACGATAACCTTTGCTACTCTATTAAAAAGTTTATAACGAGGGGCGCCTGAGTGGCTCAGTCATTAAGCGTCTGCCTTTGGCTCAGGTCATGATCCCAGGGTCCTGGGATCGAGCCCCGCATCGGGCTCCCTGCTCAGCGGGAAGCCTGCTTCTCCCTCTCCCACTCGCCCTGCTTGTGTTCCCTCTCTCTGTCAAATAAATAAATAAATAAAATCTTAAAAAAAAGTTCATAACGAAAAAGTGTAGAAAAACACAAAAACGTAGAAACACATCCGACCCAAGTATAAACTCGTGAATAACTAAAGCTGTGAAGTGCATCATAAAAAGGCTTTATGATCAGAAAAGGAAAGGATTAGTAGGCTTAGAACATAAGCCAAGAGAATTGTTTGCTGCAGTGCCATAAAGGACTGAACAGAGGGACCAGGCTTCATGAAGGAGGTGGATACTAATCCAGGATATTATGTTATTCTTGCATTTTTATAGGAAAGTCCAGGAAACTCACTATATATAAACGATTATAGTTAATCTTGTATTAAGGTTGATAATTACTCATTGCAATAAAGATTTTTTTCTCTTTATGAGCTATAGTAGGCTAAAAGTCTTTCTCCTCATTAACTTTCCAAGTTACCTAATATTCCAAGCTCTAGACATATGGGTCCATCTCTGTGTCTGACATCTCCACCTAGATGTCTTAAAGAGACCTCAAACTCAATATGATGAACACTTAAAGCCATAACTTTTGTCTCATACCTGGTCCTCTCCTGGTGTCACCTCTTTCTGGGAATAGCATATACATGTCATTGTCATCCTTGACATTTTATCCCTTTCTAAGGATAGAGGCCCATGACCAGGTCCATGGATATCACCGTTAAAATATCTTTGAATCTAGGCACATCTCTCTCTCTCTCTCTCCCCATTGTCACTGCTCCTAATTCAAATAACAAGTTCTCCCAGAGTAACCTCTTAACCTGGTTTTGCTCTACAACCCTTGCTCTCTGCAGTTGATTCTCCCACATAGGAGACTGTGTGAGCTGACTAAAATATAAGTCTCATTATGTTCTCTTTCTTCTTAAAACCCTTCAAAGGTAACACAGTACTCTTAAGATAAAGAAGAGGCTCCTTAACATGTCCTCTGGTGGTCTGACTGCTCGAACCCTAGATCACCTCAGCCCCAGCCTCCTTGCCTGCTTGCTTTCTTCCTCACTCTTTATTCAGGCTTCCTGGCTTCTTTCTAATTCTGAATGTACCCTCCTCCTCACGGTAGGGCCATTCCACTTACTGTTCCATCTGCCTGAAACCCCTCTCACACACACTTCACTTAATGACTTTTGCTTTTCCTTCAAATTATCCAAATATCTCTTCCTCAGGAAATCCTACTCTGACTTGACAAATTGGATCAGATCCCTACATATTTCATGGCACTTATCACTTTTTTTTTTTTTTTTAGAGCAGGGTGGGAGGGACAGAGGGAGAGAGAGAGAGAAAGGGAACCTTATGCAGGCTCCATAAAGCCCAGCATAAAGCCTTGTCACAGGGCTCAATCTCATGACCCTGAGATCATGACCTGAACCAAAATCAAGAGTCGGACACTTAACTGACTGAGGCACCCAGGCGCCCCCATTTATCACTATTCTTGATTTATCTACTTAGATGATGACTGTCTAAGTCCCACACAATGAGCTTCATGAGGCAGGGACCATGTCTGTTTTCACTGGCCCTTTTCTTAAGCACTCAGCCCAGCGATCAGCAAGTACTACATCCTCAATGTATTGTGGAATGAATGAATGTGTGAATGACTGAATTGATGGATGGATGAATGGATGGATGACTGAAAGATCACTATCTTCAGATGTCAAATACCTAAAGTCATTAAACCAATTTATTGTAGAGTTTTATCATTTCTCAGGAAAAGAGATCCTGAGAGAATGGCATTTGATGCAATGGTATAGAGAATAGGAAGTGAATAACACCGAGCATATTTACAGTTACTTTTGCTATTTGGAATTTGTTCCCCTTTCCTAAGAAGGTATCCTCTTTTGGGGGGGATTTATTTTTCCTCCATGGTATGGTTTTGTGGGAGTGTATATGTTTCAATTCAATAACAAAAAGTAAATAATGCAATTTAAAAATGGGCAAAGGATTTGGATAGACATGTCTCCAGAGAAGATAGACAAATGGACAATAGGTTCATGTAAAAATGCTCAAAATCTTTAGTCCTTAGGGAAATGCAAATCAAAATGACAATGACAGACCACTTCACATACAATAGGATGACTCTAATCAAAATGACAGACAATAAGAAGAGTTGACAAGGATGTGGAGAAATCCACACCTCTCATACACTGCTGGTAGAAACCTTAAATGATGCAGTGACTTTGGAGAGTTTGGCAGTTCCTCAAAATGTTAAATGTAGTTATCCTGCTACTCGGCGATTTCACTCCTAGGTATCTACCCAAGAGAAATAAAAACACAGGCGAACATATGCTCACTAAGAGACTGGTATACAGATAGCCATAGTACTATTATTCATCATAGTCAAAAGCAAAAACATCCCATAAATGATAAATGGATAAACAAAGTGTAGTATATCAATACAATGGAATATTATTTGATCATAAAAAGGAATGCAGTGCTGACACATGCTGCAGCATGGATGAATCTTAAAAATACTATGTTACATGAAAGTAGCCAACCAGAAAAGACAACATATTGTTTGGTTCCATTTATAAGAAATGTCCCAAGTAGGCAAATCCATAGAAACCAACATTAGCTGCGTGGTTCTAAAGGCTGGAGTGAGGGGGGAAAATGGAGACTAATTACTAATGGATATGGGGTTTCTTTCAGGGCTGTTTAAAATGTTCTAAAATTAGATTGTAACAAGGGTTGCACATCTCTGGGAGTGTATTAAAAACCACCCATATGTACACATTAAGGGAGTAACTCTTATGGTATGTGAATTGTATCTTGATGAACTGTTTAAAAAATAAATATAATGTATCAATAAGTGCAAATCTAGTAATATGCACAAAATGTAAGGGGGTGGGGACGGACTGGGGGTAAAGGAGTGGAACAAAGAAGGCTTCATAGGCAAGATGATGGTAGATCTGTGAATTACCTTTCACCCAACCTTCCCTGTCAACACACTGGGGGTCAGTTCCATCAGGCTTGGGCTGCCCAGATACACAAATATTAAAGAATAATAATTGCATTTAGTTTTGAATGGAAAATGTGTTCCAGAATGCTCAGGCACATAAATCCCAAGAGATTAAGCTTCAGGCAAATCCAATCTACACAGCGAAATCGCTAATAGAGGTCATGATTGCAGTTTGGCTACACCTAAGTTTATTCAATGACGTCTTTTTCTCTCTCTTCAAAGACTCATAAGTACAAGAATTGCCAGGAGACAAGAACCCCCTCAAACATTTCATTCTCACAGGATGTTGAATGAGTAGGCATTAGAACCCACATCACTTCTATGGTTGTTCACTGTGTAACCAAAACAATTCAGGTCACAAATATTTGCACACATACCCAAAACCTAAACAATATTAAGCAGCACACTCAAGACAGGAAATGACTTCTGGAAATTGTTGTCAGCACTTTGTTAACTGTATTCATAGGAAAAAATGTCTCTTTCATCAGTGCGTAGACTCAGAAATTATTACAAGAAATTTGCAAATTCTTTATTTTCTCTTTTGGAATATATCTGTGTAAAATGAAAAAAAAAATGCTTTAGACTGTACATCCCAGAATTCCTATACACCTTTAGCCTCGGGCATAGTTTTTATGGCACTACTTGTTACTGATTAGTACTATTTCGTCAAGCTCACCCCATGAGTAAACAACAGCTTACAAAACACAATAGGATACAAAGTAGAATTTTTACTGTAACCTAGGAAACGAAAGGCTTGTCAGTCATTTCTCCTTGTGTACCACAGAATCAAAGAGAAAGTGACAAGGATGAATTGTAGCAAAAACCTGCACCACAAATTATACATCAGTCTTATGACCTTAAGCTTTCTGGGAGAAAAAAGTGTCACGTCAAAGACCACTGTGCTCAGAAAAGAATGGTAATCTATGGACCAGGAAGAAATGTATCTTAGCAGACTGAGTGACCAATCCCTGGATCATATTGAGAAATCATATTTTGTAATATAATAGATGTGTACTGAGTCAGAGTCAAGGTTAACCTATAATGGTAGACTATTAGAAAGACCATGCACAAAGAAGGAGGTCCCCACATTTCCACTGACTCACTAAGGTAGACCATATCTCGACCTCCAGCATGCGTCTCAGTCATTTTCTGCTCTACACAGATCTGCTGAATGAGACAAAAGGAAAACAAGATCCTGAAGGGTTTGGGGTGGGGAGGGGCAAGAGGAGGAGGCATTTATAGCAGTCTGCCTGCCTGGTAGAGAGTATCTACAGAAAATTAAGTGTTGTGAATTTTAATTTCCCATCAGTATTTGCTTTGTGCCATTTAAAAGAATTTTACTGAAGTCTATTTTACTGCAGTGAAGTAGACAGACCTTAAAGGTACAGTATCATCAGTTTTGACAAATACATATATATTCCTATACCCTATTAAAATATAGTTCATTTTTATGGCCCCAGAAAATTCCCTTATGCTTCTTTCTAGTCAGTCTGTTCCCACCCAGAAATAGCTCTGTTCTGATTTTCATCATCACCATAAATTAGGTTTTCTTGTTCTACGACTTCTTATATGTATGTATTTCTTTATGTCAGGATCCTTTCACTCTGTATAGTGCTGTTGTATGTATCTATAATTTATTCCATTTTATAGCTGAATGTCATTCCATTGTATATTTTTGTATTCATTCTTCCATTAATGGAAACCAGACTGTTTCCAGGTTCAGTCTATTGTTAAGTAAAGCTGCTTGTGAATGTTCTTGTAAAAGTTATTTTTTATATATATTTTCATTTCTCTTGAATAAAAACCTAAAAATGGACTTGCTGGGTTAGAGGGTAGAAATACATTTAAATCTATCAAATATTACAGGTTTTCCAAAACAGATGTAGCATTTTACACACCCATCAACAATGCATGAGAGTTCTTTTTGCATTACACCTTCATCAACATATGATTATGCTTTTATTTCAGACTTTCTAGTGGTTATGTGGTTATTTCACATGGTAGTTTTAATTTCCATTCTTCTAATGATTAAGAACATTGAGGGGCGCCTGGGTGGCGCAGTCGGTTAAGCATCCAACTCTTGGTCTCTGCTCAGGTCCTGGTCTCCTGGTTGTGAGACTGAGCCCCATGTCGAGGTCCCTGCTCAGGGCAGTCTGCTTGAGAGTCCCTCCCTCTCCTTCTGGCCCTCCAGCTCATGCTCTATCAAATAAATAAATCTATTTTCTTAAAAAAGAACACTGAGCACAGTTTCACGTGCCTGTTGGCCATGCATACGTCTTTTTTGTGAAGTATCTGTTCAAGTCTTTTATCTATTTTTCTATTGGGCTGGTTGTCTTTTTATTATTAAAATGTAGGAATTGTTTCTATATTCTGAATACCACTCCTAGTCTCAAATTCATGTGTTGTGTTTTTCTCCATCTGTGGCTGTATATTCATTTTCTTAGTAATGTCTCTTGATGAGCAGTTTTAAAATTTTAACATTCAATTTATCATATTTTTAAGTTTACCTTTACTTGTTTCATTTCTAAGAAACATTTGCCCAGCACAAACTTGCAAATACAGTCTCCTATATTTTCTTCTTTTGCATTTAGGTGTATTATTCCTCACAAATTAGTACTTGTGTATGACTTGAGGTAGAGGTCAGGATCTTTTTATTTTTCCATATGGATGTCTACTGGTTCTATCACCATTTGTTGGGAAAAAAATTTTACTTAAAAAAATCATTTTCTTGTATGGTGACTAACATAATATAATTAAAAATGATAAAATTTTAAAAAATCATTTCCTCTTTTTAGGTTCTTTAAATTTCTATACAGATTTTACAATTATTTTGTCAACTTTTACTCTTAAAAAGTTTGCTAAGATGATGATCACAAAGAATTAACAGTCCAATTTTGGGACAACTGAATAAATGCTGAGTCTTATAATTCACAAATATGTCTCTCCACATATTTCAAGGTCTTCTTTAACTTCTTTCATAATATTTGATATTTTTAAATGTAGAGTTTTAACACAAATCCTATTAAATTTATTCCTAAGTATTTTATGTTTGGGGTGTTATTATAAATGCTTTTAATCTTATATTCAAATTTGGGGAAATAAAAATACAATTTATTTTTGCAAATTGGCTTTGATACTATAACATGGCTAAATTTACCTATAAGTTCTAGTAGATTTTATATCAATTACTTAGGAACTTCTACAAGTACAATTATGTCATCTGCAAAGAAAGGCAGCATTATTGTTTCCTTTTTTATCTGTATGTCTTTTTTTTTAGATTTATTTATATGTATTTTAGAGAGAGAGAGATCGAGCAGGGTAAGGGGCAGGGGGGTAGAAGGAGAGAGAGAATCTTCAATAGACGCCCCCCCCAACAAGCATGGAGCCCGAGGATGCGGGGCTAGATCTCAGAACCCTGAGACCATGACCTGAGCTGAAACCAAGAGTCAGATGCTTAACCGACTAAGCCACCCAGGTGCCCCTTTTATTTCTTTTTCTTGCTGTATTGTGCTAGACAGGACCTCTAGGACAATTCTGAATAGAAGCTGTAAAAGTGGACATCCTAGGAGAGAATGAGGAGATAAGCCACAGACTAGGAGAAAATATTTGCTGAAGACGTATCTGATAAAGGACTGTTACCCAAAATATGCAAAGAACTCTTAAAACTCAGTAAGAAAATAAACAACCTGATTTAAAAATGGGCAAAAGACCCGAACAGACATCTCACCAAATAAGATATACAGATGGAAAATAAGCATATAAAAAGATGTTCAACATCAAATGTCATTAGGGAACTTCAAATTAAAACAATGAGATATCACCCCATACCTATTAGAAAGACCAAAATACAAGACACTGTTAACTCCAAATGTTTATGAAAATGTGGAATAAGAGGAACTCTCACTCATTGCTGGTGGAAATGCAAAATGGTAAAACCACTATGGAAGATGGTTTGGGAGGTTATTAAAAAATGAATATGATCCAGCAATCACACTCTTTGATATTTACCAAAATAACTGAAAACTTATGTCCACAGGAAAATCAGCACAAGAATATTTATAGCAGCTTTATTTGTTATTGCCAAAACTTGGAAGCAACCAAAATATCCTTTGGTAGCTGCATAAGTAAATAAACTCTAGTACTTCCTGGCAATTGGATATTATTCAGTGCAAAAAAGAAATAAGCCACCAAACCATGAAAAGACATGGAAAAACCTTAAATGCATATTAGTAAGTGAAAGAAGCCAATCTGAAAAGGCTACATACTTTATGATTCCAACTATATGACATTCTGGAAAGAGCAAGACTATATAAACCATAAAAGGACCAGTGGTTGCCAGAGGCTGGGGGGAGAGAGGGATGAATAGGTAGAACACAAAGGATTTTAGGCAATGTAAATATTCTGGACAATGCTACAATCGTGGATACATGTCATTATACTTTTGTCACAATCCATAGAATGTACAATACCAAGAATCAACCCTAATGTCAACTTTCGACTTTGGGTGATGATGATAGTCCATGTAAGTTCACGGATTGTAACAAATGTAACACCTTATGTTGCTAAGGAGGAAGCTGTGTATGTGAGAGCCAGGGATGTGTGGGGACTCTCTACTTTCCTCTCAATGCTGCTGTACCCCTAAAACTGTTCTTAAAAGTAAATCTATTAAAAAATGTGGACATCTATACTTTTTCCCTATCTTTGAGAAAGAGCATTCAGTATTTCACTAGTAAGAATGATATTAACTCTCAAATTTTTAATAGATGCCTCTCATTAGGAATTTTTCCTTCCATTCTTATTTTGTAGAGAGTTTTGATCATGATTTGGAGCTTAAACTTGATAACTGCATTTTATGGACCTACTGAATTATCATATAACTTTTCTCTTTAATATTTAAATCACATTGAACTTTGCTTTTTCTATGTCGTTATATTTGCTTATATCTTGTTAAGGATTTTTGTATGTACATTCTTTTTTGAAGATTTTATTTATTTATTTGACAGAGAGGGAGAGACACAGCGAGAGAGGGAACACAAGCAGGGGGAGTGGGAAAGGGAGAATCAGGCTTTCTGCCCAGTGGGAGCCCGATGCAGGGCTTGATCCCAGGACCCTGGGACTATGACCTGAGCCAAAGACAGCCGCTTAATGACTAAGCCACCCAGGCGCCCCTGTATGCACATTTATAAGGAATATTAATTTGTAACTTTTCTTTTTCTTGTAATATCTCTAAGGAGTATATAGACTTTACAAAATTAGCTGGGAAACATTACCTCTATTATAGTATTTGAGAGAATTTGTATAACATTAGTCATGATACTTTTTATTTCTTTTTTTCTTTTTGATTTTCTCCTTTCCTGTGTTACAAAAAGCCCCCTACTTCTGCAACTAAGAACTCTAGCTCTGGGTGTTGGCAGTGGGTCTTTGAGCTGTAAGAAGGAATGAAAACCTGTCTTGCCACATGTTTTTATTTTTATTTATTTATTTATTTATTTATTTATTTATTTATTTTTTAAAAGATTTTATTTATTTATTTGAGAGAGAGAATGAGAGAGAGCACATGAGAGGGGTTAGGGTCAGAGGGAGAAGCAGACTCCCTGCCAAGCAGGGAGCCCAATGCGGGACTCATCCAGGGACTCCAGGATCATGACCTGAGCTGAAGGCAGTTGCTTAACCAACTGAGCCACCCAGGCACCCTTGCCACATGTTTTTAAAAGGAGTCTGTTTCTCTTTTATTTGAGGTGTGTGTGTGTGTGTATTTTTTTTTAAGATTTTATTTATTCATTTGAGACACAGAGATAGAGAGAGAGAGAGAGAGAGAGCATG
This sequence comes from Callorhinus ursinus, assembly GCF_003265705.2. Classification (NCBI taxonomy): domain Eukaryota; kingdom Metazoa; phylum Chordata; class Mammalia; order Carnivora; family Otariidae; genus Callorhinus; species Callorhinus ursinus. Next base: position 37,915,417 of record NW_027397075.1, read on the forward strand.
AGCAGGGGGAGAGGCAGAGGGAGAGGGAGAAGCAGGCTCCCCGCTGAGCCAGGAGGCCAATATGGGCCTTGAACGACCCAAGCCAAAGGCAGACGCAACCATCTGAGCCACCCAGGTGCCCCATGTGTGTGTATTTTATATTTAGGTGAAATTCTAAATACTTCTAGAAATATAAAAGCAATCATACACACACACACACACACAAATATATTATTTAAGAGCTTCCCTTTTGAAATTTACCTCTGCTGGTGTAATAAAGGACTTAAAAATTCTTAATTATATTATTCAATATCATAAGAAAATATAGATATTAGAAATTATTATTGTGATACGTGGAAATTTAAACTAAACATATCTAGGAGAAACCAGGAAATTTTGGGGAGCACATTTGGAAAAGAAGAAGGAAACATCTCATCTTTGGAGAACCAAAGTGATGAAAATGTCTCTGTCCTGGGAGTTGGAAGTGCTTGTTATATCTATTTTAAGGCTATAATTTTACTTGCATGCAAATAAAGAATTGTTAAGTTTTTCTGGTGAATTAAACGAGGAAATTCATTGTAATCATTATAAAATGAAATTCTTTACTCTCTTAGTAATGTTTCTGCTTAAAATTTTATCTTTTGTGATGTTAATATAGCTATATGTGCTCTGTTTGTTGTTTGCATAATCCTCAACTGGTTAGAAAAGATTTGTAAGAAATATTCCTCAGAGGGGTGCTTGGGTGGCTCAGTCGGTTAAGCGTCTGCCTTTGGCTCAGGTCATGATCTCAGGGTCCTGGGATCGAGCCCCACTTTGGGCTCCCTGCCTGGGGGGGGGGGTCTGCTTCTCCCTTTCCCTCTCCCCCTCCCCCTGCTCGTGCATGCTCTCTCTCTCTCAGTAAATAAATAAATCTTAAAAAAAAAAGAAATATTCCTTATTGAGTTAAAAATAAGTTCTAAACATTGACAAAATGCCTTTTGACATGGAACAAAGTTCACACAAACATTAATGAATATCAAATACAATAAACAGCACATTCTTGGGGTCTGGGTGTGTGTGTGTGTGTGTGCGCGCTCATAGCAAGCATACCTGGTGGTGTAAAGATACACACCCGGCTGTTTCTGGCAGTTTCTCCTAGGTAATGGTATGTTCTGATTTTTGTTTCTTTTTCCTTCTTTGTACTTGCTAATTTTGCAAAATAAGAGTCAATTTCTGTTTTTTTTTTTAAAGAAAAAATATTAAGGAAAAAGGAACAGCATCAGATGCATAAAGAGAAACCAAGTTATCTTTGGATTGGGGAGAATCACTGACTTGGGCAATAGTAATGTCTCCTGTATCTTTAACAAGAACAGTTTCAGTAGAGGGTTTGAAGCTGTAATTAGAATATAATGGACTTCAGAGAGGGAGAAACAAATCATTTGTTTTAATTGGCTGTGAAGGACATGACAAGGATAATGTATAAAGGATGTGTGACTGAAAAGGCAGGGTTTAATTTAATTTTATTTTATTTTTAGATTGAGAGAAAGATTAACATGTTTATGGGTGAAGGACAAGAAAGAAGATGAAAACAGAAAGGTCAGTTCATTGAGCAAGAGAAAGGAAGGCCTCAAAGGCACAGGCAGTGGGCTGGGCTTGTAAAAAGCAGAAACTGGGCAGGAAAAGGTAAAGGTTGCATTCTGGAAGTTCCTTTTAAAGCAAGAAATAGTAAGACCAGTGCTTAGCGGTGCTTACAAGTGAGAGGCAGGCAAGACTAGTTTCAACTTGCTTACTGTTTGCTTTTTTTTCTGAGAACAGAAACAGGGTCTTCCAAAAGAAAGGCCCTAGTTAAGAAAATTGGAAAAAACTTAGTCTTTATCTTGGTTTCTTATCTGAATAATTACACCATTCCAGTGGCCTTTTGTAAATAGACTCAGGGTTACTAATACTATAATCTCGAGTAAAAGATAAAGCAGAAATGCTTTCTTTCAGCCCCGCCAGCCTAAAATGACAATGGGCATTAATTATTAAATAATTATTATAAGTAATTCTCCTTAGATTTACACCCAAGGGTAACCATTTAAAATAATGTATTCATAATACTTAGTGATTTTCTTTTTCTTCCTTTTTTTAAGATTTTATTTATTTGAGAGAGAGAATGAGAGAGAGCACGAGAGGGGAGAGGTCAGAGGGAGAAGCAGACTCCCTGACAAGCAGGGAACCCGATGTGGGACTCGATCCCGGGACTCCAGGATCATGACTTGATCCGAAGGCAGTTGCTTAACCAACTGAGCCACCCAGGCGCCCTCTTTCTTTCCTTCTTTCTCTCTCTCTCTCTTTCTTTCTTCCTTCCTTCCTTCCTTCCTTTTCTTTCTTTCTTTC
>NW_027397075.1:37917853-37943290 GCF_003265705.2 Callorhinus ursinus
TCTTTCTTTCTTTCTTCTTTCTTTCTTTCTTTTCTTTTCTTTTCTTTCTTTTTCTTTCTTTCTTTCTTTCTCTTTCTTTTTCTTTCTTTCTTTCTTTCCTTCCTTCCTTCCTTCCTATTTTCTTTCTTTCTTTTTTTTCTTTCTTTCTTTTTTTCTTTCTTTCTTCTTTCTTTATTTCTTTCCTTCCTCCTTCCTTCCTTTTCTTTTTTCCTTCCTTCCTTTCTTTTTCTTTTTCTTCTTTTTTCTTTTTCTCCTTCCTTCCTTCCCTCTTTCTTCCTTCCTTCCTTCCTTCCCTCCCTCCCTCCTTCCTTCCTTCCTTCCTTCCTTTTTCCAGATACTGTGACAAAGGCATGGAATCCTTGGAGGGAGACAATGGGAGGGAAGGAGCCAAAAGATATACTGAGTTATTCAGTGCTGGGTATAATGTAGTAACTCTCTGATGTTTATATTTGATATGTGATGAAACTAAACCCAAAGTGATGAAGTTATTTAACAAAGCTCATGCAGCTGGTAAGTAGCAGCACTGGAATTTTACTCTAGAACCCATGCAGTTTATACTATTCCAGCCTGGCTACAAATTTGAATTTCCTGACTCCTGATCCTAGAGCTCAGCCTCCCAGAATTGTGAAGCCAGCTGATGAATCCTTACAGAAGATGGGGGGAGAAAAATGGCAAAGTGGGAGAAGTTCTAGCTTCCAGGGAAGAAAGCAGGCCTCTAGTCCCTGGCTGGCTACATACTTTTCTTAGGTCACTCTTCATCTCTGGATCTCAGTTTCCGTATCTGAAAAAATGGGAACTTTGATCAAATGACCTGTAAGATTCCTTTCTAGCTCCAAAATGTAGGACCTCACTGTATCTGCTCTCTACCTTGAAGGCCCAGCCTGCTCTCCAGCATGTTATGTGCTTTCTAAGAGTCTGTGGGATAGAATGTTTATCCACAGCCACGCAAAGCAAGACAGGACAAGATGCAGTCCGTCAGGCCAGAGTTCTGGCTGCAACCAGCCTTAAGTAATCAGCAAGAAATACCTAACTACCAACTTCTGGCTGCCTCTCTAAGTGAGGAATGACATTGGTTAGCATGTACTCCCTTTTTCATGTAAAGAGATTGTCATTGTGTAGCCTCTATTCTATTTTTGGTTATATGTTTTGCAGCAATTCTCCTATGAGATTGTAATGTAAATAACATAGTTTTGGATTCATAAGGCAGTTACAAAATATATATTAAAGTGTTGTGTTCTAAAACACATTAAGAAGCTTTAAAGAAAGCACGTATCATGGGCCTTAGATGAACTCGCACATGTGTGTTAAGTCAGAGATCATCGTAAGTGGAAATGACAATGGATCACCTCATTCACACCTCTCACATGTCAGATGAGGTCTTCACTGCACTTCCAGATGATTCCCAGAAACTCTGCCTGTACTTAGTGCAGGGACTGGCCACAGCAGCACACATACAGCAAGAAGAGATCACACAGAAGACCAAGGGGTGGGATCAGCCAGTCAACAGTGGGCCCAAAGAGAATTTTTGCCCTGGACATTGGGAGAGCAGAATCAGCTCCCAAGACAGAGACATTTCCATCGCCGTGGTTCTTCAAAGAGGAAGTACCTCCTTTCTCTTTTTCCAATGTGCTGCCCAAAATTCTTGGCTTCTCCTAGATATGTTTAGTTCAAATTTCCATGTATTACAAAAATAATTTTCCAATGCCTATAGCTTCTACTGATATTGAATAATATAATGAAGGGTTTTCAAAGAAGAGAAACCTTGTGGATGGAAGCTGTTTGACTCTGTGTATCACTCAAATCGGGGCAATGGTACTTGTGTCCCTGGTTCATGCTTACACTTGGCTTAGCAGCTGCTAGAAGCCTCTGTGCATTACAATAAAGAAGTCCACGCCATGCTTGGCTGCTGATTTTTACACATTCACATAATAAACACTGATGGAACAGAGAAAGACTGAAAATTATCTAGTCTCTTCTGACTTTTTAAATACAATATGACTCATATCTTGCAATGTGGCCAGCTATAAGATGGATAACTGTAACAGGATGGAGCATTCTTGGAATGGCTGAGAACTGCAGTTCTGCCCACATACCAGAGAGGCAGGCAGCAGGTAGGAAGTCCACCTACACAGACAGAAAATAATACTGAAATATATGGCAAGAAAAAAATCAGAGGCAATTGAAAGGGAAGCATGAGGAGGACAGAATACAGCATTATTTATGGGAGAAAAGACTGTAATTTCCATATCTGACAGAGCTGGATATCCACAGGGTGACTCAATCTGGAAGTTCAAGGAGGGAGACTGATGCACTGTATTTATTTATTTATTTATTTATTTATTTAATTTTATTTATTTATTTCAGAGAGAGAATGGGAGATAGGAAGCACGAGAGGGAAGAGGGTCAGAGGGAGAAGCAGACTCCCCGCCGAGCAGGGAGCCTGATGTGGGACTCGATCCCAGGACTCCAGGATCATGACCTGAGCTGAAGGCAGTCGCTTAACCAACTGAGCCACCCAGGCGCCCTGCACTGTATTTATTTTGTGAGATTCAGACGAAATGCACCAGGTCAGGGAGAAGTGGAAAGAACAAAGAAGATTCTTGGCCACAAAGTGATTTCCATACTCAGGAAGATGTCAGAATTGGGAAATACAGTGGGGCCAGCTCACAGAAAGTATGTCAAAGCCCATGAGGGAGTACGGGCCGCCAGGGGCGAGAGGAACACCAGTGGAAAGGGTAACTTGCTGCTGAGTTGGGGACCGGTAGTCCAATTCATCAACACTCCTTGCCTGCAAGAAGGATGACATTAAGCGTTTATAGGGTTTCAGCTCTGCTGAGAGAGGCCCAGAAAGCCTAAAGACATTATAAAAGAGGTGCAAAGTTAGAGCAAGTTGCCAAGAAATTAAGTGGCACAAGAAATACCAGACTCCACCCCTAACATTCTTTAAAAAAAAAAAAAAAGACCTCACAAAGCTTTCACCGGGTTTATAAATATAATTTTTTACTTTTGAAAGTATCTATTTTATCTTTATAACTAAGAATGTAATAGATTTGATGAAAGTTCCTCTCTGTATCTACTTTTTATTTTTTTAATTTATTTTATTTATTTTTTAAAGATTTTATTTATTTATTTGAGAGAGAGAATGAGAGAGAGAGAGCACACATGAGAGAGGGGAGGGTCAGAGGAAGAAGCAGACTCCCTGCCAAGCAGGGAACCCAATGCGGGACTTGATCCTGGGACTCCAGGATCATGACCTGAGCCAAAGGCAGTCGCTTAACCAACTGAGCCACCCAGGCACCCTGTATCTACTTTTTAAAAAGGCAACAGTACTGTGACAGATTTAAGCTTCCCTGATCTGAAATGACACTTCTTTTAGAATAGAAAAAAAAAAATAATGATACATGTACCTACTTTAATACTATACAAGAAAGCACAGTAATTTCGTACAATTCATTTGTGAACATACAGACAGACATTTCATGAGCTGAGACTAACAGGATGCTGCCTGCTCTTTACGAGCTTTTTTCTACCGATTTATGCCACAAGTATTTTGAATGGTTACTATGTGCCAGACACTGTTCTTGTGGCTTGGGACACAGCAGTGAGCAAACAGACAAAGATCCTTGCTCTTCTGAAGCTTGGATTTGAGTGAGGAAAGATACACAATAACCACAGATATATATATTTTAGTATGTTAGAAGATAATTTGCTATGGGGGAAAAAAGTATAGAACGGAGTGGGATAAGGGAGATCTAGAGTGTGATGCTGGGGGGAGCATGATCTAAAAAGTGATCCTTGGGGTAATCTCAAGTAAACTTAATCATAAAGATCTGAGTGAAGATGTAAGAGCTGAGGGAGTTAGCCAAACTGACATCTAAGGGGGCATGTCTGGGGTATTCTAGGAATAGAAAGGAGGCCAGTGTGACTGGAGTGGAGGAGGAGAGAAGCAGGGAAGGGATAAGGGAGGGAAAAGAGGGAAGAAGAAGAATAGAAGAGACTTTGTTTCAAAAGTAATTTACAGGGGCGCCTGGTGGCTCAGTTGGTTAAGTGTGTGCCTTCGGCTCAGGTCATGATCGCACAGTCAAGGGCTGGAGCTCCGCATTGGGCTCCCCATCTCGGCAGAGTCTGCTTCTCCCTCTGCCCCTCCCCCTGCTCGTGCTGTCTCTCTCTCTCTCTCTCTCTCTCTCTAAGTAAATAAATAAAATCTTTAAAAAAAGTAATTTACATGCTGAAAATGTAATTTATATTGAACTAAATCTCCATAAGGCTCACTATCCCCAATGTAGCATTTGTACATAAATAGACATGTTCTATAAGATTCCAGTACTCCAAATAAATGTAACATTGGATCAAATAAAAATTTTAACTTTATATTAGGTTGGAAAGCTATGTGGGAAAGGGGGAAGGGGAGGTGCATTTAAATGTCATAAATAGCTTACTTCAATAACAGAGCTGAAAATCTATCATCTATCTATCTATCATCTATTATGTATCTATCTATGTTTAATCCCTCAAGGCAACAGAGACCTGTTCACCTACCTGGCACATTGGAGGAGATTGTGGAGCAACAAAATCACCAGATCTGGAGCCATTTGAATGAACTGGGATGTAGGAACCTACATGTATCCAATACTCCAAAAACCAAAATATCAGTGTCAAGAAGAGGAAAATGTCAGTTGCTAGAAGCAAAGACTGGTCTCCCAGTGAGTGGGTGAGTAGATACACATGCAATGCTAGTTTAATCATTAAGTGGTTTTCTTCTGCTTCTCTTTGCTTAGAGTAAGCTTAATAACTTTAATTTAATAAATTCCAACAATAAAAATGATAAGTTTATTTGGAAACATTTCTTTAAATGCACACATATCAACTTGCCAACTATGAAGAAAACAACAAAATTAGTCAGGCTTAACTATGCAGAGTATTCAATGCTGGAAAAAGTCTTGAGAGCCTCCCCTAACAGGGAGCAATTTTTATTTAACACCTCTACTAGCATTCTCTAAGCATTAGCTTATTTATTCTACACAACAATCCCATGGTCTCGATTTTATTTATTTTTAAGTAGGCTCAAGCATGGAGCCCAACGTGTGGCTTGAACTCACAACCCAGAGATCAACAAGAGTCAGATGCTCAACTGACTGAGCCACCCAAGCTCCCCTCTATGTTCCTAATTTTAAACAGATGAGGAAACTAAAGCACAGAGAATTTGAGTAACTTGCCCAAGGACACACAGACAATAAAAGGTAGAGCTGGGATTTGAACCGTAGTGGCCTGGGTCCAGAATTGGACTCTATACCAAGGGCATTGTGGGCTTACCATATGTGGAACTTAAGAAATAAAACAAATGAGCAAAAGGAAAAAAAGAGAGAGAGAGACAAACCAAGACGCGGATTCTTAACTATAGGGAACAAACTGATGGTCACCAGAGGGGAGCATGGGGTGGGGGGGAGGGGGGTGAAACAGGTGATGAGGATTAAGGAGTACACTTATGATGAGCACCTGGGTGTTGTAGGGAAGTGAACAGCTATATTGTACACCTGTAACGAATATAACACTGCATTAACTATATTGGAATTAAAATAAAATGAAATAAAATAAGAAAATATGTATATGCCCAAGCTATTTATGAATGATATCATCCTGGAGGGGAAGCAACTATATACTATTGCAACATTAAGACAGGGAACACCAGGTAGACTGGGGCCGGGGGGTGGGGGGCGGTAAGAGTTCTCTTGAAAAGAGGCCAAACAAGATAAAGGTCAATTGTGGATACCTGACAATTGGCGGCAGTCTTCATACTCTTTCCATCTTTTGCAGGCTTTTCGTGGATCTAGTTTCATTACTGCTTCTGGAGCCCATAGGATGATAGATGTTTTCAGCCACAGGGTAGTATAACTTCTAGATGATTCTCATGATTTTGTGACGGCTACCGTGGGAGCTTCTACTGCAGCCCGGCAGCTTTCTATAGATGCCTGAATGGACCCTGGGCTCGCAGTCTCATCTTACAAATAAAACAGAGAATGACCCACAAATCACATTTGGGTGCTCAGTTTTCTCAATTCCTTCCGCTCTGGCAAGTTCTCCTTTCTTTTTTCTCAGCTCTCTTTGGTAACTCGAGATCAGTTGGAGAAAGACGAGGGCTGCGGCTGCCACAGCTGCACCCACCACAGGCCACCCTGCCATCCTCGGTCCCCTCAAATGTGCCGTCTGGCCCCAGCAGCTGTTTATCCCACTGTCCTTGGCTGCGCCTGAACCCAGATGCGCTGCTTTGGTTTTACCATTTCATGAGTAAAAGAGTGAAGCTGAAGGGCACCTAGGTGGCTCCGTTGGTTAAGCATCTGTCTTCGGCTCAGGTCATGGTCCCAGTGTCCTGGGATCAAGCCCCGCATCTGGCTCCCTGCTCAGCGGGGAGCCTGCTTCTCCCTCTGCCCCTCCCCCTGCTCGTGCTTGTTCTCTCCCTCAAATAAATTAAAAAAAAAAATTCTTGAAAGAGCAAAGGAGAAGAAATGTTGTCAGTAATATCAAGTACTGCTGAGAGCACACAGAGGGTTGAGATACGAATAAAAGGTTATCAGTTACATCACTGAACATAGTTTCCACGGAAAGGTAAGTGGAAGGCAGACTTCAATGTGGAAGAGTAAAGAGAAGTTGAAGAAATAGACAAGGAAAGGAAATGTTGGCATTTCAATAAGATTGGCTGAGGAGAAACAGGGAAATGGACTGGTGGCCAGAGAAGGAAGTGGAGCCAAGGGATACTGTTTTTACTTGATGACTGGTTCTCTGAATGTGTTAGCAACTAAGGGAGAAAACATCAAAAAGGAGGCAAGTATCGTGGACTGGAGAATAGGTGGATGGAAAAGGCTGCTAAAGGGAGATGAACAGCAAGAACACAATTTCGGGAGAACCTCAAAATGTCATGTGGTCAATCCCCTCTTCTTTTAAGGATAACAAACAAACATAATAATAGGGTTCAAAGCTACTTTGTTAACTAGTCAGCTGGCTTTAATTTCTTACCTAATAAATTTTCCTAAATTTCCTTTTGCATTATTTGTGTAATGAGTAGGTCAGTTAATGATATGGTTTTGATTTGTGTTAGTAGAAAACCCCAAAACTCCTAACCACTTTTCTCATATCTGTTATGTTCTTCTTATGAAAAAGTTTTGCTTAAAAATATGTGGCAATTCAAACTCAGGTAAATTAGCTTAAAGGAAGAACAGGGATTAATTTATGTTTGTGTATATATAATCAGTCCCAAAGAAGTTGACAGGATATTAAATGTGAAACAAACTGAGCTTATCTTTAATAAACATTGTGGAATTAGTGGAACCATTGTTATTTCCAAGAATAGAGATGCTAAAATATCACGTTAATTCTCAGTTATTCACACAGTTGGAAATAGGCTTGAGTCAAGAATCCAAAAGGGCAAATTAATCATGCATTTAATACACATTGTTTCTGGAAGGTTTAGTGGGATTTCTATTTATATGTGGAGATTCTGATGCTTGAGAGTATTTAAAGATTCCCCAAAATGAACCTGCATATGTAAATATCTACCATTTAATTAGATTTACTCTGGTGCTGCTGCCAAAAGCCACACATACCCAGAGCTACATCTTCCTTCTTATTAAAGGAAAACAATTATCTTGCTAGTTTATACTGGTACCTAAGGTAGTCAATTGCATTAGCTAAAAAGGAAGGTGGTTTACTATGTAAAAAGTGTTAAAGTATGTTAATGAAGAATCTCCCTAATTAAGTATAGGAAGTGACAACTCTGGTCAGAATATTTAGGCATGACTGAAAGTTAACTTTACATTAACACTGGATTCTTATAAGCTCTCTGCAGTTTTTCTATGCTCCCACTAGAGCCTGGGCATTTATCTATTATTGTATTATCAATATATGCAGAATGTTTCCCGGGAGCATATTTTATGTAAGCTACAAAAGGGGAGTTACAAGCTTTGGAACACAGAAGAAAATCATCTGACCTGGACATGAAGAGTAATTACATGAAGTCTTCAAGAGTAAGTGATCTATAAACTGGGATGTGAAGGATTGGTTTGCATTTTAGAGGAGCTTTGGTAGACGTTATGGTGACTGGAGAAATGGGCAGTAGAGATCATGGTACCGGTGTGGTAATTGGTAATAGAGAACATCTGGTTATATTAGACGGAGTTTTCAAGCTAATGTGCCCTAGTTACACTGCCATGATGCGAAAGAGTTACCGACATATTTGAATCTTGATTTCCCGATTCTTGGTTGGGGAGGGGTCTAGGTGCGATCCCAGGTCGATTGCCCCTAGACACAATGTTAAAAAGAAAACCACAGGCCCAAAATGGCATTCGTAGGCCAAGTCACCAAACCAGGGCTTAATACCTAACCTAACTGCCTGTCAAGCTCCCCCAGAGATATGTCTTAACTAGTCAAGTCAGGAATTTTCTGATCACCAATAAAGTAATGTCTTAGGGGCCCTCTCTGTTCCCCAAAGGAAGAAGAGGTAATCCACCTAATAAGATCCCCTGTCCTCCCCCCTATGGGAAGGTGACCTTGCTTTTTTGGCTAATAACTTTCTTGCCCCAACCTCTTTCCTACAAAAACCTTCCATTTTTACAACTCCTCAGAGCTCCCCTCTACTTGCTAGATGAAACACCGCCTGATTCATGAATTGCTTAATAAAGCCAATTAGATCTTAAAATTTACTCAGGTGAGTTTTTGTTCTTTAATACAAGCAAACTTGTTGATTTATCCTGGCGTGTCATGCACGTATTATGATTTTGCCTGTGTTGTGAAGTAAAGTTGCTTGGAAAGCGCTGCCTTAAAGAGTGGGTGTGGCTACCACACTGAGTGAAAATTGGTTGGGGGAGGAAAATGAGGATATAAAGGTGAGCATGGAAAGATCACGAAGGGCCTTGTAAACCATTATAAAGATTTCGGGGAGCCATCGAATGGATTTAGGCATAGAACTGACGTGAAGAAATTCACATCTTTGGAAAAACCACTCTAGCTGGGGTGACAGAATAGATTGGAAGGAAGTCAGCCAAGCAGCAAGGGAGACTAGTTAATACATTGTCACAATCTGGAATTATGATTACTGGCCTGGGAAAAAAGCTAAGGGGTTGGAGAAACTGTAGAACCTGGAAATTAAGTAAATAACCAAAGGAGGGCAAAAGGTAAGGGTCAAGGATGACTTTCAGGCATTTGGTTTAATCAATTAGGTGGATGATAATAGGAATAGCTGATGTTTATGAAACAGTTTTAATAATCTTATCTATATGCCTGCCACTGTCTCAAGAATTGTATCAATTCATTTCATTCTAACAACATTCTAACAACATGGCAAGTATCATTCTGTTACTCAGAAGAGCCACTGGAATGGAAATACACATTTGGGAGTCAACAGCTTATGGGTAGAAAGTTGAACCATGGAACTTAATGAGACTGACTGGCAAGAGTGTGTATAACAGAAGAGGGCTGAGAATGAAAAATTAAGCCCATAGAGACATTGACATTTAAGGAATAGACAAAGGAAGACAAGGTAGCAAGAAAAATCTGAGCAAAAGGGGTTAGCAAGGAAAAATAGAGAAAGAACCAAAAGAAAGCAGAGGAGTGTGGTGTCACAGAGGCCAAGGAAAGAAAGATTCTGGGAGAAAGGAACGGAAGAATGATGTTAAGTGCTACAGTTACAAGGACTAATAATGATCCATTGGATTTAACTCTAAGAAATCACTGTAATCATTAGTGGGAACAAGTCTATTATAATAGACTTGTAAAGGCAGAAATCATATAGAAAAGTATGAAGAGTGAGGGGCTGTTGGGAAGCAGTGAACTGAGAGTAGGTAACCCATTTGAAGAGGGGTCCTTAATGGGAAAGGAAGATGATGGTAGATGGAGGCCAACGTGGGGTTGAGGGACACTTTTGTTGTTCTTAAGAGAGATTTAAGGAAGCTTAATGCTGCTGGGAAGGAGAAAAGGAGAAAGAATGTGGGTTCGAGAATATAGGAGGGAGATGGGCTCATTAATAGGTAAAGTCCTTGAGAGAGTGGCTGAGATAGAAAGGCAGAGAGCCCAGGCAGAGATTAGGAGGAGGGACACCGATTCTTTTAAAAGAGAAGAAATAAGAGAATAGTGAGTTTGGAAGCAGGTGAATCTTTAGATTGAGAGACAGATGTGGAGAGAGCTTTTATCTGATGACTATGTTTTCCCTAACGACTAAGTATTTTGGTGTTTTAAGAATAAGGGAGAAGTTGGGGAGGCCCTGGGTCGAAGTTTACTTTGTTGGTGTAGTGCTGGAAACACTGGATTCTTCTATGTTTGTTTGTTTTTTATGAGGCAGTGGTGGCAACAGATTGGGATCTAGATGATTGGTCAGAGGAGAGGTTAGAATGTGAACCATGGAATCATGGCTGGAGGGGAACGTTGTGAGTTATTGAAAAAACTGATAGGTGAAGATAAAGGAAAAGGACCCTGGAATTACAAGTTGTCAGGACTTCGTAGGACAGATGGTGAGGGTGTAACTACATGGCCAGAGAGTAGGATGACTAAGCTGAAGATTTTAAGGATGGCAGTTCTGCATGGTGACAAGCTCCAGAGCATGGTCACTGGGAATGGGAATGAGATGTTTTTACAAAGATGTTTAGCAGAGCCCCTGGGTGGCTCAGTCGGTTAAGTGACTGCCTTCAGCTCAGGTCATGATCCCAGGGTCATGGGATTGAGTCCCATGCCATGCTCCCTGCTTCACGGGGCGTCTGCTTCTTCCTCTGCCCTACTTGTTCTCTCAATCTTTCTCTTTATCTCTCTCAAATAAATAAAATCTTTTAAAAGAGTGAACAAGCTTACAAATAGGTAAAGTTATTTTAAGTAAGGAGTCAAAATGTAATCTGAAGTTCTCAGATCCACCTCATTCTGTTTCTTTTGTTTATCCACCTCATTCTGTTTTTTTATTTTTTTTTATTTTTTTATTTTTTTGAGGTGAAAGCCAAGTTTGTTGAAGCTATAGAAAGAGCAGATACAGATACAGAGGGAGTGGTGTGTGTAGGAGACTCAGAAAGGGAATAAGGAGCATGAATCTCCAACCTCATTCTGTTCTAGTTCAAGCATGAGAATCAACAGAGAAATCAGTGATTGTCTCTAAGAAGGAAATTTCAAAACCAAGACACCTGTACCTATGTATACCTCTCAAAAACCTCTGGTGATACAGTTGCCATGTCCTTAGGACTTTGAACTCTTGCCTAGCACTTCCTTTAGCAGCGAGGTAACTTTGCACCCAGAGTCAAGGGTGCCTTGCAGAGAAAACCCAATGAACTTTCTGCAGCTGTTTTCCCCCCATCTCAGCTGGAAGCACCAATGCCTTGGCATCTTTTCGTATTATTAAAACAAAACTTTACCTCCCGACAATGTTGCAACCTGTAGTTCCAAGATAGCAATGCTTCCAGAGCATCTTTTTATGTAAGTGTGGAGTGTTTATTACTATTAATGGGATGATTCTAATCAAATAGAAAAGTTAGAATCAAAGGAAAGTCTATGGAGAAAAAAAACTGATTTCATGAAATTTTATTATATCAGAATTGTGAACACAGCCTAATGAACTGTTCTGCCACTACTTTCGAAACATGGAAAAGATCTTTTACTTGTCTTTTCCGTTTCCAAAACTACCAGGCTGCACTCATTTTGCCCCGGTGCTCCTTCTAGCATTTGTGTCACTCCTGACTTGGAATGCTGAATGTCTCCTTTGTCAGCTTTGAAATATATTGTCTCTCAGGCACTTGGGGCTTAGTTGGTTGAGCTTCTGATTCTTGATTTCGGCTCAGGTCATGGTCTCAGGTTTGTAGGATCACGCTCCATGTTAGGCTCAGTGCTCAGGGGGGAGTCTGCTTAAGATTCTCTCTCTCCCTCTCCCCCTCAGCCCCCCCTTTAAATAAATAAACCTTAAAAAAGAAAAGAAAAGAAAGATATTGTCCATAGAACTTCTACAAGGATCATCATTCCTCCCCATATTTGAAGTTTAGGTTTTGTGCGCTGCTCATCTCATGAGCAAGTCACCTATCATTCTCTGTTCTTACGTGATGACGATCTTTTCCAAATACTATTCAAGATCCACTTAAATCTTATCTCCTTCATGAAGTCTTCTCTGGCCATCCTAAGCTGCAGAGTATTCTGTCTCCCATGACGTGAAATACATAGTTCAACACGTATTTGTTGGATGCCTACTAAGGGCAGGCACTGTACTAGGCGCTGGTGATACACTGTTCAATAAGATGACCTATGTAAGCATAAGGGCAAAATGCATAGTATGAAGTAAGTACTTAGTAAATAAATATTTCTGCAGAAGTTTCAAGGTGGAATAAAAGAAATTGAACATTTATTTATTAAACGTGCCTTTCTGTAGATCAGGACTTTAATCTTCAGAATATTCCTTAAGGCCTTACATATGACAAAACTGGCCAGAAGGGGTTTATAGGGAGGTAACACCTATAAAAGCCATGTGATACAACAGAAATCAGGGAGCATCTGTTTGATCCCAAAGCCAAGCTTTTACCTCTTTACTGAGGCTCCCTCGCAGAGTAGAAAAGACAAGGCTGATTACATTTGCAAACATTTATTGAGTGCTTATTAGAAGCCAGGTACTATATTAAGTACTTTACTTAGGTAATTATTTAATTCTTAGACAGCTGATACTGACATGAACACAATCATTATCCCTATTTTAAAGATAAAGAAAATGACTGATGAAGAGATTACATAACTTGTCCAGTGCCTCCAGCATGTAAATGCCACAGCCACTATTTTATCCCATTTTCTCCTGACTGCAGACCTCAAGATCTTATCCATTTTATTTTATTAACACCTAAAGGTGAGGAGACTAGATTGCACTTCTAGCTCCATCCTTATGACTTGATTGAACATATGTCATTTTCTTCATAGTCTCAATTTCTCGGTTTTTCAAATGAGAAAAATGATGTCTATTCTGAATTTTTGTGGGGCAGTGTGGGGTTCAAATGAGAATGATTTATCAGGTGCTTTATTAATAGTAAATAACAAAGAGAAAGGTATATTTTAGACCGGGATACTGGCTAGGACCTTCTGAAAAGATGTCTATTGCCAAATCTATTACTCAGGGAGTCACTTTTAAGTTTAGAGTTCATTTTTAAGGAACAAATTTAGTAATGATAAAACTACCTTTTTAAAAGATTTTATTCATTTATTTGTCAGAGAGAGAGAGAGAGCACGAGCAGGGGGAGCGGCAGGCAGAGGGAGAAGCAGGCTCCCCACCAAGCAAGGAACCTGATGCAGGACTTGGGATCATGACCTAAGCCAAAGGCAGCTGCTTAACCCACGGAGCCACCCAGCCATCCCAAAACAACTTGATTTTTAATGTGGATTGTTTTTAGTAGATAGTATGGAAAAGTGTCCAACCAAGCAAGTTAATGTTTCATGTTATTATCCTGAGATTTAGCCTTACATGGGGCTTTCTACTGATTTTGAGACATTTGGGAAGATTAGAACGGCAATGCACACCACACTGTGATGTTTCAAGGTACAGTGAGGGTCTCAGATTCATTAAAAGTAATCTTTTGAAAGGTCCGGAAGACACTGGAGGCCCAGGAGGCAGCTCTGGTCAGGGGTTCTTCTGGGAAGACAGAGGCGGGCCTGCAGGGTTCTTCCCTGCTGGGGGTGGAGGGGATGAGAGGGCATGGCCTCCTAGGGTATGTAACCTGCTCCCTTGTGAGGAATCCAGTGCCCTGGGGTCCCTTGTCCAGAGAGACTTTTTATCCTGGGGCCTGGGAGGCCAGACGGTGCTGCCAGCCAGCCCTTGGTGCTCATGCTGCCCTCTGCATGCTTGCGCCTGAGACCAGCAGGCTCTTTGCTGAGCCTGGGAGACAGTGCTCCAGAGGGGCACACACTTGTGCCCAGGCATCCTGGTTCTCAGCTCTGAGATTCCAGTTTCCAAGACCATTCTTAAGTCTCCTCTGCAGTGCCTGGGGTGTAGGCAATGATTAACTGGGGGTTTTCTGGCTCTGGGAAAGTCAGTGGTTAAGGGCATGGGCTGTGGAGGCTGACGGACGAAGTCAAGGAACAGCAGGACTAAAGCAAAGTGCTTATAGAAGGTCACCCCCATTAGGCTGGAGGTCTATCCTGTGTAGAAGTTACCAGACACTGCTGACTCAGAGTGGTCAAAACTGGAATGGGTATGCTTTTAGCATAAACTAGTCTTCTGGGGGAATTAGTCCAGTGCTGATGACTTCTGACCCCCTGCCTCCTCAGCTAAGCTGAGGCTGCGGAGCGCACCAGGCAGTTCTGGTCGTCATGCTTCAGGCATTTGGGGAATCAATGGAGGGACAGAGAAGCACTGTGGACCCGTTCCCCGGGATGTCACTACCACATGGGAGGCACTACTGGGGAGAAGAGGGAGGGGAGGGGAGGGGAGGATAAAGCTGACTCTTTGTGAGACTTTGGGCACATTCTTTCTCTCTTCGGGGTTTCATTTCTCCAGTGGTCACCGTACGGCTTGGCTGGGGGGACAACCCTGGGGTGGGTCACAAAGAGGGCTCCAGCCTTGTCTCTGCCTTCAGTGGAGTGGAAGAGGAGACAGTAAACAGAGTTACAATCCTAGATGACTGGGGTGGTGGCAAAAGTCTGTGCCAATGGCTGAGGGAGCCCAGAGGAGGGGCAAATCATGTCACCTGGGGAGGACACTTGGATGAGATTGTTGTCATAGAACCAACATGCCCAGTCTGAATCTTTTCACCACCCCAACCTGGGCCTGGCCAGGAGGCAGCTCAAGAAATGTCTTCGGAGGCCTCAGTCTTGCTGAAAGGAGGTACTCCCCGCTCCGGAGTTTCTGCTGACTACTGAGTGTCTTTGGTGTTGGGGTGGGGTGTGTGAGGGGTGTCAGATAGGCTAGGGGTCAGGCTGACCCGATGGCCCTGAGCCTTTAGACACACCCATCTTTGCTTAAAACCTTTCAAGCTCATCCCTTTGCCTTCAGGATAAAGTACGGATTCTTTAGCAGATCAAGGCCTTGAGTGCACAGACTCTTCAGACTAGACTAAAATTTCTCAATTTTGGAGTTGGATAATTCTCCATTGTCGGGGGCCATCTTATATACTATATGATGTGTGGCAGTTTCCCTGGCCTCTACGCGCTGAGATGTCAATAGCGCACATACCTCTCCCCAGTGGTGACAACCGAAAATGTCTCCAGACATTGCCACATGTCTGTCCCCTGGGGGCACAAATCATCCCTGCATGAGAACCACTGGACTAGAGGAGAATCAGCTACTCAACCTCTTTTGTTTCCAGGAACGTGCCTTTCTATCTCTTTCCTCATACAGACTTTTCTCCCTTCTTAACCTGGTTGATCCTTACTAGCGCTGCAGATCTCAGAATTCTCTCCCCCAGAAACTCCTCTCAGACCCTCTTAGACTGGGCCACGTACCCTCTTTGGGCTCCTGTAGCCCACTCCCCTGTTCCAGCTCTGCACACTTGGGATTGTCACTATGTGGGGACCAGTTTGTCTT
Organism: Callorhinus ursinus; assembly: GCF_003265705.2. NCBI lineage: Eukaryota > Metazoa > Chordata > Mammalia > Carnivora > Otariidae > Callorhinus > Callorhinus ursinus. The sequence continues at coordinate 37,933,365 of NW_027397075.1, forward strand.
CCCCACTAGGGGAAGAAAGTGGAGGAAAAAGTGAAGGCCAATGGGTAGGAGAGTTGCAATTTAGAAAGGGTGGTCTAGGAAGTCATCTCTGAGAAAGTGATATCTGAACAAGGACCTGAAGGATGTGTGAGAGCCACACTGATAAACAGGGGAAGAGTGTTTTGAAGTTAAGGGAACAGCCAGTGTGAGGGCCCTGAGGTGGGAGGGGCCTGCTATGGTAAAGGAGCAGCTTGGTGGCCCATGTGGTTGGAGTAGGTGAAGTGAGGGAAAAGAAGTAAGAGCGGAGAGGCAGGGAGAGGCCAGCTCATACCAGGTCTTGGGCGCCACAGTGAAGGCAATATAAGATGTTTTATTTAATCTATTGTAAGCTGAGAAAACAGCTCTGAATGCATGCTAGAACTTTACAGTTTTACTTTCCCCCACCCGTGTTTTGTGTTTGGTGTCACAGTTTATATACTTTTACCTTATGTACCCATTAGCAAATTATTTTAGTTATAGTTATTTTTAATACTTCTAACTTCCATGCTGGAGTTATGTGAATTACCCACCACCAGCACAACATTTGAGTATTGTGAATTTCACTATATGTTTACATTTACTGGTAACAGGAAAACATGTGAAAGTGTAAATCTAATTAGGCATCCTTTTCATTTCAACTTGAAGTCCCTTTACCGTTTCTTAAAAGGCCAGTCTTGATGAATGCCTTCAGCCTTTGCTTGTCCAGGAAACTCTCCTGCCATTTTGAAGGACAACCATGCTAGGTAGAGTATTCTTGGTTGGCAGTTTTCTTCCTTCAGCACTTTTTGGAGCCTTGTGGTTTGTGGCTTTGTGATCTCAACTCCTGACAGAGACATGGTCATCACTTCACTCGGGTGCGTGGCTAACGTCCCCTTCAAAACTCCCACTCTAGAAGAACTCAGCCATTCTAGATTTTCTGAGTTCGCTCCTAGCATTTAGCTGGAGAACGACCACAAAACAGCCCTTTCTCTCCACGTGCCAGGGCTGTTTCCTTCTCCAAAGAACGTGACCAGATTCAGCCTAGAGACTGCAAGACCCTGGGTGCTTCATATATATCCTAAGGCTCCTTCTTTTGCTCCAAAAAGATAATCAGGTCTGGCTTTGACACAACGAGACCCAAGAAGAGGTTTCTGAAGCTCTCACATCACATCCCCATACAATCCCCACTGAAGATGGTTCAGGCATCCCCCACTCCTGAGAGAATTTCAGGGCCACATCCCGGAATGTCAGCAGTCCCTGAGAACTGGCCATTTCTTTTTCTTTCACCTCAGCCTCTAGACTTACTTTTCAGAAGAGATGTGTGGAGAAATCCTCTAAGGATTTCTTATAAGTAGAACTTGTCGACAACAACAAATCCACATCCTAGTTAATATGGCTTTTTAGTACTTACTCTTCAGGGGTGAATCTCAAAAATAAATAAGGGCATAATTCAAAATGATAGCAATACTGCCTTTTAAGTTTGGTTTGTAAACTGAGGCACGAAGAGGCCAAATGAGTCACCACGTCATAAAATAAGTCACTCCCAGTAAGAAAAGAAAAACAGGGGACGTGATTCTGAGATTTCAAACCCCTATTCTGCATTGCTTCCTCCTGTTTAAACTTTTCACCCTACTAAAACTCTCTCCAATGAAAACAGCCTTAGGTAGGAAATCCCAATGTTTGTAGACTCACTTTTGAAAAGAACGCCTTGTATGTTTGTGTTTGATAACACTGTTGTAGTTACTAAAATATCAACTCATGTTTCTGGAATTTTGTAGGATTTCCACTGTGGAGGCAAGGTTATTTGTGTGTGCAGGCTTCTCAGTTCAGTATTTTCTTTAATGTCGGGTTGCTCTGGAATCATATAAATACTTGAATTTCCTTGATATACAAGCTAGTCTAAATTGGTTTTGAAAAATGATTAAGTGTGACTGGATAATTTTGTGCCACAATTTTTCCACCTGTGAGGTACTTTACAAAAGAGGAATACAAACATATTGCTTACACAAGCCCTCGGCAGAGAGAACAGAATAAAAATAGTAAAGGGTTAAAAGTGGTCATTTTAGCAAAATGGTTTAATCTGCACTGCGGTTATTTCCTTTGACGGTATTTCTGTTGCCCTATTAGACCACGAGTCCGGAGCAATAGGAAATTCAGTGACTACTGGTGGCAGACAGGTTGAATAAACAGGCTTTGTTTTCAGACCTATCAGACAGATAGATATCTTAAATTTGAATCTGTAACATGGAAGAAATAAAACAAAGCAGAAATTTCAATAATTTACTTAACTGATATCTCAACCTTCACCCTTCCGCTTATATTTCTTGGCATATCAAACAATTTTACAAGATATCGTAAGACAAATGTCAAACCCTCGTATTCAGGGTCTATTTTCAAGCAGTTCCTAGAATGTTCAAGACATAGTCACATCTCACAGCAAGAGGGAGACAACACTGATCAAATTTTCAAATCCAAACAGAATAAGATACCATAAGAGTTCTGTAAAAACAGCATAAGAATAAGTACTAGTCATAGTTTAAAAGAACATTAATGGACCATATTGTCCATTAAATTTCAGAATATTGGAGTAATGAAATTTGCTAAGGAAGAATTGTCTGCTACCAATTTTGATACTTGGTCCAGCAAGAACAACCCCAAGGAAGCATCAGGATAGAAGAGAGAGTTTGTTGTTAGGGTTATAAGAAATTTTGTATTTTGAGTAAATACTAAAGATGATCAAAACTAAAGCAAGTATAGATTTATGTACATGTTGTATGTTTCATTCAAAGTTGTCCTAGTGTTTTGTGGTCCTGATAGAATTAATTATTTCACCTTAAGATACTGAAGACCAGATCAATGATTGACACCTAGTACCTTTGCAACAGGTGATTTTAGACATAATGTCAGATCTAGGGAGCACACAATGTAAAAATCAAACAATCTGTGGATTGTTCCTTACTCATAATGAAGAGTAATGTCTAGTATTAGTTGGCAAATGTTTAAGCATCCTATTAATAACAATTATAAATCATAACAACTACGAATGCATAATACAGTGGTTTTTAATTTTCTTTTTTCCACCTGAACCTTCCACAGAGTACACCACAAAAATCACCAAGACTCATACAAGATATATAATTAGAGGGTAAATCTATCTGTTTACACTGAAGATAATAACTTTCTACTATTCCAGAGCTCCCCCTTTCCAATAGCAGTATCTATTGCCCAAAAGAGGCAGGAGAGTATATCAGCGGAGATCAAGGGGTTTGGCATCAGATAAACCCACATTCAAATCCAGCTCTGCAACTTGCCAGCTGAGTTTCCAATAGTCTGTTGTACAAGTCATTTCATCAGAATGACTCAGTTTCTTCATCAGTGAAATGGAAAACAGAGTTGTTGGAAAAATAAATCACCTTGTTCAAAGACCATGGAAGAGCAACTGGCTTACAGTAGGACTCAGTATATCATGGTTCAAATATCTATGAAAATTAATAATCAGAATTCTAGTGGGACTAAAATTACAGCAAAATGGACCTGAAGAATATTGCCCCCAGATTATGATAAAGTGCAGAGAACCATCCCTTTTTAACTATAGAAAACATGTTCTTCTACGTGATTGGAACACTCGTATTCTCAAGAAATAGTTAGCCTCTCACTGCCTTTTTTTTAGTACTATATAAAAATAAAACCTGACACATTTTTACCTTTTACTCTTTAATCTCCTTTTGAAAGCAATCATCAAACCATGAGATGCACTACAATACACTTAAGATTACATTTTCTTTTACATAATCTATATCACATTCTTATCTTTCTGATGATACACTATCTCATTTTGAATTTAGAAAACCATGCCAGTATATCTGCAAATCATTCCTGCAGGAAGCAAAACTCTTTCATCATCCTTCTCATTCTCACTGACTTTAATATCCAAGGATAACGTTTTTCTAACTTTGCTTTAGCTCCTGCATGATCCTACATAGCTACATTTTAGGTGGAACATCACTGAATAACAAACATCTAATTTACTGCCAGACCAATAGATTATTTGATAGAGAATGGCTAAACTCTTTTTATCTACAGTTAGACTTATTTTTAAGACACCTTCGAAGTCCCATGTGGCCATATGCCTCAGTTTCTGGTAGTGCAACGTGGGCAGAAATGTCCCATGCCATTCTTCCCCCATTATTGAGCAGAATGCCAGTGCCCAGAGAGTCCTCGATGCTACACACTGAAGAATGAGGGCACAACAGACTTGGGATGGGAATGACTGTGTTGAGCAGAACCCTTGCCCCCACTGCAGATCAGCCTCTACAAAAGCAAGAAACAAACTCATGAAGTCTATGAGATGTCAGAGTTTATCTCCTATAGCGTCTAGCATCCTTAAATAATATAGAAATTGTTGCATTTCACAGTTATAACTTTGACATTTATGTCTAGAATTTATTTGAGTTAATTGTTGTATAAGGAGTAAAATAAAGGTTGATTGTTGTTTTTTTCCATACAGACATCCAGAACGATTTGTTAAAAAATTTTCCTTTCTTATTGAATATGTGTTGCATTTTTGCTGAAAGAGAAATGATCATGTATGTGTGGGTGTACTTCTGGAAGCCTTCTGTTCCATTGATCTAGATGGCTATCCTCTCACCCATACCACCTTGTTCTTGATTATTGTAGTTTTACTGTAAGCCTTAAAATCAAGTGGTGTGGGATGCCCGGGTGGCTTAGTTGGTTAAGCGTCTGCCTTTGGCTCAGGTCATGATCCCAGGGTCCTGGGAATGAGTCCCACATTGGGCCAAGGAGCCTGCTTCTCCCTCTCTCTGCCACTCCCCCTGCTTACGCTCTCTCTCTCTCTCTCTCTCAGACAAATAAATAAATAAAATCTTTTTAAAAAAATCAAGTGGTGTAATTCCTCTAACTTTATGCTGCTTTTTAAAATTACTCTGGCTATACTAAATTGTTTGCACTTTCACATGAATTTTTAGAATAAACTTGTCAATTCTATCTTAAAAGCCTCCTGAAATTTTACTGAAATTACATGAAATCTGGATCATTTTTGGTAGAACTGAAATCTTAGCAAAACTGAGTCTTCTAATTAGTTAAGGTAATTCTCACTATTTAGGTAAGTCTTCTTAAACTCAATTCATCAAGGATTGTAGTTTGCAGTACATAGGTCTTGCACCTATTTTGTTAGGTTTATCCCTAAGTAGTTTGTTTTCTCACGCTATTGTGAATGAAATTATTTGTTACTTGTATACAGAAATACTACTGGTTTTTGTATAGTATACAATATTGGATCTTGTGTTCATGCTCAATTAACTTAGTTTTAGTAGGGTTATTATTATTATTATTACTAGTATTATTCCTTAAGATTTTCTATGTACTCCCACAACACCATTATGCTGTCTGTATATAAAAGCAATTTTACTTCTTCCTTTCTATAACATATGGTTTTAATTTCTCTTTCTTACCTTACTGCACCAACTGAGGCCTCCAATATAATGCTAATTAGAAGTGGTAATGGTGGACATCCTTGGCTTTGTAAGGTCCCGAGCAGGCTGCTCCCAGATGTGCCGCTTTGGCATGAAGAGTATTTTGAGTTAAAAACAATCAAAACCCAGCATATTCAGGAAAAAGCTCTTGACCTCCCCTTCAACTGCCTGCTAGTAACATAAAGAGACCTATTAACAGATTATTTTTTACCTAAGAAACTTATCTGTATAACAGGGCAGCCTTTGTTTTCCAAATATCTCCTTTTCACTTTCCTACTAATGGTCTTCCTCCCTTTGTATTCTCAGATCTCAGCCCTGAATCCTTAGTTTTTAGGATGCCATATAGCCTTTTGTTGCCTGACTGTCTTTGGATTTTCACGTCTGAGTGGATCCCTCATATGTACAAGATTAAATCTGATTTTCTCTTGTTCATCTACATCATGTCAATTTGATTCTTGGTCTAGCAGAAGGATCTTAAAAGGCAGAGGAAATTCTTCTTTCCCAACGTTGGTGTAGTCGGCAGGACACTTGAACTCCTTGGACACTGCTCACCTCAGACATTGCGGCAACTGAGAGATCCTTGGGATATCTGACGAACAGCCCACAGAAGATTTCTTACTATACCAGTTCCCTGGAACCTCTATCTGCATAGTCCGATGGAGCGAGAATGGTGAGAAAAATTCTTTCTGTCTTTTTCTAATTTAGATTAGCAGGAGAAAACACTTAGGGAACTTAGTAACTCTTGGTAGAAATTTGGTAGAGTACTCTTTGGTTATTCTCGAGTTTCTTCCCAGAGATGGTTTTTGTTTTCTTTTGTCTATGTCTTTTATGTCTTTTGTCATTAAGAGGAATTACCACAGGCATAGGCCCTATCAGTCAGCTGCTCAAGCTGGCCTCACAGACTGGTGAGTTCATGGTTCTTGTTCAGATCAGCGTCTGTTTAAGCAAACTTTGCTATGGGTTAATGTGCACCTGAGGTAAAAGCTATTGCTAAAGGGACATCTTGGAAGCCAAGGCCACAAAATTCAGGGACATGGGTCAAGCACTTTAAAGCTGTTGGAGCACTCACCACCTAACTCAGACTCCTGTGTTAGGATAAGTTGGTCATGGAATGAGTTTAACTGACACTAGGTTATGCCAACCTCAAAAAAACTTCCATGCAACAAGGTACACTGTAAAACCCCCAAGCCCATGGCCCATCCTTTTTAGGTGTTAGTGTGGCTCCAAGAGACCCAAAACTTAGCCAAAAGAAAAGCTGAATGAGGTTTTCCTTCTGTCTTGTTCTATGTCCTAAGAGCTAGGCTTGGTGACCAGTGAGAAGATGCTCTTTGATCTTCGCCATCTGGAGAGTGTACTTACTGGGGTGCACACTGGTGGCCAGCTGGATAGACTAGGGTTCTGAGTCTCCCTGTCCATTCGTGCCAGCCCCCAGGTGTGTCTGTTGTGAGAGGTTGCAGCCCGTAGGCACCTTTGTTGTCTCAACCTCCATAGTTTGTCAGTGCTAGAAAGTCCCATTTCAGCAGTGCCAGCCTGGTGTCACAACTTAGTAGGTTATGACTAGAGGTGTGTCACATTTCTGTGGGAGATTGGAGACCGGAGACTCCACCATCCTTATTGCCCATGCAACGAAGGTTTTTGCTTTCTTAGACTAATTTCAGGAGTAAACTTTTGGGTCATGGTGGTTACATCATCTGTGCCCTCTCTGGATGGCTCTTGCATCTTCGGTTAAGCCATTAAAGGGCTTATTGGTTTGAGTCACTATTAATAGATCCTACTCATCAATTGCCAGATGGATCCTTTAAATTGGCTTTTAAAAAAAACAAATATATTCTTAGTAGAGAGCTCTCAACTGTCTTAGTAGTAGTATAAAACCTAACCTTAAGTACTCCCTTGACAAGATGAAAGAACATAAATTACACTTAAGACAAAAATGTCCACATCCAATGTAAATTCCCCTTCTTAAAATTCAGCCTCATATGCCTGTTTTTTAACTTCTCTTTCCCTGTAAGAATTACAGAGAGCACACTGGCTTAATCTAGGTCCCAAGGACACAGGTTGCTCATGTAAGTGCTGAAAGCCAGGAAATGAATTTCACACAAGCTCCAGAGATTGGCAATAAGGCCGGCTTTGCTCCTACCTTCCAGGGCTCTGTACTCAGGCTCTGCCGCTTCAGGCATTCCTATGCAGTGTCCTTTGCAGATACACCCCACACTGCCCCCCAACACAAAAGAATTAATGTCCCATGGGACAGCAGCAGATCTTCTAACCTACATTTTCAGAAGAGTCTCCCTTATTTATTTATTTATTTATTTATTTATTTATTTATAAGATTTTATTTTATTTTTGACAGATGGACAGAGAGTGTACAAGCAAGGGAAGCAGAAGGCAGAGGCAGAGGGAGAAGCAGATTCCCTGCTCAGCAGGGAGCCCGATGTGGGGCTCTATTCCAGGACCCTGGGATCATGACCTGAGCTGAAGGCAGACACTTAATGACTGAGTCACCCAGGTGCCCTGATTCTCCCAAATTTAGAGGGGAATTGGAAAGATGAATGATGATTCACAACTCCCCCTTCATAGAGGAAGCAGATGATCCAAATTTCTCCTAGGCCCTCCTACAAATGATCTGTAAAAGGTTAATATTCAGAGGTTAATTAAAAGCCAATGTTGAATTGTATACCCAGAAAGAAGACTTTTGTTCAGGTGCTTTATATGGACTTTACAAAGTCATAAATCTTCTGATTCCCACTTTGGTTAAAAATATCCCTGATATAAAAAAGCAAATGTAGTTAAAATGATGAGCCAATCCCTTGATATTTAGGCTATAACCCAGTTCATTAGGGAATTAGAAAAAACTGGATCTCGGGGCACCTGGGTGGCTCAGTTGGTTAAGCGACTGCCTTCGGCTCAGGTCATGATCCCGAAGTCCCGGGATCGAGTCCCACATCGGGCTCCCTGCTCAGCAGGGAGTCTGCTTCTCCCTCTGACCCTCTTCCCTCTCATGCTCTCTGTCTCTCATTCTCTCTCTCTCAAATAAATAAAATCTTTAAAAAAAAAAAAAGAAAAAACTGGATCTCGGCAGAGCAAGATGGCAGAGGAGTAGGAGACCTGGATTTTGTCTGGTCTCAGGAATTCAGCTGGATAGGGATCAAACCATTCTGAACACCTACGAACTCAACAGGAGATCGAAGAAGAGAGTAGCAACAACTCTCTGAACAGAGAAGCGACCACTTACTGGAAGGTAGGACGTGCGGAGAAGTGAATCCGAGGCGATATTCGGGAGGATAGATGGCAGGGGAGGGGGCCTCCATCGGCCGCTTCTGGCAAGTCATAGAGCCGCGGAGCACAAAATTGGAACTTTTAGAAGTCGGCTCCACTGAGGGGCATCACTCCAGTGGCTAAGCTGGGGGTGGAACCCTCGCGGGACACTGTGGTCTCAGGACCCTCAGGGTCACAGAAAAACCAGGGGTGCCTGAGTGCAGCAGAGCTCCCAGGTATCAGAGCGGGGAAGCCGGCTGCAGAGACGGAGCTGAGGCGTGGGCTCTCAGCTCGGGGTTGCCCTAAACTGTGATCCGCAGCCCAGTCGGGCCACTGCTCCTCCAGCAGGGACCCAACAAGCGGCAGAGCTGGGGAGACTCCCCTTCCTCCCCAGGAGGAGCGGTGCGGGAGAGCACCGCAGGGATCTGCTGGGTTTGGACACTTCACACCGAGTCGGGTGCCATTATAGAAACGCTCGGTCACAGGCTGAGTGAAGACAGAGTGCGGCCAGAGACTGGGAAGACGGGAGTGACTGACTTCTTTTCTCTGGGGGCACACTGAGGAGCGGGGCCCCGAGTTCTCAGCTCCTCCAGGTGGAGATTGGGAGGCCACCATTTTCACCCTGGTCCTCCAAAGCTGTACCGAGAGCTTGCAGGGAACAAAAGCTCCTGAGAGCAAACCTGAGCAGCTTGCTTAGCCTGGACCGACAAGAGCGGGGCAATTCCACCTCCCGCAAAGACATTTGGGAACCACGGCAACAGGCCCCTCCCTCAGAAAATCAGCACAAACAGCCAGCAAGCCAAGACCAAGTTTACCGATCAAGGAGAATGGGAGAACTCCAGCGCTAGGGGAATACTGCACATAGAATTCATGGCTTTTTTTACCACGATTCATTAGTTTTTCAAAGTTAATTTTTTAACTGTTTTTTTTTTGAATTTTTCTTTTTCCCTTTTTCAACCAACATCTTATCAATCCCTTTTTTATTTTTTTATTTTATTTTTTTAAAGATTTTATTTATTTATTTGAGAGAGAGAATGAGATAGAGAGCATGAGAGGGGAGAGGGTCAGAGGGAGAAGCAGACTCCCCGCTGAGCAGGGAGCCCGATGTGGGACTCGATCCCGGGACTCCAGGATGATGACCTGAGCCGAAGGCAGTCGCTTAACCAACTGAGCCACCCAGGC
>NW_027397075.1:37943390-38017188 GCF_003265705.2 Callorhinus ursinus
TTTTGTATTGTTCTGTTTTTGTTTTTATCTTTTTCTTTTTTTTTTTTCTCTTTCTTTTTTCTTTCTTTCCCTTTCTTTTCCCCTGGTTTCAGGTCTTTTCTGATTTGTATAGAGTATATTTGCTGGGGACGTTGTTAACCTGTTAGCATTTTGTTCTCTCATTCATCTATTCTCCTCTGGACAAAATGACAAGATGAAAAAAATCGCCTCAGCAAAAAGAACAAGAGGTAGTACCGTCAGCCAGGGACATACTCAATACTGATATTAGTACGATGTCGGACCTAGAGTTCAGAATCATGACTTTAAAGATACTAGCTGGGCTTGAAAAAAGCATGGAAGTTATTAGAGAAACCCCTCCTGGAGAAATAAAAGAACTAAAATCTAACCAAGTCAAAATCAAAAAGGCTATTAATGAGGTACAATCAAAAATGGGGGCACTAACTGCTAGGATAAATGAGGCAGAAGAGAGAATCAGTGATATAGAAGACCAAATGATGGAAAATAAAGAGGCTGAGAAAAAGAGAGAGAAACAACTACAGGAGCACGAGGGCAGAATTCGAGAGATAAGCGATACCATAAGACGAAACAACATTAGAATAATTGGGATCCCAGAAGAAGAAGGAGAGAGAGGGGCAGAAGGTATATTGGAGCAAATAATAGCAGAGAACCTCCCTAATGTGGGGAAGGAAACAGGCATCAAAATCCAGGAGGCACAGAGAACCCCTCTCAAAATCAATAAAAATAGGTCAACCCCCCGACATCTAATAGTAAAACTTACGAGTCTCAGAGACAAAGAGAAAATCCTGAAAGCAGCTCAGGAGAAGAGATATGTAACCTACAATGGTAGAAATATTAGATTGGCAACAGACCTATCCACAGACCTGGCAGGCCAGAAAGGACTGGCATGATATCTTCAGAGCACTAAACGAGAAAAATATGCAGCCAAGAATACTATATCCAGCTAGGCTGTCATTGAAAATAGAAGGAGAGATAAAAAGCTTCCAGAACAAACAAAAACTAAAGGAATTTGCAAACACGAAACCAGCCCTCCAAGAAATATTGAAAGGGGTCCTCTAAGCAAAGAGAGAGCCTAAAAGCAGCATAGATCAGAAAGGAACACAGACAATATACAGTAACAGTCACCTATAGGCAATACAATGGCACTAAATTCAAACCTTTCAATCGTTACCCTGAATGTAAATGGGCTAAATGCCCCAATCAAAAGACACAGGCTATCAAATTGGATTAAAAAACAAGACCCATCCATATGCTGTCTGCAAGAGACTCATTTTAGACCCAAAGACACCCCCAGATTGAAAGTGAGGGGGTGGAAAACCATTTACCATGCTAATGGACACCAAAAGAAAGCTGGGGTGGCAATCCTTATATCAGACAAATTAGATTTTAAAACAAAGACTGTAATCAGAGATGAGGAAGGACACTATATCCTACCTAAAGGGTCTATCCAACAAGAAGATCTAACAATTGTAAATATCTATGCCCCGAACATGGGAGCAGCCAATTTTATAAGGTAATTAATAACAAAAGCGAAGAAACACATTGACAACAATACAATAATAGTGGGGGATTTTAACACCCCCCCTAACTGAAATGGACAGATCCTCTAAGCAAAAGATCAACAAGGAAATAAAGACTTGAAATGACACACTGGACCAAATGGACTTCACAGACATATTCAGAACATTCCATCCCAAAGCAACGGAATACACATTCTTCTCTAGTGCCCCTGGAACATTCTCCAGAATTGATCACATCCTAGGTCACAAATCAGATCTCAACCGGTACCAAAAGACTGGGATTATTCCCTGCATATTTTCAGACCACAGTGCTTTGAAACTAGAACTCAATCACAAGAGGAAAGTTGGAAAGAACTCAAATACATGGAGGCTAAAGAGCATCCTACTAAAGAATGAATGGGTCAACCAGGAAATTAAAGAAGAATTTAAAAAATTCATGGAAACCAATGAAAATGAAAATACAACTGTTCAAAATCTTTGGGATGCAGCAAAGGCAGTCCTGAGAGGAAAGTATATAGCAATACAAGCCTTGTTCAAGAAACAAGAAAGGTCTCAAATACACAACCTAACCCTACACCCAAAGGAGCTGGAGAAAGAACAGCAAATAAAGCCTAAACCCGGCAGGAGAAGAGAAATAATAAAGATCAGAGCAGAAATCAATGAAATAGAAACCAAAAGAATTGTAGAACAGATCAATGAAACTAGAAGCTGGTTCTTTGAAAGAATTAACAAGATTGATAAACCCCTGGCCAGACTTATCAAAAAGAAAAATGACCCAAATCAACAAAATCATGAATGAAAGAGGAGAGATCACAACCAACACCAAAGACATACGAACAATTATAAGAACATATTATGAGCAACTCTATGCCAGCAAATTAGATAACCTGGAAGAAATGGGTGCATTCCTAGAGATGTGTCAATTACCAAAATTGAACCAGGAAGAAATAGAAAACCTGGACAGACCTATAACCACTAAGGAAATTGAAGCAGTCATCAAAAATCTCCCAACAAACCAAAGCCCAGGGCCAATGGCTTCCCAGGGGAATTCTACCAAACATTTAAAGAAGAATTAATACCTATTCTCCTGAAACTGTTCCAAAAAATAGAAATGGAAGGAAAACTTCCAAACTCATTTTATGAGGCCACCATTAACTTGATCCCAAAACCAGACAAAGAACCCATCAAAAAGGAGAATTACAGACCAATATCCTTGATGAACATGGATGCAAAAATTCTCACCAAAATACTAGCTAATAGGATCCAACAGTACATTAAAAGGATTCTTCACCATGGGGCGCCTGGGTGGCTCAGATGGTTAAGCGTCTGCCTTCGGCTCAGGTCACGATCCTGGAGTCCTGGGATCGAGTCCCACATCGGGCTCCCTGCTCCTTGGGAGTCTGCTTCTCCCTCTGCCTCTCTCTCTCTCTGTCTCTCATGAATAAATAAATAAAATCTTTAAAAAAAAAAAAAAAAGGATTCTTCACCATGACCAAGTGGGATTTATCCCTGGGTTGCAAGGTTGGTTCAACATTTGCAAATCAAACAACGTGATACAATACATTAACAAAAGAAAGAACAAGAATCCTATGATCCTCTCAATAGATTCAGAAAAAGCATTTGACAAAGTACAGCATCCTTTCTTGATCAAAACTCTTCAGAGTATAGGGATAGAGGGTACATACCTCAATATCATAAAAGCCATCTATGAAAAACCTACAGCAAATATCCCCTAAGGCCAGGAACGCGGCAGGGATGTCCACTATCACCACTGCTATTCAACATAGTATTAGAAGTCCTAGCCACAGCAATCAGACAACAAAAAGAAATCAAAGGCATCCAAATCGCCAAAGAGGAAGTCAAACTCTCACTCTTTGCAGATGATATGATAGTGTATGTGGAAAACCCAAAAGCCTCCACCCCAAAACTGCTAGAACTCATACTGGAATTCAGTAAAGTAGCAGGATATAAAATCAATGCACAGAAATCAGTGGCACTCCTATACACCAACAACAAGACCGAAGAGAGACAAATTAAGAGTCGATCCCATTTACAATTGCACCCAACACCATAAGATACCTAGGAATAAATCTAACCAAAGAGGCAAAGGATCTGTACTCAGAAAACTATAAAATACTCATGAAAGAAATTGAAGAAGACACAAAGAAATGGAAAAACGTTCCATGCTCATGGATTGGAAGAACAAACATTGTGAAGATGTCAATGCTACCTAGAGCAATCAACACATTCAATGCAATCCCCATCAAAATACCATCCACTTTTTTCAAAGAAATGAAACAAATAATCCTAAAATTTGTATGGAACCAGAAGAGATCCCGAATAGCCAGAGGAATGTTGAAAAAGAAAAGCAAAGCTGGCGGCATCACTATTCCGGACTTCCAGCTCTATTACAAAGCTGTCATCATCAAGACAGTGTGGTACTGGCACAAAAACAGACACATAGATCAATGGAACAGAATAGAGAGCCCAGAAATGGACCCTCAATTCTATGGTCAACTCATCTTTGACAAAGCAGGAAGGAATGTCCAATGGAAAAAAGACAGTCTCTTCAACAAATGGTGTTGGGAAAATTGGACAGCCACATGCAGAAGAATGAAACTGGACCATTTCCTTACACCACACACAAAAATAGACTCCAGATGTTTGAAAGACCTAAACGTGAGACAGGAGTCCATCAAAATCCTAAAGGAGAACACAGGTAGCAACCTCTTTGACCTCAGCCTCAGCAACTTCTTCCTAGAAACATCGCCAAATGCAAGGAAAGCAAGGGCCAAAATGAACTATTGGGATTTTATCAAGATAAAAAACTTTTGCACAGCAAAAGAAACAGTCCACAAAACCAAAAGACAACCGACAGAATGGGAGAAAATATTTGCAAATGACATATCAGATAAAGGGCTAGTATCCAAAATCTGTAAAGACCTTTTCAAACTCAACACCCAAAGAACAAATAATCCAATCAAGATATGGGCAGAAGACATGAACAGACATTTTTCCAAAGAAGACATCCAAATGGCCAACAGACACATGAAAAAGTGTTCAACATCGCTCGGCATCAGGGAAATCCAAATCAAAACCTCAATGAGATACCACCTCACACCAGTCAGAATGGCTAAAATTAACAAGTCAGGAAATGACAGATGTTGGTGGGGATGCGGAGAAAGGGGAACCCTCCTACACTGTTGGTGGGCATGCAAGCTGGTGCAACCACTCTGGAAAACAGTAGGGAGGTTCCTCAAACAGTTCAAAATAGAGCTACCATATGATCCAACAATTGCACTACTGGGTATTTACCCCAAAGATACAAATGTAGGGATCCGAAGGGGTACGTGCACCCCAATGTTTATAGCAGCAATGTCCACAATATCCAAACTGTGGAAAGAGCCAAGATGTCCATCGACAGATGAATGGATAAAGAAGAGGTGGTATATATACACAATGGAATTCTATGCAGCCATCAAAAGGAATGAGATCTTGCCATTTGCAACGACATGGATGGAACTGGAGGGTGTTATGCTGAGTGAAATAAGTCCATCAGAGAAAGACATGTATCATATGACCTCACTGATATGAGGAATTCTTAATCTCAGGAAACTGAGGGTTGCTGGAGTGGTGGGGGTTGGGAGGGATGGGGTGGCTGGGTGATAGACTTTGGGGAGGGTTTGTGCTATGGTGAGCCCTGTGAATTGTGCAAGACTGTTGAATAACAGATCTGTACCTCTGAAACAAATAATGCAACATATGTTAAGAACAAAGAAAAAGAAGTCGATAGCAGGAGGGGAAGAATGAAGGGGAGTAAGTCGGAGGGGGAGAGGAACCATGAGAGGTGATGGACTCTGAAAAACAAACTGAGGGTTCTAGAGGGGAGGAGGGTGGGGGGATGGGTTAGCCTGGTGATGGGTATTAAAGAGGGCACAGTCTGCTTGGAGCACTGGATGTTATGCACAAACAATGAATCATGGAACACTACATCAAAAACTAATAATGTAATGTATGGTGATTAACATAACAATAAAAAACTGTATCTCTATAAAATCAGGAATGCAACTCTATAAAGGATTGAAAGCCCACCCATCTTTAACAATCCTCATAAGTTGTCTATTCCTCTCAAAACATTTGTGGACATTATAAAAGATCAACATATTGGAACAAAACTGTCCTGTACCTTAAACAAACAAAAAAGGTAAATTTTAAGTAGAAATTACCCTGAAACTCTAGGGAAAAATATTTTTTTTTACGTTCTCTGTCCCTTGAAATTATAAATCTTACCATGTCTTTGAAATGTAATCAGCCCACAATTGCCTCAGACTGAAAAAAAGGTGAGCGGGGGAGCTGTTGGTTAGGGGGAAAAGGCGTTTTTATTTTTATTTTTTTAAGATTTTATTTATTTATTTGACAGAGATAGCAAGAGTAGAAACACAAGCAGCGGGAGTGGGAGAGGGAGAGCAAGCTTCCCTCAGAGGAGGGAGCCCGATGTGGCACTTGACTCCAGGACCCTGGGATCATGACCTGAGCTGAAGGCAGATGTTTAAGGACTGAGCCACCCAGGCGCCCAGAAAAGGTGTTTTTAAAACACAAACTGCTTAGTGCTCAGACTCCAACCTCTAATAACAAAATCTTCACCTTGAAGAAAACTTGGATACTTTGTGCCTTTGGGATGTAAATTTCCTCCCCTTCACCCCACTCTGGGAAGTAAGAGCTATTCTTTGAGGTGCAAATTTTAGGGAGAAGTTTTTCATCAGGAAGGGAAAAAAGGGTATTTTAAAAAATAGGCCTTTAATGTCTTTTCCACAATAAGATTTTTGTTTGCATCTTATCTGTATATGTGTGTTCATTCATGTTGTAAAATGTGAGATATTTTCTCTACCTCTATCTCTGGTTGTACTGCTGAAATTTGTTGAAGAGCTCTACTTAGTATAGTGTGAAGGCAAGTGCTTATAAGGATCACGCATTCTAAAACTCAGCTGCACAGAGGCGTTAAGGTGGCAGAGTAGTAAGAGGACCTTAAGCTTGCCTTGTCCCTCAAACAGAGATAATTATCAAATCATTTTGAACACCCAGGAAATCGATGTGAAGACGGAGAGAACAAACCGCACAACTAGAGGGAGAAATGAGGCCACACTGGAAATAGGAGGTGCGGAGACAGGATTTGGGGAAGAAGGGAATCACAGGTGCTGTAGAGGGGAGGGAGCCCTGACCACAGAGAGAGGAGAGAGGGAGAGAAATAAAGGATAAAGCAGCAGCAGGGGATTGCACAAGAAAAACACTTCCCCAAAACCATTCGCTGGGAAACTGAGGGGCAGATTATTTAAGTTTTTTAAAACTCAGAAAGCTAGAAACTAACCCAAATGTTTTTTGAGTTAATGTGATCTGGGAAAATGTTCAGTATTAAAGTTAATTTGAAGTCGTTGGTTTGAGGGGCACCTGGCTGGCTCAGTCAGTAGAGCATGTGACTCTTGATCTCAGGGTCATGAGTTCAAGCCCCACATTAAGCACGGAGGCTACTTAAGAAAAATAACGTTGTTGGTTTGATTAAAATAGATGTCTTTAAAGTTATCAGTATTAAATATATTAACTTTTATTCTGGCTGTGTTTACTAAAAGTCAAATAAATTCATGTTATCTTTGTTGCAAAATTTATCTGAAAAAAACTTAGAATAATGGTTGACTTTGCCTAACGCCTCATGAAGTTTTATGGGTGGTCTAAACCTAAGTGTTAAAAACAAGTAAACTCGATAGATTTAAACAAAACAAAAAGGTTTGTGGGTAAACTTCCAAATAAAGTTTTATAACCTGAAACTTTTAAGTTTTGCTAATTAAATAAAAATGATGAGTTAACTTAAATTCATTAAATAATCTAGATCATTTCCAAAAATGATAAAATAATAAAACATTAATATTTTTTATCTAATTTCTTTTTTTTCCTTCTCTTCTCTTTTTTCTTTTTAAGTAGGCTCCCTGCCCAGCATGGAGCCCAACACCTCGTTTGAACTCACGATCCTGAGATCAAGACATGAACAGAGATCAAGAGTGGGATGCTCAACCATTTGAGCCACCCAGCCTCCCTTCTAATTTTTTCTTATTACAGAAAAACTAAAGATAAATTTGAGTCTGTTAGTAAGCATGTTTTGTGCTTAATTTAAAAACTGTACTACAGAAAAGCACACGTTTTTAGACATTATGAAATGTGTTTATAAATTTGCCAATCTAAAGAATACTGGTATAGCAGACAACTCACAACTGCTTCCTGCTTAGTTTTTACTAGAAACTAAGGTTTCTAGGAGTTAAGGATTCTAAGAAATGTAATTAAGACTATTGGAAAAAATAAAGGAAACAACTCTGTATGTAAGGAAAGTAAGATGTGTGGTTTGGGTAAGCAAAGGAATAAAAACATTTTTGTTGAGAGAAAACTAGATTTGTTCTCAAGTGAGACTGGTTACTTCCAAGAGGGAACTTAGGACAAAATCTGAATGGAAAAAAGAAAGTTGTAGAAGGTTTATGGAAAAAGAATATTTGGAGAAGAGTTTTATATGTGGTCGGTTCTGGCTAAGATTCAGACAAACGTAAGTAAATGAGTTTTAGTATCAAAAATATACCGATGCAATATTAAATACTCTTTTCTCTTTGCTTAAAGGACAAAGTTTTCTTCAACTATTGGGGTCTGCTCTTAAAAAAAATCATAAACAAAGTTTTTCTTTACTCTAAAGTTATCTGCCTGGAAAAATAAAGATTCTCTGTTTTGCCAAAATAATTCCTGTGTTTACCAGATCTTTGATTACACAAGAAAACTGAGACTGACTGTTCAAAGAGCCAGGCATGCCTGAGTGGCTCAGTCAGTTAAGCCTCCGAGTCTTGATTTCGGCTAGGTCATGATCTAAGGGTCATGAGATTGAGACCCGCATCAGGCTGTGCACTGAGTGTGTAGCCTGCTTAAGACTCTCATGACCCTGAAATCAAGACCTAAGCTGAGATCAAGAGTGGGACGCTCAACCAAGTGCGAACGCGTCATGCATTCTCTCTCTCTCTCTTTAAAAAAAAAAAAGCTAAAAGTTTGCTTACAACTATGTAGCCTTGTTTATTTGCCCTTAAAATCTTTTATTGTCTTTATAGAGCGCCGCGCGCAGCGGACAGAGACAGCAACTATTGGCGTCACCACCGCCCGACTGCTTTTCCTGGAGACAGGAGTAGAAGGCCGGCGAGTTGGTCATAACGGCAGGTGAAGAAATTAATGAAGACTATCCAGTAGAAATTCATGAGTATTTATCAACATTTGAGAATTCCATTGGTGCTGTGGATGAGATGCTGAAGACCATGATGTCTGTTTCTAGAAATGAGCTGTTGCAGAAGTTGGACCCTCTTGAGCAAGCCAAAGTGGATTTAGTTTCTGCTTACACATTAAGTTCAATGTTTTGGGTTTATTTGGCAACTCAGGGAATTAATCCTAAGGAACATCCAGTAAAGCAGGAATTGGAAAGAATCAGAATATACATGAACAGAGTCAAGGAAATAACACAAGAAAAAGGCTGGCAAGCTGGACAGAGGTGCAGCTTCAAGATTTGTGAAAAATGCCCTTTGGGAACCAAAACCTAAAAATGCATCCAAAGTTGCCAATAAAGGAAAAAGTAAAAATTAACCCTTTGGTTTTGATGTACACATAATGTAAAAGTACGTCACTTTTGTTGTTTTCCACACAATTGATGATTATATGGCATTGCAAGCTTTAAATGTATTTGTTACTGAATCCATATATAAAATTTACATTAAAAAAAATCTTTTATTGTCTTTTTAACTTTGGTTAAATAAAAAGTAAGTATTATTTTATAATGATTTATGATCCTATTTAATTGTAGTTAATCAAATGTTTTATTTCTATATTATATATTTTACATGATTTTTATAATGATTTGTGATCCTATTTAATCCTACTTAATCAAATGTTCAAGTCTTTGGATATTTTTTGGCATACTTCCAAAGTCAAATTCTAAAATGAAATCTTTTGGCCATAATCTAACTGAAATTTTCCAGCAGGTCCCTGGAACATTCAGAGATTTCTGTGAAAAATTAAACTAATTAGGCTTACTTGGTATGTTGTTACATGGGAAGCATTGTCAAATAAGTGATACTAAACACTCAGATTATATTTGTGCAGAGATATGTTAGTAGAATAAATGTTCTAAAATTGTATGAAGCTCCTAGAAATCTGATTTCTTGGAATGTTATTATCTTGGAGTGCTGTGTGTCACAGAAATAATCAAATTCCCTTGTCATTTGCACTGTAATGAATGTGAATCAGATCTTCAACCATGGCCATTCTTCAGTCTTATCACTTGCAAGTTACCATTTTACTCTGATGCTGTGGCAGATGTGTTTCATCTTCAGTGAGATGCAAAAAAACTCTTTGAGAACAGTTTTCTGATACCGTAAGATCATAAAGCTGAACTAGGTTAGAATTTCTAACTAGTGGTGAAACTGGATTCAAGCAGAAAAGTCAATAATATGGGACTGAATGAACTAAGAAGGCTAATTAAAATTTTTATGACTTTTTATTTGAAACATTGCTGACTTTAAAAATGTTGTTTTTCCAGATTTAAGGAAACCTTTTCTCTCAAGCTAACTTAACAGCAGTTTGACAAAATATACCTTTTGGAAACAAATGAAATATTTATCTTTTTCTCCCTACTCAATCCCTCCAGAATTCAAAAACTCAGTAACTATTCTTATATATTCATGGCATTGTATTTATTTGTCCAATGAGTTCAATGTTCAGTGTTCAAAATCCAATGTCCAATAAGACTTTGTTCTCCTTATGACAGGACACAATTGGAATCATTGGTTATATTACTAAAGCTTTGACTGACATGTCATATTTGAGAACGACATGCATAGATTCAGACATGACCAGACAGCTTTAAGGAACTAAGGTTGACTTTATGGAACCAATAAAGCCCCTTGAAAATATCATCCTGAAAAAAAAAAAAAAAAAAGCAAGGAAAAGAAAAAAGAAAGAAAAGAGAAGAGAAAAGATCATTCTGATACCTTGCTTACAGAGTTCCCAGAAGCTTTACCAGATGAGTAAAGAAGATCACTTTCTGTCAGGTGCAGGAACCTCAGGATATATGGGGGAGCTGGAGAAGAGAGGAATTAATCCAAATCTATAGGTATTGCAGGGGAAGTCTGATAGCAAGTGCTTGGTTTGGCTTCTGGATCTGAGAGGCTGTTGAAAGTTCAATTTGGAGATTCCTTATGAAAAGTTCCAGCAAAACAGGTTTGTTTGTTTTCATTTGTTTCCTTTTTTAATTCAGGTATAATTAACATACGGTGTTACATTAGTTTCAAGTGTACAATATAATGATACAATTCTACACATTACTCAGTGCTCATCATAAGTGTACTCTTAATCCTCTCCACCTATTTCACCCATCCCTCCCATTCACCTTCCTTCTGGTAACCATCAGTTTGTTCTCTACAGTTAAGAGTCTGTTTCTTGGTTTATCTCGTTTTATTTCCCTTTGTTCACTTATTTTGTTTGTTAAAGTCCAGATATGAGTGAAATCATATGGTATTTGTCTTTCTCTGATTTATTTCACTTAGCATTATACCCTCTAGCTCCATCCATGTTGTTGCAAATGGCAAGATTCCATTCTTTTTTTATGGCTGAGTAATATTCCATCGTGTGTGTGTGTATACACACATACATATATATATATACCACACCTTCTTTATCCATTTATCTATTGATGGACACTTGGGTTGCTTCCATATCTTGTCTGTTGTAAATAATGCTGTAATAAACATAAGGGTGCCTATGTCTTTCCAAATTAGTGCTTTCATTTTCTTTGGGTAAATACCCCATAGTGGAATTACTAGCTCCTATGGTAATTCCATTTTTAATTTTTTGAGCAACCTCCATACTGTTTTCCAGAATGGCTGCACCAGTTTGCATTTCCATCAACAGTGCATGAGTGTTCCTTTTTCTCCACATCCTTGTCAACATTTATTGTCTTGATGTTTTTGATTTTAGCCATTTTGACAGGTGTGAGGTGATGTCTTATTGGTGGTTTTGATTTGCATTTCCCTAATGATTAGTGATGTTGAGCATCTTGTGTTTATTGGCCATCTGTATGTCATCTTTAGAGAAATGTCTACTCACCTCTTCTACCCATTTTTAATTGGATTATTTTTTTGGTGTTGAGTTTTATGAGCTCTTTATATATTTTGGATATTAACCTCTTATCAGATAATATTATTTTTGCAAATATCTTCTCCCATTTGGTGGACTTTTTGTTTTGTTGATGGCTTCCTTTGCTGTACAAAAGCTTTTTATTTTGATGTAATCCTAATAGTTTATTTTTGCTTTAATTTCCCTTGTCAAAGAAGACCTATCTAGAAAACTGTTTCTACAGTTGATGTCAAAGAAACTGCCTATTTTTTTTTAAGGATATTTATGGTTTCAAGTCGCACATGTAGGTCTTTAAACCATTGAGTTTATTTTTGTGTATGGTGTAAGAAAGTGGTCCAGTTTTTCCTTTGGCATGGAGCTGTCCAGTTTTCCCAGCACCATTTGCTGAAGAGACTGTCTTTTTCCCACTGAATATTCTTGCCTCCTTTGTTATAATTATGGGTTTATTTCTGGGTGGTCTCTTCTTTTCTATTGATTTATGTGTCTATTTTTGTGCCAGTATCATACTGTTAGACTACTACAGCTTTGTAGTGTATCTTGAAATCTGGAATTGTGATACCTCTAGTTTTGTTCTTCTTTTTCAAGATTGCTTTAGCTATTTGGGGTCTTTTGTGATTCCATACAAATCTTAGAATTATTTGTTCTAGTTCTATGAAAAGTGGTATTGGTATTTTGATAGGGCTGGTATTAAATCTGCAGATTGCTTTGGGTAGTATGGACATTTTAACAATACTTATTCTCTCAATCCATGAGCATAGAATACTTTCCATTTGTTTTTGTCATCTTCAATTTCTTTCATCAGTGTTTTATAGTTTTCAAAGTACAGGTCTTTCACCTTTTTGGTTAAGTTTATTTCTAGGTATTTTATTATTTTTGATACAATTATGAATAGGATTGTTCTCTTAATTTCTCGCTACTTCATTAATGTATAGAAATACAACAGAATTTCTGTATATTGATTTTGAATCTTGTGACTTTACTGAATTTGTTTATCAGTTCCAGTAGCTTTTTGGTGTTTTTTCAGGTTTTCTATACAGAGCATCATGTCATCTACAAATAATGAAAGTTTGACTTTTTCCTTACCAATTTGGATGCCTTTCTTTCTTTTTTCTTTTTTTTTAAAGATTTTATTTTTATTTATTTGACAGAGAGAGTGAGAGAGAAAGCACAAGAGGGGGTAGGGTCAGAGGGAGAAGCAGACTCCCTGCTGAGCAAGGAGCCTGATGTGGGACTCGATCCCGGGACTCCGGGATCATGACCTGAGCCGAAGGCAGTCGCTTAACCAACTGAGCCACCCAGGCGCCCCTCTTTTTTTTTTTTTCCTTATTGCTGTGGCTAGGACTTCCTGTATTATGTTGAATAAAAGTGGTGAGAGTAGACATCCTTGAAGCAAGGATCCTGATCTTAGAGGAAAAGCTCTCAGTTTCTCACCATTGAGTATGATGTTAGATGTGGAGTTTTCATATATGGCCTTTATTAATAATGTTGAGGTATGTTCCCTCTAAACCTACTTTGTTGAGGGTTGTTATCATGAGTGAATGTTATACTTTGTGAAATGCTTCTTCTGTATCTATTGAAATGATTATATGATTTTTATCCTTTCTCTTATTGATGTCAATGTCACATCGATTGATTTGTGAATATTGAAACAGCCCTGTATCCCAGGAATAAATCCCACTTGGTTGTGGTAAATTATTTTTTAATGTATTGTTGGATTCGGTTTGTTAATATTTTGTTAAGGTTTTTTCCAACAAAACAGGTTTTAAAGAGCCTACATGGTCAACTGCTATTCTTGTTGCACTTACGTAAATAATCAGGCCAATTTATTTTTAAAACTAAGCTTACTTTGCAAATAAAGTCGTATTAATTTAGCTATCTTCTGTAGAAATTAGAGTGAATATATAAAGAAAAATATATGTTTCAATAACACAGCTGTGTAGATATTAGATTCTTTTTTTTAAAGATTTATTTATTTGAGAGAGAGAGAGACTGCACGCAGGCATGATCAGGAAGGAGGGAGGGGCAAAGGGAGAGGGAGAAGCGGACTCCCCGCTGAGCAGGGAGCCCGATGCGGGACTCGATCCCAACACTCTGGGATCATGACCTGAACCAAAGGCAGACCCTTAACCAACTGAGCCACCCAGGGGCCCCATAGATTCTAATATTATTCATTATAAACTGGACTAGATCCTTATTTATTCTAGTTTTCTCCAGTGTCTGGGTGCAAGTCTCCAAACTCACGTTTTCCATTTTTCTCCCACCTTTCTGACTTGTAATCATTTGAGAATTAAAACCGCACTTTTTCATGAAGCCCTCCAAACTAAATATGAACAACTTGATGTAAACTTCAGAGAAATCACTGTAATAGCTCACATATAATCTGAATGTCTGTTGTCTATGGGCCACTCAAAAGGACCAGAAATATTTCAACTCTTAACAAGGAAAATCTGTGAGATTACCACTGCTAGCTCTCATTGTATCTGAAAACACTTCCAACCTGACATCTAAAAATCTTCTGGACTGGCTACTCTCAGAACTCAGAAACTGGTTGATAATTTGATCCAATTATTAATCATTGTTTTTCTTTTGTTTCCATAGAAATCTCTCTCATTGAATACCCAGTGACTTAAATCAGAGGCTTACCTTTGAGAACACACCTACATTCCTGACTCCTGAAATGAGTTTAACTGAACTGACCTACTGTCAGGGTTAAGAGACTAAATCAGTAAGACAGAACAATCTACCAACTCAATTTTAATATGGAAAACTTCAGGGAAGTTTCAGAAGAGGGAACTGTAGGGGCCACGGGTAGGTTACCCTAAGATGAGCCACTTTGACATGAAGATTATTTTGAGTTAAAAGAAATGAAAACCCAGCACATACAGGAAAAGCTCTTTACCTCCCCTTTAAGTGCTTGCCTATACCAGGAAGAGAGCTATTAACATATTCCTCTTTTACCTAAGAAACTTATCTGCATAGCAGGGCAACCTTTGTTTTCAAAACATCTTCTCTCCCCTTCCTGCTAATGGTCTTCTTCCCTCTGTATCACCAGACCCCTGACACCTCTCCTTCGCTCAGGAAGTCATATATGAGCCTCTTGTTAGCTGACTATCTGGATTTTCATGTCTGAGTGGATTCCTCATATGTATGAAATTAAACTTGATTTTCTCCTGTTCATCTGTCTCATGTCAGTTCGATTCTTAGTCTAGCAGACTAAAAGGCAGAGGGATCCTCCCCAACAGCTTGTTGCCAATCTTAGAACAAAAGCATTCAATCTTTCATCATCAGGTATGATTTTAGCTGTAGGTTTTTCTTGGGTTCTGTTTATTAAGTAGGGCATTTCACTTTTTATTTTGCTGAAAGTTCTTTTTTTTTTTAATCATGAGTGAATGTTGAATTTATCAGATGTTCTTTATACATCTATTGAGATGATCATATAACCTTTAGAAATCTGTTGATCTAGTGAATCATATTAATTTTCAAATGTTGAATCAACCTTGCATCTACAATTTGGGGAGCATGAGAAAAGGGAACCTACTGCAATATGCTAAGTGTTCCTTTCTGCATCTTAAGATGACTGCCTGCCTTTAATGAAGGCCATGGCTTCTCTTGAGTGGTCTTCCCTATGGAGAGCTCTCTTTGGGTCCTGAGAATTCCTTCCATCTTTCCCCCTCTCTTCAGGCCTAAAGATGGTGGAGGCTTCAGGCAAGGCCCTGCACCAACTGTTTTGCTTTTTTTGAAACATGGCCCACATGTTTGTAAACAGTCCCTTTACAAAACTCTCCTTACTCTCTGATTGTGCAGTTTTTTTTACTGGGATCCAGCTAATATCAAATTACAGTATTGTGTTCTTAAGGACAGTTCCTACAGACTTCAGCTCATAGGTGCAATCAGGGTGAGTATGTGTGTGTTTTGGACTGTGTGTGTGTGCATGCACCTATGTGTGTGTGTGGCCCTGGGTCTGAAGTCAGTATTCAACTACTTCATTTTCCTAAAGGGCAGGAGATTCTGAGCCCAGAGGTAGGAGCTGACAGGTCAACTGTTCTCAGCTAGACTCTGCTTAGGCAGAGGGTTTTTTGAGCCCAGGCTGCCCTCGCAGGGAGGTCTACTGCAGCCAGTTGCTGGGAGGTCTCCAAAATAAGGCTTAGTAGCCCCAGGCTTTCAACATGCAGGGATCTCAGTATATTGGTTGCTTCAGTTAGTTTTGCTATTGATATGAGTAGATAGTTTCTACAATCTTCAGAGAAAAAGATTTTTTTGAATAAAAGACTATTTCTCTAATCAGTGAGTTAATAAGTTATACAAGTACCATTGAAACCAAACAAACAAAAAAGGAGCAAGCATTGAAGTTCTATTACTTAATTCATCTATAAATACCAACAAGGCCAGAATGGGAAAGCACTGGGAATCTGGAGGTAAGTCAGTCTCTTATCTGCCAGTGCCTAGCCAGGTTTCTGCAACCGCCAATATGCAACTGCTGTGTGCTTATAGCTAGCATTTATTGAGCAGTGATTATATGCCAGGCTCTGTTTGAAGCATTTTAGTTAATTCTCACAGCAAGAAAGTAGACACTATATATCACCTCTGCTCTACTATTAAAGAAACTGGACACAGAAGGGTTAAGTAATAAGTGGTAGAAATCAAATTTGAACCCAGGTAGTTTTAGCCCCAGAGCCCATGTTCTTAACCACTGCTCCGTGCTTTTTTTCACCTAAAAAATGAGATGGTTGGTGTAATAATCTCCAAGGTCACTTAGCTCTAAGTCTCCCCTATGAGTCTGTTTCATTCCCTACACAGAAGGTTAATAATTTCCTTTAACATCAAGAGTGCCCTAATTTCCATAATACAGTACTGTGCTGATGAGTCCAGTGGGCCCCCTACTCTTCCCCTGCCTCTGTTGGAACAATTCCTCATACTGCACGATAATTTTTACTTGCAACCATTACCAGTAGATGGTGAACCTCTTGGGGTCATGGACTGTTTTTCTCTTCTCTGGAGTTCAGTTCAAAAAACACCCTTAAGCCCTTACTCCAGTTCTGCCTAAAAAACCTTGCCATTCTCACAGCTAGACATGATGTGATACCAAATTTCCACTGGAACCTAAAGGCCTGCTAATTGCATGATGACATCCATGCCTGCCATACTTAGTGTCCAAGTGTAGTTCTTTGGGAACATCCCCATCTTTCCTATTCATCTCTTTTTCTTATAATGCCTTTCTACCTAATCCATTTTCCCACTGTTCCAGCCCCCGCCCCCAAACCATTCCATAGCAACCCATAAGACTCTCAACTCAGGTGAACAAATTCTCCTTCTCAATCTCAGTTTAGTAACCACTCTTTTGAGATCATCTTTGACCCAAAGCTATCATGGTAATAAGCAATAGCATACTTTCTGGAGAGGCAAAACTAGCATAATGGATACTAAGATTCAAATGTGGTGGACCATTTTACAGTGAATATACTTCCTCTTTAGGGACTAGATTAAAAATAACTCATAGATTAAAAATAATTCAAATACTACTCTTTCTTTAATAGAACCAGGTTTTATACAAGTGCCCCAGCTGAAATAGCACTTTGGAACTTGGGGCTTCCTGGAAAATACAAATGAATAGCCAGATCTTCAGTCTGATCATACTTGAGATAAAGGAAGTGTATTTTAAATGTGAACAGATGGATCTGTTAAAAAAAAAGATTATGAGAAAGGTTATCATAGATATTAGAATGATTAGTTTACATTCTTCAAGTTTCTTCAGATGTGTGGCCAATCCAGGTTCATACATCTTCCAACTCTGGCAGAGAGAGAAGCACAGCATATGCTGTAATGTCCAAAATCTTGTTCAAAATAAAGTGCAAGAAATGATGGTTTGGTTTTCTTTTTTTTTTTTTTTTGTGGGTTTTTTTTGCTGAGGTTTTTTATATTTTGGAACTGTCAATTATAAATGTATAAAGAAACAAAAATTCTTTGAGCTCTATCAAGAACTGTGAGGTCTTTATCTGCTTATATCTTAACCTACAGAAAGTGTGAATTCTTTAAGTAATTTAATTTCTTTAAAACAATGTTGCTCTCTGGGCGCCTGGGTGGCTCAGTTGGTTAAGCGACTGCCTTCGGCTCAGGTCATCATCCTGGAGTCCCGGGATCGAGTCCCACATCGGGCTCCCTGCTCAGCGGGGAGTCTGCTTCTCCCTCTGACCCTCCCCCCTCTCATGCTCTCTTTCTCTCTCATTCTCTATCTCAAATAAATAAATAAAATCTTAAAAAAAAAAACAATGTTGCTCTCTAGAACTTTACTTCATATACTTAACTTTTCTCCGAAGAATGGTTCAAACTTGTGGAGTATGACATTTAATAGTATATTGATCTACTACATTAATGGGCAGATATTTTGTATGTTAGGAATGATGCTCTAGCATAAGAACACAGGAGTGAATAAACCAGGATGCTGAGGTCATGTTGGAAGATACTGACCCACACTCAATTAACTGCAATGCATGGTGACTGTGCAATACCAGTGGATGAACAAAATATTGATGGATTGCTAAATCATAAGGATTACTTTAGGTGGGTGGCAGGAGAGGTTAGAGAAGATGACAGATTTAAATGTCTTAAGTTTTGAAGCATAATTAGGGGTTCCCCAGTTGGGCAAAAAGGGTAAAAGCATCCCAGAGTGAGGGAAACCATGTATTTTTTGAAAGTATATGGCCCTTTGAAACCAAAATTTTTGGTTAATTCAATCAGCTATCTCATGGTACTAAGAATTCTAAGAAGATAAAAAGACTTGGCCCTCGAATTCTGGTTCTGCAAAATGAAGGTGGAAATAATTTAGAGGATTAGGAAAACAAATGCTTACTTGTTTGTACAAATCATATGTCTAATAGAATTTAAAAATTAGTTGAGACTGGGTTCTCCTTTAACCCAGGACTGCATTATGACTTCCATTGACCTAAGCACTTTTATCTTTGAGGGCCTTTGCTTCCCTTCCCAATCTCCCCCGACCCCAAAAAAACCACCAAAAAATTTATGACTATGCTGGTAAAAACAAAACAGTATGTTAATATTATATATGAAAACATTTTCTTTGACCTAAAAGTTTTTTTCTTTTGATTTTAAAGTAAATTAAAACATTTTCTTGTGGGGGAGGAGGTCACCTGGGTGGCTCAGTTGCTTAAGAGCAAAACCAACTCTTGATTTTGGCTCAGGTTATGATCTTGGGGCTCTGGGATTGAGCCCCACATGGGGCTCTGAGCTCAGCATGGACTCTGCTTGTCCCCCTCCCTCTGTTCCTCTCCTATATTGCTCTCTCTGTCTCTCTCAAATAATAAAATCTTAAAATTTTTTTCTTGGGGTCCTAAGCACTACGGCTACTGTGTCTAATGATAAATTGCCTTCAGGAATTCTATCCCATATTCCATTCTGCCTTTGGTTGCCAGAAAACACTTCTACAAATTGCCCTTTCCTTGGGTCATCAAAACTTCAGTGTAGTTTCAGTGTAGTCACCTTAAGATAAGTGTATCTCCAGATCCTCTGCCTTGAATTCAAGGCTTCACTAAGTCTTGTTTTGCCTGATGATTCAACCTGAATCCCCAATGCACCTTTTACTTCTACCTTGCTAGTTCCTCTCACCCAATACTGTGTATTGAAATAAACCAGGGAAGTATTTTGTTTTTGTGTTTTTATTTTACAGTCTCTGGGTGTGGGACGCAGAAAACATTATTTTTAAAGCTTTTCAGGTGATTCCGATTTGCTTACTAGTTTTCGAACCAGTGCACTAAGCAACAAACAAAAGATAATCATTGTCCTGTAATGTTCTATGAAGTATCACAGTACATTGTAACAACTCGTTTATACATGAATCTCTTTACTAGATGGAAAACTCCAAGCATCATTTCTCAATCATTTTACTTGGACCCACCACCTAGTTCAATGACAAGCATGGAGTAGACAATAAATGTTTTCACTGAATGAGTAAATGGGTGAATGGATTGGCACATGTTCTTAAACTTCTACTTTCCCTCTTCCTTTTTTTCTTCTTCATTGTCTTACTCCAAGGTTCTCAACCCTGCCTGCCCATTAAAATCACCTGAGAGCTTTGTAAAACTCTCCTGGGCCGCACCCCAGGCCAGTTAAATCAGACATTTTGAGGGTGGGGCCCATGTAGTTTTTTAAAAGATCCTTAGGCAATTCAAAGGCACAGCCAGGGTTGAGAATCATTGACTAATATTTACTCACTCTTTGAGACCTTTAAAATCCAACTGTTTCAGTAGACTTTTTCTGATGCATTCCCACATTTATCTTTCAATTTCTTAAATTCTGATTGTCCTTAAGAGAGAAATATGTAGCTTAAGTCTTAATTCTTTTCTTGTGCATCCATGTGTACGCTTTCTCTGTGAAGCTAGCATTTGAGGGCAGGATTTATGCTTTCTACAGCTTTGTCTTCCTGGGAGAGATAAGAACAGCACTAGGTCTGAATTCTAACACAACCTAGGGATGAAAGGCAGTTATATGGGTTTGTTGGATTATGTTTCTTGGTGCAGACTTGCCTCATACTATCCAATAGAACTTCGTGATCAATTGCTTGCAATTTTCAGTGTGTTGTAGTAACCAATTAATTTTCTCAACCAGTTCCTGGTTTTAAAAGCTTTGACTTAAAACTAGAACTTTAGTCTGATACACACTGATGATGGCTAGCTCCTCGAAAGGCATAATTCAACTTATCAAAGATTAGCAGGCTGATTTCAGTTTATGAAGGAACAAGGCAAAGAGATTCAGATGGCATTGTTGTCCTCTCTAACCCTTAACTCATATTGTCCCAGGAGAAGTAAAGGTGGTGCAAGAATTTGGGAGGCACCTATTAGCACTCACCTTGGGCATGTGAACACCTGATTATTTTCATGACCAGATCGTAGAATACCATACTGCTTATTAAAAATGCTGATCTTTTTATTAGTCAGCATTACTATGCTGCTGAGTAGTATGAATTTGGTAGCTTAGCAGTTAATGGATATATGTTTATTAATAACTGAACAATTTTAGTGCCGTATCTTATATACATATTTCAGCTATGCATTTTGTAGGACTCTGATGTTTTGAAATTTCTCTATTTTTAATTTCAGAAATAAATATCTAACAAATAGGTGGTTTTCCAACCAGGACAAATGCACGTGGCTTATCTGTGTTGGATGGGCAAAATGTAGACAAAATGAATATAGGGATTTGGTCAGTCTGTAGACTGTATTTGGACAGTATTGAACACTTGAGGGAAAAAAGTCAGACTTTTATAATTGAATAATACAGTTAATTAGCATTCAAAGATTGTACTTACCTGAAACTCTTGCTAAATAAATGCCAGAAATGGTGACTTTCATAAACCTCTATAGAATCTGTAAGTTTTCATGAGGACTAAAGAAATTATGATTTCTCAAGAATTTAGTGAGACATTTCTTTTTATAGTCAGATAACCCGCTTTTCATCCTTAAATGTTGTTCTTAAAGTTAGTTTAATCATGATAAGTACAAATTCTTGGAAGTAGTTGATGATCATCTGCTTGGAAAACAAATCTGCCCCCCCCACAAAAAAAGGATATTTGTAAAATACTCAAACCCACACGCACATATCACAGACACATAAACACACCTGAAAGAGGGGATTTGGTTCTTATTCCAAAATCCAAATGGAGAAATGAATATGTAATAAAAAGTAATTTGGCACTAATTATGCACAACAGTTTGAAAGGAAATACTAATTCAAATGCCTTGTATTAAGCTAAATATTTAGTACCTGCTGTCTTTGCAAACCCACAACTTACATATACCAAAGAAAATAATGAAAACACAGAGGTTTCTACTGAGTCATTTGTTTCAGTCTTCTTGAAAGAGATTAACAATGGGAGGTTTCGTTCATGATTAAAACAATTTAGCAGTCTTTTTTATTGGTATTGTTCTCATATGGGTTAGGTGGCAAAAGTAATCAGAAAAAAAAATGAAAATCAATTTCCTCATTCTTCTCCTAGATCTACTAGATAATATATCATGAAGAAAACCCAACATGTGCTTTACATTTTTAAGAGCATTTTAACATACATTGTTTTTTTTTAATTTTTCCTTATAGTGACCTATGAGATTTCTATTTTTTTCTCCCATTTCCTGGAGATACGGTAAAGGAGACTCGTAAAGTCTTAATGACTTTCTCAAATTTCCACAATCTTTAAACTCAGTAGTAATGGATTTTATATCTTTTTATGTAAACAGATGTTTAATAGATGGGTGAAGGTAACATGTTTTAATTGCTCTTTCATAACAACAACAACAAAACACCATTTACTTTCAGATCAAAGCCTGGCCACTTGATTATATGATCAACATCTTTCACTTCTGAAGAACCTTGTGATGACCAAAGTCTTTCAGCAAGACTTTCAAACACCCCTGAAATGTTTAGAAAATATTGGCTGCCTAGCTCTCTCATGAACTAGTAACTGCTTTAGACAGTCCTACATTAAAGTCTAGGTGACTCCAGTAGATGAGAATAAAGTGTGGTTAGGGCCAACTGGTCCCTTCAGTCTCAAGAGTTGGCCTGAAGACAGTATTTCTACACAAAGTGGTTTATAATAAGTGTTGCTTCCTAGCATCATGGTGGTTGTAAATGCTAATAAACTTCCTACAAGGGAAGTAGAAGTGGAAAGTTTTGTCAAACATTTTATCACTGTACTTGGTTAGCATGGACCATTACCCCAGTTCCCCGAGGCACATATTCCCTGAGAGTTTAGCAGTTAATGAATATAAATAGTAGCAAGCCAGCAATCTTAAAACCATAAATAATTGTTCCTCTGAAAGTTCCTGCTAATGGAAAAAAAAGTAAATGAAAAAGAACTATCATAGCAAAAAACTACTTACGACCAAAGGCCAGAAATGAGGTTCCAAATCTTACCATACCAAGACACTATAAATCTATTCAGTTAATTCACAGATGGAGCTTTACAAATGTAAGTTTTCAGTGATTGTCTTTTTTCCAGCTATAATATTTATTACTTATGTAATTCTCTAAAAAACAAACTACAGTTAAGGTCCATCAACAGGATTATATCCATCAATGATGAGTCAGTTTTGTCCAGTTTTGTCTGGATTGGTATTTCTATAATAATTTTTTACTACTTTTTGAATTTAAAATATTCCATTAAGAATACAAGTTCATGGGGGCGCCTGGGTGGCTCAGTTGGTTGAGTGTCTGCCTTTGGCTCGGGTTGTGATCCCAGGGTTCTGGGATCAAGCCCCACATAGGGCTCCCTGCTCAGTGGGGAAGTCTACTTTTCCCTCTCCCTCTGCCCCTCCCCCTGCTTGTGTTCACTCATGCTTTCTCTTTCTCTCTCTCTGAAATAAATAAATAAAATCTTTAAAAAAAATGCAAGTTCATATAGCAAATCCAACAACAGAGAAATGAATAAAAGGAAAGCTAACAATGTTCTTCTCTCCATCAATAAATATATTTATTGACTTAACCATATTAGGGATTAACATATCAAAGTATCAGAAAGATCTTAAAATAGCATGTTAAATCAGGATTTTATTAATGTTCTCATAGTTTCTAGAGAAAGGGCAGCAATCAGCTTAGTATGCAAAACCTGGATGATAGAAATGCCAATCCATGCAGAATTTTTTAATTTGCTGATTATTCGTGGACATCTACTGAGGTATGTGTACCAGATTCTTATATTAGTTATTATATCACCAGAAAACAGACTTTTAAATTATGATAACCATAGAAATAGGGTTAAGAAAGGCTGTAATAATTTGACAAATATCTCTGCAAAGTTGTAGAAAACAAGATAGAATTTTTTTTAAAGAATTTATTTCAGAGAGAGAGACAGAGACAGACTGTGCACAAGCATGAGCTGGAGGCCTCGATCCCAGGACGCTGGAATCATGACCTGAGCCCAAGGCAGATGCTTAACCAACTGAGCCACCCAGGTGCCCTGAACACAAGCTAGAATTTAGTAGTTTTTATTAACATAATCTTTTGCAAAATTTTAAAATAGTTTTAGATGTATATAACAGATAGTAAGGGAATTTCCATATATAACATATACCCAGTTTCCCCTATTAACATCTTAGATAACCATATTACATTTGTCACAGCAAATTTCCTGACTGCTGCAGAAGACAGATGGATTGATTGAAGAGGAGGTTAGAATGCAGGAAGGGAGAGAGGAAAGAGAGGGGAAGAAAATTGAGATACTAGTTTAATTTCACAGCTATGTAATAATGTAAAATGTTGAGGTAAGTTGGAGATGCTTTTTTTGGAGTGCTTAAAATGGAATTGGAGAGGTATTTGGGAATGGAGAGTAAGTATTAGCTGATTTATGGGTGAAGGGGAGAAAGAGATACAGGCTTTCAGTTGTGGAACCAGTAAGTCACAGGAATCAAAGGCACAGCATAAGGCATGTAGTCAATGATACTGTAAAAGTGATATAATAGGACAGGTGGGAGCTACACCTGTGATGAGCATAGCATAATGCATAACCTTGTCAAATCACTAAGTTGTACCCTTAAAACTAATGTAACATGGTGTGCCAACTATACTCAAAAAATTTAATTTTAGGGGCGCCTGGGTGGCTCAGTCGTTAAGCATCTGCCTTTGGCTCAGGTCATGGTCCCAGGGTCCTGGGATCGAGCTCCACATTGGGCTCCCTGCTCGATGGGAAGCCTGCTTCTCCCTCTGCCACTTCCCCTGCTTGTGTTCCCTCTCTCTGTGTCTCTCTCTGTCAAATAAAATCTTTAAAAATAAAATAAAATAAATTTTAAACATTAAATTATTATTTTTTTAAAGATAAAACATTTTTTAATGAGGTGGCAAAGAATAGCTGGGGGCAGGGTGGAGGAAAGGATATTCAGGGAAGGCCTCCTTGAGCTGACAGCTGAGCTAAGACCTGGGTAATGAGATGGAACCGGCAAATGAAAAATATGGAAGGCGAACATTCTTAGGGAGGGTGTGGGGGGGAAGCAAGTGCAAAGGTCCTGTGGCACGAATCTATGTGGTGTTTAAGGGATAGGAAGAGTGTGACTGAGATAGTGTGGCTACAGTATAGTGAGCAAGAGGAAAGAGTAACAAAGATGAGATCAGGAAGGTAAAGTTTGTTTAGTTTAGCAGATGTCATGTGGTATTGTAAGACTTGTGTTTTTTTTATCACCAGACTTTGGGGATCATTACTTTTGATTATCAGATCCCTGACGTCTGACACAGAATCGGGCGCTAAGTTGGTAAAATACCTGTTTAATGTTATAAATGTGAAAGAATACATGTTTTTCTTCAAAACAGAGTTTAAAGTGGCCAGTCGGTTCAAGATAATGAATTTTACTAAATGTTTAATAAATCATCAATACTCGATTTTTTATTTTTATTTTTTAAAAGATTTTATTTATTATTTATTTGAGAGAGAGAGAATGAGAGACACAGAGCACGAGAGGGAAGAGGGTCAGAGGGAGAAGCAGACTCCCTGCTGAGCAGGGAGCCCGATGTGGGACTCGATCCCGGGACTCCAGGATCATGACCTGAGCCGAAGGCAGTCGCTTAACCAACTGAGCCACCCAGGCGCCCCATCAATACTCGATTTTTTAAAAAAATCCTTGCAGTTACTATGTAAGTGGCTACAAAATTGTATTGCTCTCCAGTATTATTGCAGAAGCTAATGGCATTTTGAAAGAAGTATTACTGTATGTAGCATTATTTGGGTATCTGTTTCATTTATTTCCTCTTTTATTCAACTCTACTGAACACTTAGTGCATATGAAGCAGCATTCTGGACACAGAAGATAGAGGAATCAAGAAGTCATATCTTCAGAAAATATTGTTTTTATAAAGCAACAGTACTTGGAAAAAAAGAAAAGTAAGAGAACCACGGAGACAGATAAGCAAATAAATGAGATCATTTTGATGGAGTAAAGTCTGAAAAAAGTTCTATAGATAATAGAACAGGGATGGGTGTAGGGAGAGGCTACTTTATGCTGAGTGGTTTAAATTCTGATAATAAGGTCAGAGTTTGCATTGTTGTGGCAGCTGTTTTGGTTTGTCTGTCTGTGTTTTGGTTTGTGGCTGTTACCCTTGTCTCTTTCATGTCACTGGGCTGTGGCAGAAGTTCTAGAAAGAGGGGTTGTGAAAGAGGGAAAGGCAGTGTAAGTGGTATGGATCATTAAGTGAATTCTACCCAGAAAGTTTCTCAGTTTCATGGAAGTAAAATGATCAAACAGTATATTCTGAAACTGGGACCCCACTACAGAGATAGTTAAATAAGTCTACATAACTATAAAGAGGTAAAAGGATTTTCAACACTAGTAACGATGCATCCAAATGAGTATTTTCTGGAACATTAATTCCCTTAGTATATGACAGACTTACTAAAATGATACTGCACTACTCAGAATTATCAAAGAGGTCAGAAAGTGTTGAACACACAGTCGATAAGCTATACAGCCACCAAGGGACCAATATTCATTCAGATGAACAATTTCTGGTAATTTGGTTTTTAAAAATGAATCATCTTACTTCATAGTCACTCTTCATGTTCTTCTACAAGCCACTCCCAAGACGTTTTAGAGACCTTTGCTTTTATATTTTGTTGTTTTATGTCGCACTGTATGATTAAAGCTCAACCTAGCAAGAATTTTATCGCTTTAATTTATGTATACATATATAAAAGTTCATCCAGTCTCCCCATTCTGCTCCAGTGCTAGTGGTCTCTGTGCTGCTCCTGGAATTTCTTGGTAAGACCTAATTGAATTATTATATAATTATTACATATTACATATAATTTATATATTATACAATAACATAACTTGTATATTATAGATATTAGGTCTTGTCATATATATAGACACCTCCTATGTATATATGAGAGTGGTATAATTGCACAGGTAATGTAATGTACAACTCAGCATGCTGAAAATGTTTTCTTTATTTTTAAAGATTTTATTTATTTATTTGACAGAGAGAGACAAACAGCAAGAGAGGGAACACAAGCAGGGGGAGTGGGAGAGGGAGAAGCAGGCTTCCCATGGAGCAGGGAGCCTGATTCGGAGCTCGATCCCAGGACCCTGGGATCACGATCTGAGCCAAAGGCAGATACTTAAGGACTGAGCCACCCATGCACCCCTGAAGATGATTTTCTAAGAGTAACTTTGTAATGTGCAGCCTATTAAAAATTCACTTATTATATAAAAGTGCAAAATTAGGGACACGTGGGTGGCTCTGTCAGCTAAGCGGCTGCCTTTGGCTCAGGTCATGATCCTGGGGATGGAGCCCCGCATCAGGGCTTCTTGCTCAGAGGGGACCCTGCTTCTCCCTCTCCCTCTGCCTGCTGCTCCCCCTGCTTGTGCGCTCTCTCAGACAAAGAAATAAAATCTTAAAAAAAATAAATAAAAATGCAAAATTAGAAGTCTGCTCCTGCTTACAGAAATAAATTTAACTTAACCAGTCTTCTGTAAGTCCTCTAAACAAAACCTAAAGTTAGACTAGTTTTCATTATTAGTGTATACCATTTACTTTCTTTAAAATCAAAATGACTTACTACAATACTATTGAATCTCTTGGTTATCAATAACATTATTATGCAGTTGCTAACTTAATCACTGTTATAATAGTCCTACAGCCTATTTTTAGGAATATTTCCACACTAAAGGGAAATAAGAAAAATAATATATAAATCTCTAGAAATAATAAGGAAACAAATTCATAATACTTGATTCCAACAAAAACATTTGGTTCCAATGAAGCCTTGGCCAACTTTTCAGTTAGTAGATTGTAGAATTGATCTACGCACATCTCATTCCCTTGGTTAACCCCTCTTCTGTGAAAACTAGGAAAATTACAAGCCGTCCATTCTTTGATAAGGTATCCTTGAGGTGGGCATGGCTGACTAATGACACCTGCTCACTAATTTGCTTAGCTGGCTCTGGGCTGTTCTCGTGCCCCCAGGTA
Organism: Callorhinus ursinus; assembly: GCF_003265705.2. NCBI lineage: Eukaryota > Metazoa > Chordata > Mammalia > Carnivora > Otariidae > Callorhinus > Callorhinus ursinus. The sequence goes on from NW_027397075.1 coordinate 37,971,089, forward strand.
AACGGCACACCTAAATATTCCATTAGAAGATCATTTTGGATTGTCATAACAAGCTTCTCTGAATCGGAAGTAAACCAAATGAGGTGAAAACCTTAGTCTTTGTCATCCAAGGATGAGTCACTGATGCTTACTAGATCTGGCTACTCCCTGTTATCCACCCTTTTTTTTTTCCTTTTTTTAAACCTGGCAGGGATGGCCTTTTCTGGCACAAATGAGAGGCAATGCAATTAAGTTTTATTTGGCAAATATCATCCCTACTCTTTGCCAGTTACTGTGCAAGGTACAACAGTGATCACACTCAAGTCTTTGCCCTTGAGGCATATGTAGTTTAGAGGAGAAGATGGATAAGTAAAAGGGCAACTTTAAAACCTTAGGATAAGTGTAAAAAGACAGGTGTGATATGATGCACATTGAGGGTTTCTTAACTCAGCTTGGCAGGGTCACAGAGGACTTCCCCAAAGAGGTAAAATCTAAATGAGACATTAAAGTAAGTAGGATGTTATATGCAACTAATGAATCGTTGAACACTACATCAAAAACTAATGATGTACTACATGTTGGCTAACTGAGCATAATAAAAAAAAACAAATAAAAAATAAAGTAGACTGTAACTAGCGTAGATCACCATTGTCCTCAGTGGTGCTAAATCTGCTGGTCAATTGTCAATCTTCATCTTATCTGACCTCTCAGCGACCTTGACATAGTTGTTTACCCCCACATCTCTGTCCAGCTTTCCTTACTTGGCTTCTAGAATACTACATTCTCCTGGCTTTCCTATCTTATCTTACCCAATCTCCTTTGTTCCTCAGACGCCCTGAGGAATATTGGTATCCTCCTGGGCTCGGTCCTTAGTTTCTCTTTTCTGTCTACATTCAGTCCCTTGATTATGCATCTGGTTCATGATCTTAAATTTTGTCTATGTGCTAACGATTTCCAAATTTATATTTCCAGCCTCGAATCCAGAATTGTCTACTGAATAGTCTATTCAAACACTCCGCTTAGATTACTAACATCTCAAACAACATATTCCAACATAAACATCTAACACACCCTCCCCAAATCTGCTCTGCATGTAATCTTTCCCAATCTCAGTTAACGATAACTCCATGTTTCCAGCTACTCAGGACCAAAACCTTGATGTAATCTTTGCTCCCTCTCTTTTTCTTTCATCTCACATAAATCTGTTAACAAATCATATTGACTCTTCCTTAAAAATATGTCCAAAATGGAATCAATCACTTATTACTAACATCTAAACCCTCGCCCAAACTACTTTCATTTCTCATCTGCATTATTTTAATAACCTTTTAATTTGCCTGCCTGTTTTTGTCCTTGCCAATCTTCAGTCTATTATCAAAAAAGAAAGCAGATTATATCATGCCTTTGTTTAAAACCCACTCCTCTTGCCATGGCTTCCCATTTCATCAAGCAAAAAGCCAAAGGTCTAGAAGGCCTTAGTGATTTGGCCGTACTTTACCTCCCTGATCTAATCTCCATCCCATCCAGTCTCTCCCCTTTGCTCACTCTGCTCCAGCTTTAGTGATCTCTGTGCCGGGAACTTTTTGACAAGACTTAATGGTTGATTTGGATATGAATGGATAAAGGAGACATGGAATTAAGGATAATACCCAGATTTGTGGCTTTGGCCACCAGGGGTATGGTGATGCATTCACTAAGGAAGAAAGCATGAACGGAAGACTTGGTTTGTAGTTGATGGGAGGAGAGAGAATGAGTTTTGAAAATGTTGAATTTGAGTTGCCTCTGATATATCTATGGAGAAACAATAATCATTTTTTTAAGATTTTATTTATTTATTTGACAGAGAGAGACACAGCGAAAGAGAGAACACAAGCAGAGGGAGTGGGAGAGGGAGAAGCAGGCTTCCCGCGGAGCAGGGAGCCCGATGTGGGGCTCCATCCTAGGACCCTGGGATCATGACCTGAGCTGAAAGCAGACGTTTAACGACCGAGCCACTCAGGCACCCCTACAATAATAATTTTATATAAGAGTTTAGAGCTCAGATGAGAGATCTGTATTATATATTTATATTTTGGAGTCTTTATATAGTAATCGAAGCCCTGAAACTTGAGATGACTGGGGAGTGGGCATAGCAATGGAACAGTTACAAATCCCTTATAAGCCAAGGGATAGACAAAGCTCGTGGCACCTTCAAACAGGGCAAAAGAAAAACGAAATATATAAAAAAGAAAACTAGTAGAGTGAGACATACCAGTTAGGATGCTTTTAGTTGAAAATAACAGAATGTCTTACTAAATGTAGCTTCAAAAGTAGGAATTTATTATCTCCAAAACAAAGTATTTGAAAGTAGATAGTTCAGTGACTTGGTGAGTCCTTCAGAACCCAGACTTTTTCCCTCTGTCTACTCCTCATTCTATTGAGTTTTGTTCTCAGGGGTATCTAACAAATAGCCTCTACCAGTCCCACTGTTTCAGAAAAGTTAACTTATTTAAGCCTCACTTAAGCATCAGGTAGTTAAAATTATTATCATCATTCCTAGTTTACAGGTGGGAAAGGTCAGCCCGGAGAGATTAAGTAATTTGCCCAAGTCATAAGACAGCATACTGAGGAGCTGGAATTTGAACGTTGGATTCCAGAGTTCTTGCTCTCAACCATTGTGTTGCAGCCTCTCCTTCTTCTAAGATGACTATCACAGCTTTAGGCCTCACTTCTCACGCAAGTCATTCAAGGGCGGAGAGGGCTTGCCAATAGCCCTTTACCAGAGTTCTCCTTCTGCCTTATTAGGCAGAACTAGGTAATGTGTCCTCTCCTAAATCAATCATTGGTGGTAGAAAATGGGATAACTTTCTTTTTTTTTTAACTTTTTTTTTAAGATTTTATTTATTTGAGAGAGAATGAGAGAGAGAGAGAGAGCATGAGAGGGGGAGGGTTCCGAGGGAGAAGCAGACTCACTGCTGAGCAGGGAGCCCGATGTGGGACTCGATCCCGGGACTCCAGGATCATGACCTGAGCCGAAGGCAGTCGCTTAACCAACTGAGCCACCCAGGCGCCCTGGGATAACTTTCCTTGAATTCAGTGTCGCCACGTATTTGGAGAAAAATTGGGATTCTGTTAAAAAAATGTATATTGGAGAGGAGATGCTTATTGAGAAGAGAAGAGAATGAAACTATTCTTCAAGGTGGAATAGAGGGGCACCTGGGTGGCTCACTGGGTGAAGTGTCTGTCTTCAGCTCAGGTCATGATCCTGGGGTCCTGGGATTGAGTCCCACGTCAGGCTCCTTGCTCAGAGGGAAGCCTGCTTCTCTCTCACCCTCTGTGGCTCCCCTTGCTTCTGCTCATGCTCTCTCTCTTTCTCATTCTGTTAATTAAATAAATAAAATCTTTAAAAAACAGAAAAAAATAAAGTGGAGTAGAAAGGAGAAGAGGGAAATAGATAAATGACGCTATAAAGTTGAGAGAAATTTTTCTCTCTTTTTTTAAGATTTTATTATTTATTTGACAGAGAGAGACACACAGTGAGAGAGAGAGAACACAAGCAGGGGAAGTGGGAGAGGGAGAAGCAGACTCCCTGTGGAGCAGGGTGCCCGATGTGGGACTTGATCCCAGGACCCTGGGATCATGACCTGAGCCGAAGGCGGACGCTCAATGACAGAGCTACCCAGGCGCCCCTGAAAGGAATTTTATATATTAGAGATGAGAAATTGACTTGAGGATACCTAAAAGTTGATGAGAAGGAACTGGGATAAGGGAGGTGGAGAAGTGAGCTCCCAGTGAAGAAGGAGAGACTAGGACCTAAGTGCAAGTGAAGGATGTCAATGTTAGGTAGTTCTCCCTTCCATCAATATAAAGGGAAAAAAGGAAAAATATGTGGGTTTAAAAAAAATATGTAAGTATACTATTAGAAATTTGAAGTGGCTCCTAACGATTACCCTTGTATCCAGGTGGCAGAATTCAAGGTGGTGGGACCTTTCCTAGACGTGGCCCAGAAGTAAGAATTGTGACAGCCTATTAAGACCGCTCATAAAAATGCCCACAGCACTTATAAGAGTGATCCTAGTTGAATGTAGCATCTTAAGATCTCAATGATTGCCTTATCACGAATAATTCTTTAGACACATTCCTTTAGATCTTAATATAAAAATGAACTATTGCTATTTTCACTTGTTTGTATTATGTGCCACACATTCCTGATTAGATATGAATCCTCTCAAAGGAAGCATTTTTTTCTTGTCAGTTTCTAATACAGGACTATGTAAACAGTGGATGGCCAATAATTATCAACCAGTGAGAGACAGTGACAATGATAGTTTTAGAGTAAAAATAAGACAGACTTCATAATTTTTTGTGTGTCATGCATGAAGGAATAGAGAAGAAATGCCCATTATTGACCTTCATATTTTTTTTAACAACAATTTCGGGGTTCCCACATAAAGGTTAGAATTTTATGAATGAATTTTACATGGGCAGTGAGTAAGCTCCTGCTGGCCAGCAGCCATAACCCCTGAGACTTAGTGAGCTTCCCATTCTAGACAAAACTGGACAGTGTCAGAACTGGAAAAGGTATTCTGAAGATGACAGGTCACCTAGGTGCAGCACATATCTCTGAATCACCTTGGGATGCCCGTCTGAATCATCTTTGACCAAAAGTCAAACAACTGGGATCGTGGGATTAAAAGATGGATAAAACATAAAGTAAAAATTCTCCCTATTTAAAACTCATCATACTTCACAAGATGTCATTGGACAATTAATGGAAACAGACCCTAAGGTAGTCTGGACTTAATGTGACTCTAACAATTGGAGAAGAATGGATGTCACTTCCAATTCTGAAGCTGGCAGGAAGCACGACATTCATCCATTCACTTACTCATTCACTCATGCTTGGTTGATTCAGCAGACATGTATTGAACACCAATTTTACACCAGGAACTGGGAATTCAGACAAATATGGATATGAGCTTTGTCTTTTAAGTTCTTCACGATCGCATCTGGTACCTCACAATCCAGTTGTGAATGATTTCAACCAGATGGTAGCCCTTTAATGAATTTCTACTTAAAGGAGTCATTGCTCTGAGTTTGTATAGTTAATAAAATTCTGCAAGTTTCCTGATCCTTTAATATTTATATAAAAGGCAGCTTTAAAAAAAGCAAATAATAGGACGGCTGGGTGGCTCGGTTGATTAAGCGACTGCCTTCGGCTCAGGTCATGATCCTGGAGTCCCGGGATTGAGTCCCACATCGGGCTCCCTGCTCGGCGGGGAGTCTGCTTCTCCCTCTGACCCTCTTCCCTCTCACGCTCTCTATCTCTCATTTTCTCTCTCTCAAATAAATAAATAAAATTAAAAAATTAAAAATGCAAATATAGAGCGCAGGTTTAAAAAAAGGGTGGTATTCTTTCAATGAGTGTATAATTAGTCAAAAGACATTTACTTTTTTTTAAGATTTTATTTATTTATTTGACAGAGAGCAAGAGAGCACAAGCAGAGAGATGGGGCAGAGGGAGAGGGAGAAGCAGGCTCCCCGCTGAGCAGGGAGCCTGATGCAGGGCTCCATCCCAGGACCCTGGGACCATGACCTGAGCTGAAGGCAGTCACTTAATCCATGAGTCACCCAGGTGCCCAACATTCTTTTTTAAAAAAGAAATGTATAGGGGCACCTGGGTGGCTCAGTCGTTAAGCGTCTGCCTTTAGCTCAGGTCATGATCCCGGGGTCGTGGGATCGAGCCCCGCATCGGGCTCTCTGCTCCGTGGAGAGCCTGCTTCTCCCTCTCCCACTCCCCCTGCCTGTGTTCCCTCTCTCACTGTGTCTCTCTCTGTCAAGTAAATAGAAATAAAATCTTTAAAAAAAATAAAAATAAAAAAGAAATGTATAAGCCATTGGGAATTGTACATTGAGGCAAATCTCTTAATATATAAGATATCTAATAAACAGTTAAAATCTGCAACAAAGAAAGCATTAGAAGAATGCTCCCAGCAGAGATTAAAAACAACTACACATTGTCTTAATCTTCTAACCTACTCCTGGAAGATTTTTTTTTTACTCTTTTAAATTAAAGGAAGCTATTTCAATTAATTCATCTAAATCAAATACATTTATTTTGATGTCTTGTTTTCTAAGTGAATTAAGTAATTTGAGTATTTTTTCTACCTCTGAAATTCAAATAACCATTTACATTTTCTGTGGTTACCAGTAAGCATAGCTGATTAGCCATGAATTAACAATCAGTTAGGCAGGGTGATGATGTTCCTCCTAGCTACATTCTTCTTTCTTTCTTTCTTTAATTAATTTATTTATTTTAAAGATTTTATTTATTTACTTGGCAGAGAGAGAGAGGTAACACAAGCAGGGGGAATGGGAGAGGGAGAAGCAGGCTTCCCGCTGAGCAGAGAGCCTGATGCGGGGCTCTATCCCAGGACCCTGGGATCATGACCCGAGCCGAAGGCAGTCGCTTAACCAACTGAGCCACCCAGGCGCCCCTCCATTCTCATTTATTTATCTGAAAGTGTAACTACTTTATGTTTTTAGCTCGTTCATTTGATTAAACATTACCGAGAAAAAATTATATGCAAGGCATTATACTAATCCAATTTAAAGAGTAAGAGATGCTTTCAACAAGCTTATAATTTAACAGAAGCAATAACATGCAACCACACTGCCCCCAAACCCAAACAGAATATACAAGAAGTCATGAGAGAGATGTATTGTGTAACACAAGTCAGCAAGAAGGGAGATCTCTACTGAGAATGAAGCAGGGATCAAAAAGCTTTGAAGAAGCTGGCCCTTGAGCTTCATCCTGCCCAGGTAGGTGAAGGGATATCCCAAATGAGGAAAGAGCATGCTGGGAAAAGACAAAGTGCCAGGTTGGCAAGGGCATAACATAAGATAGAAGACTTGGAAGACATGTTTAAGCCACAGGATTGATTTTGAGTCTAGGCAAGAGAAAATGAATAATAATTGAAAGAAAAGACTTCAAATTCAATCAAGGAAAATAAGTCGGGTTTCATGCCAAAACCTTTGTTTATTTTTCCACTTTGTAAACAGTGTCTTGCCCTTAAAGATATAGAGCTGCATTATTGGCTAATTATAAATCCGTCATCCCCTCCCCCACTTCTCATTCTACAAAGCAGTAGGTGATTGCACAGGGGCTGTCACTAATCACTCAAGAGATGCTGCTGAAGGTGTGGTTGGGAGGGGCTATCATCAGTCCCCTTTTTCTTGCCAGGAATACATTCATACTAAAATTATTCTAAATCATTGCAATAACTACACGATAGGACTCGTCTCCGTGATGAGGTATGTGAGTCATAGCAATTCATTTCATGATCAGTGCTTTTTTTGTTGCAAATAACTGAATATTTCCATCAAGAGACGATGTTCCACACAACGGTACATCCATACAATGGTCTGTTATGCAGCCATTGAAAATAATGACTTAGAGTTATACAAATTAATGTAGAGGGATTTCCTCAAGGTGATATGGTAACAAATACTAACCAATTACCAAATGCTTAGTATATGCCAGTGTTTTCCATAAATTCTTTAAAATCCCCAACAGAATTCTACAGCTGTTATCTCATTTTAAATTAAGAAATGGAGGCCCAGAAAGATTAAGAAATTTCCTCAGAGTCACACATGAGGTAAGTGGCAGAACCAGGTTCTGAACACAGACAGTCTGCCTCAAGATTCCAGCTTCTTCACCACTACACACTTAACTATACTGCTGTCTGAGCTAAAGTTAGGTTTGCTAAAATCTCTATGTGGCTTGTTACCACAGTTTGTTTATTTATTACCAAATGCTACGATTACAGCACTAAACCTTGGCAATCAAATGGCTACTTGCAAAGTGCTATGAATTGTTAGTACTGGGAATATAAAGTATCTGGTTTACTTTTTTTCCATTTAGCATATCTTTTGGTAAAACTGTAGAGAGCCATAATGTAGCTGGTAGTTGGGACAAAAGGGTTTCAAATGGTGCTGAGTTAAAGAAATAGCATTTCATTTTTCCTTACTTGTCCCGTTTTTGCTTTATATATTGTTCTCTCCTTTGCTCTACCCCATCATTTGAAATCTAGCCAGTATGACGATGTGTCTCTTTATTTTTTTATAAATATAAGGGTCATTTCTACTATCTAAAATAGTTTTGTTTTTGTAATTAACATATCCAGAATTAAATGCCAATAGCAGTTAAAGTTTGAACTGGTTCCTTCCCTAACTTCTGCCTGGCCTCAGGTTAAGAGCCTGCCGGAAAGTAGGGAAGGAAAAAGGAAGAGGGGCTGGTTCCCTTCCTTCCTATTTCTCTACCTGGTGTTTCCAGTTATCTTTGTGCTACTGATTTCTGACTTACTTGCACTGTGCTCAGAGAATATTCTCTTAATAATTTCAATCCTGGAAATTTGTTTAATGGTCCTCGGATACAGTCAATTTTTGCAAATGTTCTTTCTATACTAGAAAAGATATATATTCTACAATGGTTAGGTACTGTGTTCTACCTATGTCAATTAGTTTGAGTTTCTTAATCACACTGTTCAAATCTTTGATATTTCTACAGTTTTGCCCGCTTCTTCTTTTGGTTATTAATACAGGTGTGTTAAAGTCTCTTACTATAATTGTATATTTGCCGGATTTCTCCTTATGGCCCCATAAATTTTTGCTGTATACATTTTATCTTTTTAAAAAATTAATTTATTTTAGAGAGAGCGAGCACCTATGGGGGGTTAGAGGGGGAGGGAGAGAAGCAGACTTGCCACCGAGCACGGAGCATGGCACCAGAAATGGGGGCTCGATCTCAGGACCCTGAGATCATGACCTGAGCCGAAATCAAGAGTTGGGCGCTTAATGGACTGAGACACCCAGGTGTCCCAATTGCTTTATTATGTTTTAAAGTTATGTTGTGAGATGCATTCAAACTCAGAGTTACTCCATCTCCCTAATGAATGGAGCCTTATATCATGATGAACTGATCCTCTTCAACTATGGTAAATTTTTGCCTTAAAGTCTGCTTAATTTGCTACTACGGCTATCATGGCCTTTTTGGCTTTTTGTAGTTTATCTTTGTTTCATCCTTTTACTTCCAATATTTCTGTATCTTTGTGTTTGTATTTGTATCGTGTTTGTACTGTGCATAGTATAGAGTTAGGTTTTGTTTTTTTATCCAATCTGACATTCAGTCTTTTAATTGGATTTACATTTAATATAATTACTGATATACATGTGTCAAATCTGCCTTTTTAAAAATTAGTTTTGGGGCGCCTGGGTGGCTCAGTTGGTTAAGCGACTGCCTTCGGCTCAGGTTGTGATCCTGAAGTCTCGGGATCGAGTCCCACATTGGGCTCCCTGCTCAGCAGGGAGTCTGCTTCTCCCTCTGACCCTCTTCCCTCTCATGTGCTCTCTCTCTCTCTCTCAAATAAATAAATAAAATCTTTAAAAAAAATTAGTTTTATACTTGTCCAGTCTCTTTTACATTTTTTCTCTTGTCTTCTCTTACAATGAATTTTTAAAAATTATTCATTTCTTTCCCTGTTATCAGCTTGGCATTATATGCTCTTTTATTATTGTTTCAATGGTAAATCTAGAGTTGGCCTTGTATCATTAAAGATTAAATCTGAATCCTTCCCTCTATTTGTTCCCCTCCTAACTTATGTGCCACTGCTATGTTATATTTTAACTCATATATTATACATTACCAACCATATTATTGTTGTTACTGTCATTGTGGTTTCATGCAGTCATTTTCCATTTAGATTTACCCTACATTTATCCTTTTCTTTGCTTTAATTTTGCCTAACCTGTCTTTAGAACTGGGATAATTCTCCTTCCGACAAGAAATCTTTTCTACCGTATCGTCAAAAAGACATTCTGTTTTTATCAAGAGCTTCATGGGTTTAACCCTCACATTTAGGTCTAGCATGTGTGGTGTGAGGTTCCATCAGGGTGTTCAGTTGCTCTAATATCCTTTATTGAATTATGTTGGCACCTTTGTAAAAAAGTCAATGACGGTAGATGCATGTCTATTTCTGGATTCTGCTTTGTTCCGTTGGTCTATTTTTCCACAAGTAAACCAAAACTAATCACTTTATAGTATGTCTGAAAATATGGTAGTATTCTCAATTTGCATTTCTTCAGGCTTGTTTTGCTTATTCTAGGCCTTTTGTATTTCCATATAAATTATGGAATCTGCTTGAAATAGCCATTTAAAAATTCTGCTGGCATATATATCAATATATCTAGTCTTCTATGTTTCTTATCTGTCTATCTATCATCTATCTATCTATCTATCTATCTAGACCTAACTCTTCCTGAGAGATTGTCCAAGTAGATTTCTCTTCTCATCCTCTCAGCCACCTCCTCTGGAATTGGAAGATACCTCTAAGAAAAGGGCAGCCCCAAATGCTGGGCTTTCTCTATGTGCTTGCTTCTCCCAAAGATTGGCCTTATCCATCTTGAATGCCTCATCAGCTTTCTCATGTTATTAAGCAGATCATTTAAAAATATTTTCACCATGCTTTCTCACTGCTGTCAGTGAGAAGGTTGATTTGCTTTCCTAGGCCCACCATTACTGGAAGTGGAAATCTCACTGTGGATTTTCATTTTCTGTTTTCCATTCACTAGGCTGTCTCTGATTCCTCCAGGGTTGAAGAAGGGATGGACAGATAGCAGAAGTAAGAGGTAGTAAATGTCTCAGTAGACTGACATCAATATAACTGGATATTGGTTTCTTCTGTCTGATGCCAGAGTTAAAAACAATGTCGGGCGCCTGGGTGGCTCAGATGGTTAAGCATCTGCCTTCGGCTCAGGTCATGATCCCAGGGTCCTGGGACCGAGTCCCACATCGGGCTCCCGGCTGGGCGGAGAGCCTGCTTCTCCCTCTGCCTCTGCCTCTCTTTCTCTGACTCTCATGAATAAATAAATAAAACATTTAAAAAAATGTTAAAAAAAAAAACGATGTCTTTTCCTCTTGAGCACTGTAGTGGGACTTGCACCTTGATTCAGGCAACACTCTTCAGCTAATAATATATGAGCCCTTTCTGCATCCAAAAGATTACTTTAGGATTTTTCTGCTGAGGTTGCCTAGCTCCTTATAAGAAGGCTTCTGCAGGGGGATCCTTTTCAAAACAATTCCAGGCTAAAATTCCTACTTCACATTCCACAACTGATCTCTAAAAAAACCATTACTCTTTGACACTCTCAGGAGGATGCATTTCCAAACACCCTTCAGCTCCTTCGTCATGGAAGGTTTTAGCCAGCTTCTGTCGTATGAACTTCCTTTTTTTCATGAATGAATCAAATATAAGTCTCTGTGGCCCTTTACCCAAGGGATCCACAGAAAGCTCTTCAGATGATCTTCACAAATTCTCTTTTTCTGTGCTTAAAGTGAGGGGAAAGAACCTCCATTTATCCCTTGGCATGGGTGGGCCTCATAGAACAATAGTTCCCCCCAGAAAAACCCTCAATTTATGGCAACTCCAAGCCACTTCACTTTTCACCATTTTCTATCTGAGTGGGGATGAGGAGCTAAGAATAGCAGAACTACTTGATACCATCTTTGAAGTCCGGCAAAAGAAGGCAACTTCTCATTTTGGAATTTGAGATTAATTGATGCTAATTGCTTGAAGTCTTAGCCCAGATGGAGATATATCAAGTCCCAATTTAATAGTGCCTTTTACAGGCATAATGTATGAGGAGAATTAACATTTATAGATTACTACTGTATACTTACTCTATGCCAGTTCCTATTCTAGGTACTTCATACATATTTCCTGATATGTTGCTTACAGCTTTGTGAAGCTACACTAATCGTTGAAAATTCATATTAAGTTAGTATGTATTTCTCTTAAAGTTGGATAAAAGAATTAAGAAATAAATATGGAAGGAATGTAAAATTAAGAAACATGGTAAATTAAGAAAATGTGTTTTTATATTTGACTAAGAAATAGCATATATTTCGAAACTTCTTCAAACTTTTCCTTAAGCCAAAAGTGAATTTTCTGCCTACAATCTAGTCTGTTGCATAAAGGGCAATTAGAGTAAATAGTATTTGTCTTTGTCTTTATTTCCTGTGTTCATGCAATCACAGTGCCCCATTTTATTTACTTTTCATTTCCATTCCCATGAGCTCATGGGTTTGATTGCTCATTACCACATTCTGCAACCACTTCTTGGTTAATTTCGCAGTTCCAGTATCATCTTCATTCAGTTGTCCCTGAACACTGCTACACGACTAATTTTTGCAGCACACTGTTTTCATCATATCACTCTTTAATCTAAAAAAATGTACCAAGATATCCTACTATTAGGTATATCTCCTGGGAGAGGTAATTAAGGACAAATTCACTCTTTTTTTTTTAAGATTTTATTTATTTATTTATTTATTTGAGAAAGAGGAGAGAGCATGAGAAGCAGGCTCCCAGCTTGGACTCTATCCCAGGACCCTGAGATCATGACCCGAGCTGAAGACAGACACTTAACCAACTGAGCCACCCAGGTGCCCCAAATTCACTAATTCTTGACTACCTGTTTGTCTAAGTGAATGATATCCCAGCCAGAAATGCAAGAACAATATAATAAAGAGCAACAAAATGTATTTTATTCTTTATTTTTAGCTCAAGGCTTGGGTCCCAGTCCCAATCTCATTCTACTCTAATGTAGTTTTGTTCCATTTAGCCGGGACTACCTTGAATCTAATCAGTATTTCTCTTGGACTCTACTAGTCCCTTCTAGTTTTGCAAGAACAGAAATGGTTACTCTGAATAGGAACCTACCCATAGGCTACCTACAATTCCACAAGAATTACATGACACAGAAGTGTAAGAGAAAGATTTGGGGACTTTTCTTTACAACTTCTTTACTACCCCCTTAAAAGCTCTAGACCTAGCAGAGGCTTATGTTTCTCTGAGCTCCGTCTGAAGGTCAGAATATTCATTAATACTTGTTATCTACCACAACAAATTCACAATTTTCCTTGTACTTAGAGCAGACCATGCTCAACCCAACATCATTTGCTTGTAACTGAGTAACAGAAATACAAGCAGAGTGCAGAAGAAATGAAAAAGGATTCATAAATATCTAGGAAACAGTTTTATTGATTGGTTCACCATTCATTCATTCATTCAATAAATATATTGGGCTGGAGCATAAGTTTTACCTTTCAATTTTAGCAGAATTGTTTTCCCAATAGGTATACATTATAGGGCCTAGTAGAAATAAAGGGCACGCTGGATACATTTCTGGAAAGAGAATGTACTGAAGAAAAACCTCTTCAGACAATACTCAGTGTGCCTAATTCATTAGTTTATTCATTTATTCAATATTTTGGGAGCTTATTTTGAATGTCAGGGTGCATCTGGTATTGAACAGTGAACAAGGTATGGTACCTGCCCTCCTGAGATTAACAGTCTAATGACAGCTGACAGGTCAGGTGACAAGAAGGAAGCTACCCGACAGAGAAGAAACGAGAGCAGAAAGCAGAAGGAAACAAACAGGTATTTCAGAAAAATGTGACATTTGAAGTTGAACTTTAAAGGATGAATAGATTGGGATTAGTTGGGAGTAGGGGAAAAGGGCACTGAGTGATGTCATATAAATGCATCATGGATGTATCATAGACCAATAATAAACTGGAAATTTACATTTTGATTCCAGTAAGATTTTTATTACAGAATTTTTTTTTTTAACTTTAGAGTAAAGTTAGGAAAGAAAAATCCCTCAAATGCCTGGCCAATGGCTCCAAAATAAAAATGATCTGAAACAGAGTAGAAGCCAGAAGAGGGGTACTGAGAAGGAATGGGGTACATTAACAATAAAATTCTCCAATTTAAATTATGATTTGGGGCATCTTTGATTACTACAACGGTATTGTACCTGGCTTTAAAAAAATCCCAGTTCTATCCATACAATAAATAAGCCTCCTTCCACCACAACCTTGATGATAAGCCAATTCCTTACATTTGTAGAGACTTTTAAGGTCACAGGAGTCTCACCTTGCACAGAGAAGTTAAATAAAGAAAATGGCACAGGACTTAGTGGCAGGAGCAAAGAAGTGAGATATAATTCAGTGTTGCATCTACCGTACTAGACTTAATCAAACTATCAAAGGAGGGAAAGATTGTGAGTATATTAAGAGCTTCATTAAAACCATTTTCTTTCCGCAATCACTGTGTGAAGTGAAGCTTTAAATTTTCCCTCCACTATTTATAATGAAAAAATTGCTAGAGCATGTTGGTAGCAATAAATCTTTGAGATCATTAAAAGCACACACTTTTATTAATCAAATAATTTTCTTAAAAAAACTGTCTTTGAGGATTTGGAATTTTCCATTTTCCAAGTTCTTACCGTGTTCAAATGAGAATGGAAAAACACAGATTCATTAAGAACCTCTTCACAGGGGCGCCTGGGTGGCTCAGTCGTTAAGTGTCTGCCTTCAGCTCAGGTCATGATCCCAGGTCATGGGATCGAGCCCCGCATCGGGCTCCCTGCTCCACGGGAAGCCTGCTTCTCCCTCTCCCACTCCCCTTGCTTGTGTTCCCTCTCTCGCTGTCTCTCTGTCAAATAAATAAATAAATAAAATCTTAGAGTAATAAGAATGATAGTAGGATGGAATCATTTGTTTGGTGATCTTCTACTTCTTCCTGTAAGGGACCAAATGCAATTTTAAGGAAAAGACAAAAACAAAAGCAACCTAGAATCAAAGTGTAAGATTTAAATATAAATTAAAAAATCAGGATCAAGTGAATGTGAATTGAATTAGTGTGTCAAAATCAGAAACCCAAATATCTAGTTCATACATAGATCATACATAGGTGTTGTTTCAGATTTGATTTTAAAGCTACTGGCAAACAAATAGAAAAGGATATAGCATACATTTTAGGTCTTTTGCATTAAATGGAGAAAACAATAGCATTAGACAGTGTTTTCCTAGAACTTAGTTCTGAATAAATTTCCCAAATGGCACTTCATGTTGGAGCAACAATGTCCTAGAAAATGGCCTCTGGATGGCCCTTCAGAATGCAGCATAAGAGTTGTGGAGAGTGCTTTCCTGTGTAGGTCCTAGGCATGTATCAAGGGTTTGGGGAGAATTGGGGAGACAGTACCCATTCTGTCAACCTCTGTCCAGGAAATAGAGAGGTGAGAGGAATTCCAAAAAGAGGAATGGATTCAAATTGAAGTAAAAGAAGGGGTAGATCAAGTGTCAAAATTGTTTCTATGGATTGAAGATAGAGTATGGCACAAGCCCATTTCTGATAGTGGGAAAACAGAACAAATGTTAAGTACAAGTGAAAGCAAGGATTAGGGTTGTGTGGAAACTGGAAATCAAGGAAATGATGTGTAAGTTACCATAGCAAGTGACCAGGGCAGACACTTCTTGCTTCAGGGTTTCTTTTGAAGTCTATATTTCATGTATGGGCCTATACAGGTCTGAAAGACGAAGGCTTTAAATATGAAACCTGCAGGTTTATCCCATTCTCTGCTCCTCAGGACTAAGCTGACTAGATCAAATAGTGTTGGAGAAAAGAGGACGGGTACTCTAGTCATTGAGTCTATTATGCACCGGGCATTTTTCATGTATTATGACATTTAAGACTCAAGACATTTCTGTAAAGTATAATCTACATTTTGCAAAAAAGGAATTATAAATTAATAGTTATTTATCTAAAGATTACTGTGAAGAATTCAAATGAGTAAAATAAGGCTAAAAAGACAAGCTACTTGTCTGAAGGGACCAGCTTGTGATTTGGTGGAGCCAAGGTTCAAAATCAGGTGTTGTTATGTTAAACGAGTATAATACATGGTTGGATTTTGCATCATTCCCTTTTTTAAGGATTTTATTTATTTATTTAAAGAGAGAAAAAGAGCGCGTGCAGGCGCACAAGCAGGGGGGAGGGGCAGAGGGAGAGGCAGACTCCCCGCTGAACAGGGAGCCTGATGCGCGGCTCAATACCGGGGCCCTGAGAACATGACCTGAGCCCAAGGCAGACACTTAACCGACTGAGCCACCAGGTGCCCACAACAAACCATTCTTACTGGTAAACTATACCTGACCTTATGGCCAGCACCCTATAGCTAAACTTCTACTTTGGACCAGACTCTGCCTTCTAATAATGACAACATTATCCTAGGACATCCCCATCCTAGGCCTAAGTCTCTCTTCTTGCTAACCATGCCCTCTACTCAGAGTGTTGTGATCCTGAAAGATTACCCACTAAGTGAATTAAAGCCTCACTTCCTGCTTTCTGATTTTCCTGCACTAAAAAATTGCTAGGCAGCCAAGGTTTTCAAATATAGCATCCCCTAGAATTCTCTCTCATTATTCACTCCTCATGCATTAGGACCTGGTGTTTAAAACTGTGTTGCTCTTTTCCTGAAAAATCTATGTTCTGATACCATACACTTTGGGCACCATACCTTGCTTAAAAATTGAACTTTGTATTAATGCTTATAGGACAAGCACAGTGTCTCCCTGCCACATAATTAACATATGCTGCAATAAAACTCATTCTAAACTTCATACACAATGAAAACAACTATTTTTAAAATTTTCTTACTATCACCTAAGAAATCTTAAGATATATTTTCTTAGACATTGAAAACTCTAAGAAGTTAGAAACCAGATTAATGCATTTGATACATATTATGAGAGACTAAATATTTTATAGTCGGTCACAATATCTTCTAATAAAAAATTAAGCCATAATAGGAAAAATATCCATGTTCAACTTTACTATTCAGTATTATAAGGTTATATCCTTCAACAATGATCTATCAGCATTTTAGTGTATGAAGAAAATTTTCCCTTATTCCCCTTATCAGCCTCTTCCTCTCCGTTTCATCATTTCTGATTAATTGGACTTTTACATATAATTTTATCTTGAGGTTAATGTCCCATCAGAACGATCATACTTGAAGGAAAATCCCAGCTGGTTTACTGCATTATGTTCTCTAAAGAGGACACAGTAGATCACAGGAAATTGGTGCCTATCAGCTGAGTCAGATAAATATTAAGGATCATATTTCCAAGTTTCTCAAAAGGTTTCAATCATTCTAAATTTTTACATAAAGCTGTTAGATTCTTAGGGATGGTGGTAACTGATCTGAAAACAGCTTTCGATATAGAGGGCTCAAAAGTTTGAATCTGTTGCTTATATCCATCGATTTAAAAAACAATTATAATACTTTATAATGTTTAACACAGAGACAAGAATATACACGTTAAATAGTAAATACAGCTTAAGGTTACCAGATGATTTCACTCCTGAAACCTTCAAGAAGCCTCTGAAAAATCTAAACCATCTATGACGGCCAATCTCTAGCACATCACAAAAGGTGGCGACTTTAGCCAAGGGCTTTCTTCTCTCCTTATAAACTTAGTACTAAATTATTAATGTAAAATGTGTAGTTACCCCCTCTCTCCCCAGTTAACTTCCTTCCTCATTCTTTATCTAGAAAGGATGTGCTTCTGTTTATCTCAGGGGCAAAAATAACATTCCCATCTGGGTCACTAGTTTCATACACAGCAGGAATTCTGTTATCATTTCAAGTTTAAGAAAGACCCCTGGACACCCATGAGTTTGTATTTAGGTCTCTGAAAATAAATGCTAGATGATGATTTGTAAAAACGTATTTAAATGTTCAGTTAACCAGCCCATTTCTAAAGTCTTAGGAAGTGTTTACTGATGAGGAAACTGAAAGAATGTAAAATTGCCAGCTACTAATTAAAACACACACATATACATACGTGCACTCTCTCTCTCTCTCTCACCCACACACACACTTTTCATATTAGAATAATGCCTGAATAAATGAAAATGTAAATAAGGAGCCATATTGCTTTGCATGTGTAGTTTATTTTAATTATAATGCTTTAGTCCTTAATTCCCAAGCTAATGGAAGGGATCCATGTATATATTTTGTAAGATTTACAGACCCATATAATAATACACCTTATGTTCATGTGTCATTCTCTCATGATCACAATAAACTTCATGAAAAATTTTGTAATCTCATATATTATCTATGTTTACAACTGAGGAAGCTAAGACTCAGACAAGTTAATAAATTTGCCTAAAGCCACAAAGCTAGAGTGTCAGGAGTGAGACTCATTCCTGGTCTTCTGCCCAGAGTCTGGTACTACTAATTCCCTAAAGGCTGCCTCATGTTCCCAGCGAACAGCAGCTTCTCAGACATCATCCTAGAACCTACACATTGTAGAGAACTTGAGCAAGTTACCAAGAATATGTTTTTTTAATGTTTTAAAAGATTTTATTTATTTATTTGAGAGACAGGGAGAGATAAGAGGGAGAGGGAGCACGAGCAGGGGGAGGGGCAGAGGGAGAAGCAGACTCCCCAGTGACCAGGGACCCGGTGTGGGGCTTGATCCCAGCACCCTGGGATCATGACCTGAGCTGTAACCCACTAAGCCACCCAGGTGCCTCAAGAATATGTTTTTAAGTGAGTGAGAGAGGAGATGCTATATAGTATAGTAAAGAAAATGAACTTTGGACTTTGTCAACACTTAATGCACATCCTATCTCCTAAGCTTCCTAATTCTGGGAACTTGGACAAATTATTCAACTTTTCTGTATCACAGAAATTTCATGGAATTAAAGCAGTAGTGAGTAGTAAAGGTAAAGTACCTGGCTCATCACTTACTAAATGGCAGTTATAAAAAGAGCTAACTACCCCAGAAGAGATGGAAAACTCTGGCTCATCATCAGAATCCATTATGGAGCTTTGGAAGACCATAGATCTCTGGGCCCCAACCCAAACCTGTGGAATCTGAATCTATAGATAGTCTGGGAATCTGTCTTTTTACAAGACTCCTTAGGTAACTGTGATGAACAGCCAGATTTGGAAATCCTTGATTAATTCATAGAATATAAACATGTCTTTTATTCTTGCTTTGGCACTGAAATGATGATAGAAAGAATATAGAGAAGTAAATGGTTCCTATAAGACAGAAACCAGACCAAGCACTCAGCAGCGATTTATCACAGCAGCACAATGAGATAGAAATTATTTTTCTCAAATTAAAGAAAACTAACACTTAGTGAATTTATAAACAATGGAGCCAAAACTAGAACTTAAGTCAGTCTATGTATTTTCACTTCACATACCATGTTTCTACATATTCATATTGGCTGCAGTTATAACATATGTTGTCACTGAAACTGCTCTCAAAAGTTAATGTGATTATAACAATGACGTACTTCTGAACCATAAAATTGTTGATTCTGATTAATGCCACATGAGGTGAATAGAGTGGAAATATACAGCATTGTGTAAATCGTTAGATTTTCTTTTTAAGG
The DNA here is from genome assembly GCF_003265705.2 of Callorhinus ursinus. NCBI lineage: Eukaryota > Metazoa > Chordata > Mammalia > Carnivora > Otariidae > Callorhinus > Callorhinus ursinus. The sequence continues at coordinate 37,990,366 of NW_027397075.1, forward strand.
ACCATGGTTGTTTACTTATTTCTCAAGACTGGGCTTCTGAATGTAGATCATTTGCCTAAAGTGAATCATCTCTTCTTTTTTTTTTTTTTAAGATTTTATTTATTTATTCATGAGAGACAGAGGGAGAGAGAGAGAAGCAGAGGGAGAAGCAGGCTCCCAAGGAGCAGGGAGCCCGATGCGGGACTCGATCCCAGGACCCTGGGATCATGACCTGAGCCAAAGGCAGACGCTTAACCATCTGAGCCACCCAGGCGCCCGTGAATCATCTCTTCTAACGATATTTAGTATAGATGTAATTTTCAAGTAGAAGCTTCAACAACTTAACCCTTTTTAATAAAATCATATCTTATAAGCAGAGACATCTCATCCATACAATCACAAAAATGTGTAGTAATTTACCTATAATTCATGTTGCAGAGTACCATTTTTGTAGAAAGTGTAACTGTTACAATGAGATATTTCTGATGTTAAATTTGAACATGATAGTTTAATGTCTACATGGATAGAACTCATTTATCATTCATTCAATTATTCATGTCATCATTAGATGGAGAATACATATTATATTAAGAATATAATGATGAAGATGATTTGACCAGAGTTGAGGGTTCATATCTGGGTTCTTTATTCTGTTCCAGTGGTCTATGTGTCTGTTTTTGTGCCAGTACCATGCTGTCTTGGTGATCACAGCTTTGTAATATAGCTTGAAATCAGGCAACATGATGCCCCCAGCTTTGTTTTTCTTTTTCAACATTACCTTGGCGATTCGGGGTCTTTTCTGATTCCATACAAATTTTAGGATTGTTTGTTCCAGTATTTTGAAAAATGCCATTGGTATTTTGATCGGGATGGTGTTGAAGGTAGAGATTGCTCTGGGCAGCATAGACATTTTAACAATGTTTATTCTTTCCATCCATGAGCATGGACTGTTTTTCCATCTTTTTGTGTCTTCTTCAATTTATTTCATGAGTGTTCTGTAGTTCCTAGAGTATAGATCCTTTACCTCTTTGGTTAGGTTTATTCCAAGGTATCTTATAGTTTTTGGTGCTATTGTAAATGGAGTTGATTCTCTAATTTCTCTTTCTACAGTTACACTGTTGCTATATAAGAAAGCAACTGATTTCTGTGCATTGATTTCATATCCTGCAACATTACTGAATTGCTATATGAGTTCTAGTAACTCTATGGTCAAATAATCTTTGACAAAGCAAGAAAAAATATGCAATGGAAAAAAGACAGTCTCTTCAACAAATGGTGCTGGGAAAATTGGACAGCTATATACAGAAGAATGAAACTTGACCATTCTCTAACACCATACACAAAGATAAACTCAAAATGGATGAAAGACCTTAATGTGAGACAGGAATCCATCAAAATCCTAGAGGAGAACATAGGCAGTAACCTCTTTGACATCGGTCACAGCAACTTCTTTCAAGACACATCCCCAAAGACAAGGGAAACAAAAGCAAAAATGAACTTTTGGGACTTAATCAAGATAAAAATCTTCTGCATAGCAAAAGAAATATTCAACAAAACAAAGAGGCAACCCAAAGAATGGGAGAAGTTTTTTGCAAATGATACTACAGACAAAGGGCTGATATCTAAGATCTATAAAGAATTTCTCAAACTCAACACCCCAAAAACAAATAATCAAGTCAAAAAATGTGCAGAAGACATGAACAGACACTTCTCCAAAGAAGACATACAAATGGCTAACAGACACATGAAAAAATGTTCATCATCATTAGCCATCAGGGAAATTCAAATCTAAACCACATTGAGATTTCACCTTACACCAGTTAGAATAACAAAAATTGGCAAGGCAAGAAACAACAAATGTTGGAGAGGTTATGGAGAAAGGGAAGCCCTCTTACACTGTTGGTGGAATGCAAGCAAGGACAATCACTTTGGAAAACAGTGTGGAGTTTCCTCAAGAAATTAAAAATAGAGCTACCCTATGACCCAGCAATTGCACTACTCAGTATTTACCCCAAAGACACAGATGTAGTGAAAAGAAGGGCCATATGCACCCCAATGTTCATAGCAGCAATGTCCGCAATAGCCAAACTGTGGAAAGAGCCGAGATGCCCTTCAACAGATGAATGGATAAAGAAGATGTGGTTCATGTATACAATGGAATATTACTCAGCCATCAGAAAGGATGAATACCCAACTTTTACATCCACATGGATGGGACTGGAGGAGATTATGCTAAGTGAAATAAGTCAAGCAGAGAAAGTCAATTATCATGTGGTTTCACTTATTTGTGGAACATAAGGAATAGCGTGGAGGACATTAGGAGAAGGAAGGGAAAAATGAAGGGGGAGAAACCAGAGGGGGAGACGAACCATGAGAGACTATGGACTCTGAGGGTTCTAGAGGGGAGGGGGTTGGGGGATGGGTTAGCCCAGTGATGGGTATTAAAGAGGGCACGTACTGCATGGAGCACTGGGTATTATACCCAAACAATGAATCATGGAACACTACATTAAAAAACTAATGATGTAATGTATGGTGACTAACAGAACATTAAAAAAAAACAAAGAATATAATGATGAATAAAACCATCAAGGTCCTCCTTATGAAGCTTACAGTCTAGGTGGAGAGATGGTTCTTATTCAAATATTCACACAAATAAGTGTTAAATGTAATTTTGTAGTACCATAAAGAAAAGGTATACAGTACCATGAAGGGTATGATGGTTAATTTTATGTGTCAACGTGATAGGGTCACAGGATGCTCAGATATTCGATTAAACACAATTTCTGGGTATGATAGGAAGGTGTTACTGGGAGAGACTGGCATTTGAATTAGTGAATGGAGTAAAGCAGATGGCCCTCCCCAGTGTGGGGGCATTTAATCCAGTGAGGGCCTATGTGTCCTATTGGTTCTGTTTTCTTGGAGAATGCCAACTAATATGAGGGGTTATAATTGGAAGATTTTCATGAGAAAGTGACACTAAATGAGGTCTAAAAGATGAATAAAATTCATCAGGTAAAGAGGGATAGGAATAATATGCAGCCAAAAAGAAGAGTCTGTAAATGCTCATTTCTAACAAAAAACTAAAAAAAGGGAAGTGTGAGTAACAGAGAGGAAGCTGAGGTGGGAAGTAGGTGAGACCAGGTTATACAAACCTTGTAAGCTATGTGAAGAATTCTTTCTTTATCCTAAGAGCATCTATGAAGAGTTTTAAGGAGATGAACTGTCACATTTGTTTTTGAAAAAGATCATCCTGGCTGCAGAAGGGAACATAGAGAAAGGAGACAAAAGGAAGGTATAAGTGAGAGGAAATTATGCCTTGAGCCAGAATAGTGGTGGTGGATTTGGAACAATTACACAAACACAGAAGATATTTAGGAAGTAAAATCATAAAAGAAGGCTTTTCTAGCTAGATGGATCATACTATAATTCACTCAAAAGGGGAACAAAAGACAAGCAGATTTGATGATGGGGAGAGGGCACAGGAGGCTTAAAGAATGAGTCCCATTTGGGGTACACCAAGTTGGAGGTGGCATCATAACATTCAAGGGAACTAAGTAGGCCTTCATATATTCAAGTTTGGAGCTCAGGGAAGTCTTGAGCCATTTGTAAATAATTGAGCATAGGGAGCGAACAAAGAAGGGGGAAGGGAGGGTGTAGGATCAAGTTTGGAGGAAGTACAAATTAGGATAAGGGGGGATGAATTTAAAAAGATGAATGAGGAGGAACAGAGAAAGAGGAGAAAAGCCATGAGAGTTGTTTCAAAAGGCAATTTGAAAGAGTAAAAGATCGGGGTTCTTGGGTGGCTCTGTCAGTTAAATGTTCAGCTCTTGCTTTTGGCTCAGGTCGTGATCTCAGGGCTCTGAGATCAAGCCCGTGTCAGACTGTGCACTCGGCGGGGTTGGAGGGGGTGGTCTGCTTGAGATTCTCTCTCTCCCGCATCTCTCCATCTCCCTCTGCTCCTTCCTCCCCACTCCCCATGTGCGCACAAGCGCTTGCTCTCTCTCTCAAATAAGAAAATCTTTTTTTTGCCCAATAAGAAAATCTTTAAAAAAATAAAAGAGAAAAAGATCGACAGCAACTTGTACTACTGAGTATCATAAGGTCTCAAAAATGTGCAAACTTGATATATTATTTTACTCCATCTTGCATAATATATGCCTCTTTTATTACTATAAAGATTTATATCCATATATTTAATTTCTAAAATGTTTTATGGTTATCGAGGCGTGTGAAACTTAAAGGAATTTTGGGATCCTGAGAGGTACCAACTAAAATAGAAAGCCAGGCTCCCAGATTATACTTCTCAAATTAGACAATGAATTCTCTCACCAGCTGCTAATACCACATGCACAGAATCCTAGATTCCCTGAACTGTAAAATGTCATGTGGGAAGAGATTTCAAAATTTCTCAGTGATAAGTACATTTGTCAGCTAAAAGTTAAGTGAGAGGTATAAAATTCAGGTAGATTATAAAAACAAAACCCATCTACTTGCAATATGTAAAACACATATTTTTTACAAGAGTAATTAAGGAAGACTAAGAGGACAGGAATGACATAGCGGGCAAATGCAAAGAAAAAGAATTGGTCAAGGTATTAATATCAACCAAAATTGAATACAAGACAGAAAGCATTAACTGAAAAAAAGAAGAAAACTTCATTATAACAGAGGCCAAGTAAAAATGAAGATTCATTTGTTTTGAAACTTTATACATGAAATAAAATAGTGTTGAAAGTTATAGGGCAAAATTAAAATAAATTTAATGCAAGGATGAATACATAGGAAATATTAAGAAACTTTAACTTGCTCACTGTATTAGTTTTCTAGGACTGCTGTAACAAAGTACCACAAACTGAGTGACTTAAACAAGAGAAATGTATCATCTAACAGTTGTAGAGAAGTCTAAGAAGTCTAAGAAGTCTAAGAAGTCTTGTTCCTTCTTAAGGCTATAAGGGTGAATCTGTTCCACGCCTCTCTTCTAGTTTCTGGTGGTTTGCCAGAAGTCTTTTGGTGTTTCTTAACTTGTAGCAGTATACCTCCAATGTTCAAATGGCATCTTCCCTGTGTCTTTACCTCTGTGTCTAAATTTCCCTCTTTGGTAAGGGGACAGTCATTCTGGATTTAGAGACTTAACTTGATCACCTGCAAAGCTTTATTTCCAAATAAGGTCAAACATACGGTACTGGAACTCAGAACGTCAACATCTTTCATAGGGGATATAATCCAACCAGTAACACTTAACCAACCTATAATAGACAGGCTAAAGATATATAGATACTATCTAATATAACTAAATAACAAGAATATGTATAAAATATGACTTTTTCAAGTGGTAATGCAGTATTTATAAAAATTAACCAAACCTGGGGGCACCTGGGTAGCTTAGATGGTAGAGCATCTGCCTTCAGCTCAGGTCATGATCTCCAGGTCCTGTGATAGAGCCCCATGTCTGGCTCCCAGCTCAGCAGGGAGTCTGCTTTTTCCTCTGCCTCTGCCTTCCCCCCTGCTTGTGCTCTCTCAAATGAATGAATAAAATCTTAAAAAAAAAATTATTTAAAGAAGTTGACAAAAGCCAAGAGAAATGACAACATATGCCCATAACTAGATTTGTATAAGAATGTTTTATAGCTGACTTAATAATCTCCCTAAACTGGAAATATCCAGATGTACATCAATAGGAGCATGGATAAAGAAATTTGGTATATTCCTATAATGGAAAGTTCATAGTAATAAAAAAGAAATTATTAATACATGCAGCAACATGAGTGAATCTCCAAAACACGCTCAGTGTTAAAAAGTCATATATAGAAGAGCACATCGTTTAATTCCATTTAGACAACAGGCCAACTAAACTGTGGTAGAAAAGTATCAGAATAATGGCTGCTTCTAAGGGTGGGAGATGGAAATTAACTGGGAAGGGGCGTGAAGGAAATTTCTAAGGGAACGGTAACATTCTGTATCTTAATATGGTCAGCTTTACACCAGTGTATCAATTTGTCAAACTTTAGGCAAAGTACATTAAAACTTCTGAAATATGTTATTGGTAAATTCTACCCCAAGAGGAAAAAAAAGTCTTTGAATGAGAGCTGAACTCCAGTTAATGAAATGCATGCTGAAGTATTTAGATGGACTGATTTTTACAATTTACTTTGAAATGCATGGAAAAATAAAATTGATGGATGTATAGATAGATTTATAGATAAATAGATATGTGAAAAAGCGAGTATATTAAAATGGTAGAATTTAGATAATGGGTCCTTCCCTGTATATTTTAAAATTCTCATAATAAAGTGTTAAAAAATAGACAAAAATCAATAAATGATAAAGTTCAGTACTACTTATCATACATTCTCTAATCCCAATGTAATAAAATTAAAAATAATACCAACAGAAACTTAAAAATTCCAAACCACTAACAAATATATTTAAATAAGAAAAAAGCTCTCAGAATCAAAATTGCAGAATATTTAAAAGATAAGGATAGTATAAATATTACATATAAAGACTCTTGGCAAATAAGAAAACAAATTCAAATAAATTAATATAAACAATAAGTTTGAAAAAGACTTAATAGCAAAAACATGGGGAAAGCAGAAGGAAGAAATCAACATGATAGAGTCAGGAAATAATAACCAGATAAGAGCAAGGGAAAAACAAATAATAAGCCCATGATCTACTTTTATAAACAAAAACTAATTAATCAACCATTAGCGAGCATAGCTGATCAAAGGAAAAATCCCCCAAACAACAATAAAAAATCTAAACAAGAGAAAAAATAACCACACTTATATACTAGAAATCTCAATAATAAAAATTAAATACTTGATTCTATTCAAAACATTTGAATATCTGAATTTTAAAAATCTGTTGGGTTCAGAAAATATAAACCATATTTGAAATAAAAAAAACAGGAAATTCAGATTATAATAGAAAAAAATGAGCAAATGGTCAAAGACCTGTTTCCTAAAACGGTAGCAGATAAACACTATTTCACAAATCACTCACATAATTTAAACAAATTAGCAGTTATTCAAATAACTTCAGTAATATTTTACTTATTCCAGAGAGAATAACAGAAAATAGGCTTCCTACTTTTCATGGACCAGGGCCTCTGGTTTTGTCAGTCAACATTGTAACCTTCTGCATTGACTGAGGCATTCTCCATTCACCAAACCAACCACTTCTGCTATAGAAACCAGAAACGCCAGTCATTCATTTTCCCAGGCTCCTTTGCAGCTAGAGCTGGTATAAAACCTAGATTCTGGGGCTCCTGGGTGGCTCGGTTAAGCTTCTGTCTTCAGCTCAGGTCATGATCCCAGGGTCCTGGGATCCAGCCCCATATTGGGCTCCCTGCTCAGTGGGGAGTCTGCTTCTCCCCCTGCCCCTGCCCCCCACTCATGCTGTCTCTCACTCTTTCAAATAAATGAATAAAAATCTTTAAAATTAAAAAAAAATCCAGACTTGCACAATAAAATATTGGTAACAAAAGCTGATAGAAATATCTTTTAAAACTATAGATCTATCTCACATACAAGTATCAATGTTAATGTAAAAATCATTTAATATAATCTAGCAGCTTATAAAAGGAATAATTCATCATGACTCAGAGGGGTTTTCCCAAAGATTTCTCAGTTAGGAAATCAGCTATAATTTATATAATTAAAAGGTCAAAGGAAATAAACCATTTAATCATCACTATAGATGCCATAAAGACATGTGATAAAATTAAACATCCATTAGTGATTTAAAGTGCAATCTTCATAAATCTTGAAGGATATATTTTTTTAACATATTTTTTGCAAACTCAAATTGCCTCATACCTGAACAGGGAAACTATATTCTACTCTCACTAACATCAGAAACAAGATAAGCATGCCCACTGCCTTAATTATTACCATAATTTTTGAAGAACTGGACAAAGTAATTAGAAAAAGGAAGAGGGGCCCTTGGGCGGCTCAGTTCGTTAAACGTCGGACTCTTGATTTCACTCAGGTCATGATCTCTGGGTCTTGGGATCGAGTCCCGTATTAGGCTCCGAGCTCATGGAGGAGTCTGCTTCAGGATTCTCTCTCTCCCTCTGCCCCTTCCCTGGCTCTCTCTCGCTCTCTCTAAAGTAAAGAAATAAATCTTAAAAAAAAGAAAAAAGGAGTCATAAAAATTGAAGAACAAGTGATAAAATGTCATTTATTTCAGATGGTAAGTTTGTATGTCTATAAACTCAAGGGTATCAACTGATACTTGGTTGTAAATAAAAATAATTATTCTGGCTACAAACAAATTAATTTGCAAATATCATCAACAGCTTTCCTACAATGACTTTCTTTTTTTTTTTTAAAGATTTATTTATTTATTTGAGAGAGCGAGAATGAGAGAGAGAGAGTACATGCGAGGGGGGAGGGGTTAGAGGGAGAAGCAGGCTCCTCACTGAGCAGGGAGCCCGATGAGGGACTTGATCCAGGGACTCAATCCAGGGACTCCAGGATCATGACCTGAGCTGAAGGCAGTTGCTTAACCAAACTGAGCCACCCAGGCGCCCCCTACAATGACTTTCTTTATAACCTATTAGGAAAATGTAGTAAAAGAAAAGATTTGATTTACAATAGCAACAACGAAAATATCTATGAATAAACTTAAAAGTGTAGAATTGTATAATGAAAATGATAGCCAAAGAGACATAAAGTAGAATAAATAAAACCTTATAAATAAATAAACAAATAAGACAATTAAATTTTAATTTCCTTAAAATTGAAATTTTTTCCAAAAAAAATTCTTTCAACCAATTGGCCAATATCTATCAATATTTTTAATCGGTGGTTATTTACTTCTAGTAGAGGCATAGGAATTTTTAAAGCTGAAATAAACTTTAGAAAACATTTTTGATGTGAGGACTCTGGCCCATAGAGATTAAAAGCATTCTCAAAGATTTAGCACTACTTAGGACTAGAGGCTGCTAGCAAGCAGTCAAGGGTTGTCTTCGGTATTATATAGTCTTTCAGTTAGATTCCATCTGGCATGAGTTTCCTCACCAGCTAGAAATAAATTGTGGTTTGGTGAGAAGACAAATATTAATCATCTAGTATAAATTTATTTTCAGAGAACATGGCCAAAGTAATCACCTATTGTGTAGTTTATACCTGGGCTATCTAGGGTGATTTTTCCAGTGAGAATATAATAATATAATATAATAATATAACATAATATATATAATATAATACTATTATGTCATGATACAAACATCCTGAGAAAAATTAAGTGTTCTAATAGGACTCTATTAAATTCTTAGGTAAATGCTCTACTTTTTTCCCTAAAAGAGTTTATATTTCTGTTTAAATAGAATGTTTAAAAAATATATCTCTAAAGCTTTCTCTAAAAACTTAACAGGGCCCAAAGCCTATTTTATAATCAAGAACAAGGAGCTCATGCCCTTGTCTCTTAGCACATGTTAAAGAGCACATACTGAGGTGTCACAGTGTTCTGGTTCAAATCCCAGTTCTGCCACTTAATGTATGTGTGACTTTAGATAAATGAGGTGGCCGCTCTATGCCTCAGTGTCCTTATATGTAATATGTGTATGATAATATTACCTATCTCTATGAGTTGTTCTAGAAATGAAGTGAGTTAATATGAGGAAGCTTATAAGAGGACCCGTTAGACTGTAAGCCTAAGTAAAGGCCAGCTGGGCAGAGACGTGGCCATGCTCTTGATGTATACAATAACCGGAGAGGTCTCTAGTGGTCCAGATTATTCCTTCTTTAATAAAGATTTATTGAGCACCTACTTGTTTCCAAATACTTACCACCCTTGGGACAAATGTATCCCTCTGTGAGAATAACCAATTTTGTAGTCTTCCTCATCTCCAACATATGTGCATTCTTTATCTTTACTCAGTACCCTTAGTTACATGGATGGAATTAATTTTTGAAGCCCTAATGATGAAATTGCTCAGCATCATCTTAATTTCCTTTCTCACCCCTGACTGTAAATTTGTGAAATAGCAGGCTTGGACTGGACATGTAGTTCCTGAGCAAGGAACAAAGAAAATCCATGACCACTACATTTCTTGCTCCACAATCTTAAATCCTTTTCGGTCCGGTTACCCAAAATAATTTTTAGAACACAGAAATTAAATTATGTGGCCTTACACCAAAGTTGACTTACTGTGAAGATAACAAAGTTTAAGCTTCAGTGTCCCTCACTCATATAGGCTCCTCCCAAGACACAGAGAGAAACCCCAAGTTTGTACAGTCTGGTTGTTGTCTACTCAAAAAATATTTAAGGTTAGTCCCTATGTGTGATAACTTGACATTCTCAGAAAACTCATCATTCAGTACAAAAGAAATTTGATTGTTTTACCTTATTATAGAGCAATTCTAGAAAATTTACATGACATTAACAATAATGAGAATCATAAACACTGTGTATTTAATACAGCAGGAGGAGAGTTCCTCTAGCAAAGCCTGATGTAATCCCCAAATCAATATTACATGGTATGAATTTCCTGGAATCTCTTCCATGTGAGATGCTAATGGGAATGTTTGCACTCAATATTACATGGTATGAATTTCCTGGAATCTCTTGCATGTGAGACGCTTCTTAGAGTGTTTGCACCTGCAACATAGTCCCATGAATGCAGAGAGATACTGAACATTAAGGACATTAGAACACATGTATAGAGTGCCTTATCCATAGTTTGCATGCAAAAAGAGTAAGATAGATTTCATCTGTGATGAACATTAATAACACCTACATATAATGCACATAAATATAAAATCACCTAAGATTTAGAGTGTTGACTCTGTATTAGGCACTGTTCTAGGTGTTTCATGTGTATTATTATATTTTTATCCCAAACTTACAGAGGAGAGAACTAAAGGACAGAGAAGTTATATATTTTTCAAAGGCCAGACAACAAGAAATTAGCAGCACCTAAATCCAGAGCCCACACTCTTAACTATACAGGGCCCTGGTGGTAGGTACTTAATTTTGTAGAGCTGGAAAAACAAAGATGTAAATAATTCACTAGGTATGTGGTCTTAGTCCTCTCTGAGGCCCAGTATTATTACCAATAGAATGCACTTTAAATTACGCATCTGTTAGAGCTATTGTGAAGATAAAATTATGCTCTATACTATGCCTCATCTCAAATAGATATTCAATAAATGGTATAATGGGGGTGCCTGGTTGGCTCAGTCAGTAGAGCATCTGACTCTTGATCTTGCAGTCATGAGTTCAAGCCCCACATTGAGCATGAAGCCTACTTAAAAATAAATAAATAAATAAATAAATAAATAAATAACAAATAAATAGTATAATGAAATTAATAATTACACAAGTGTTCATTAAAGCACTATGATCCTGACTAACTTCTTTAAATTGTTTTAAATTGCTGGAACACAATAAACACTTGATACTGGATATTTTTCTTTCTTAACAATTACTGGCCTAGAGAAGAGTGACGACTCCATGACAATAATGTTTTAAGTGTCTTCTATGAAACAGTATGAAAGAAGGAATGATGTTTTGTGACTTAAGTTGATAGCTTTCTTTGTCTTCTAACTACATAACTTCTTACTATAAATTTAGTTCAAAAACTTTGTTTTAAAATGGCCACATATAGTGTGTTTCAATTGCTCATCTGTTCATAATACAGTTCATCAGAGAACAAAGGTGTGTTATCTGCATAAACAGACCATCTCTGACCAACCTGTAATTCTCAATCACTGAAACTTATTCAAGGTCTTCATATACCTTACTTTAATTTGTAAATATATGTATTTCTTCCTTACTAGTTTACCTTCTGCCTTCCCCTCCATAATATAAGCTGGGCCCTTACTTTTGATAACAGTGATAATCGAATAGATGACTGAGTGAACATGGTTCCAAGAATAAATACAGAAGAATAAAAGCCAACATAATCTCTTATTTGCCAAACATCTATTGAGTAATTACAAAGAGCCAGAGATTTACAACTACCCACCTCCCCACAGGCATATCTATTCATAAAAGCAGTCCTTTACTGTCTGATTGATTTGCTGGATTCAAAACCAAGTTCTGAATTTTGACCCAGATAAAAGTTTTGTATCTCCTATGCACATAATACATCTCATAAGTATTTTGTGAAAATATATACAGCAATCAAAAAGAACAGTTATTGCATACAATGAAGAAATATAAAATAGATACAAGATTTAGCTTAATGTTAGGATTGCTTAAAGTTAAATTTTGAGAATGGCTAATAAATGGTCTCGTAAATATGAAATGTACCCATTATGTCACTTTACCATTTTTATTTTGTTTTCCTAAATTATTTTTTACTAACAAAAATTGGTAAGGAAGTTGGGGGTGGATATCTTCTTTAAATAGATTTTTTTCCATTTGCTTCTAAAATAGATTACATGCATCACTTATAAGTGAAGACATCTGATATACAGAGCAAGTTTTTGCTTAAATGCCAAATGGAAAATGTAAATTTAAAAACAGTATTTTCAACTCTTCCAATAATACCAAAATGGAATCAAGTTAAACTGCAAAAAGGAGATATGATCCAGACCGTTGAACATCATATCAGCCTATGATCATCTCTGTAGAAGATAAAATTTTTTACAACAGCCAGCAGCCCAAAGATTGATCTGAGAATAGTTCAAAGTATAAAATTAAAAACATGAAAAGGGAACAGTGGAAATGCAAAGGCATGTAAAGTCTCAATGGCAGGGCACAATAATAACCAGATTGCATTTGAAGAAAAGGATGTCAGAAAACCTAAATGTATTGGAGTTAGATACCTTCTGATAATTCAAAGAAGTCCACATATTTTATTTATCTTCATTACCAACTTATGAGTAGAGGAAGAACAAAGGACTAACAAACAAAGATTTGTCCAAGGTTGTAAGGCCAGTCTCTAAAATTAAATGCTTCTTTCATTAAACTGTGTTGGAAATAATGATGGGGTCATTGCTATAAAGAAGATTTCAATATTTTAGATCACATCAAATTAGGCAATGAAAATAAGGAATACATGATAAGAAGATGGAAGGACAAAATGTAAATATACTGCAAAGAATTGCCTGGCATTAAAGATTAGAGGATAATATTATGAAAAATTATATGCCAACAAATTGGAAACCTAGAAGAAATGGATAAATACCTAGAAACAGATGACCTCCCAAAACTGAATCAGGAAGAAATAGAAAATTTGAACAAACCAATTACCAGCAATGAAATTCAATCAGGAATCAAAAGAACTCCCAACAAACAAAAGTCCAGAACCAGATGGCTTCACAGGTGAATTCTACCAAATATTTAAAGAAGAGTTAATACCTATTCTCAAACTATTCCAAAAAATAGAAGAGGAAGGAAATTTTCCAGTTTTATTCTATGAGACTAGCATTACCCTGATACCAAAACAAGATAAAGACACTACAAAAAAGAGAACTACAGGCCAATGCCTCTGATGAACATAGATACAAAAATCTCAACAAAATATTAGCAAACTGAATCCAACAATATATTTAAAAAAATAATGGGATTTACTCCTGGGATGCAAGAGCAGTTCAATATTTGCAAATCAACAAGAGAAAGAATAAAAACCATATGATCATTTTAATAGATGCAGAAAAAGCATTTGACAAAGTACAACATCTATTCATGATAAAAACCCTCGACAAAGTGGGTTTAGAGGGAACATATGTTAACACAATAAAGGCCGTTTATGAAAAACCTACAGCTAACATCATTCTCAGTGGTGAAAAACTGAGACTATTGGGACTTCATCAAAATAAAGCTTCTGCACAGCAAAGGAAAAAAATCAGTGAAACTAAATGGCAACCTGTGGAATGGGAGAAGATATGTGCAAATGATATATCTGATAAATGATTAGTATCCAAAGTATGTAAAGACCTTATAAAAGTCAATATCCCAAAACAATCCAATTTAAAAATGGGCAGAAGACATGAATAGACATTTTTCCAAAGAAGACATACAGATGTACCCCTACATTTATTGCAGCATTATTTACAATAGCCAAGATATGGAGGCAGCCCAAGTGTCCAACAATAGATGAATGGATAGAGAAGGTGTTGTGTGTATATATTACTCAGCCATAAAAAAATAAAATCTCTTGCCATTTACAACAACACATGGATCTAGACAGTATAACGCTAAGTGAAATGAGGCAGTCAGAGAAAGACAAATACCATATGATTTCACCCATAAGTGGAATTTAAGACACAAAAGAGGAGTGCCTGGGTGGCTTAGTCAGTTAAGCATTTGCCTTTCGCTCAGGTCATGATCCCAGGTTCCTGGGATTGAGTCCTGTGTCAGACTCCCTGCTCAGCGGGCAGCCTGCTTCCCTCTCCCTCTGCTACTAACCTTGCTTGTGCTCTCTCTTTGCCAAATAAATGAATAAAATCTTTAAAAAAAGGAAACAAAACAGAAAAAATAGAGAAACCAAAAAACAGACTCTTAACACTAGCGAACAAACCGATGGTTACGAGAGGGGAGGTGGGTGGGGCAGTGGGTGAAATAGTTGAGGGACATTAAGAGTCACTTATTGTGATCACTGAGTAATGTATAGAATTGTTGAATCATTATATTGTACACCTGAAACTAATATAACACTGTATGTTAATTATACTGGAATTTTAAAAATTCTGGTGTATATATGTGTTTATAGTGAGTGGAACCATTCAAGTCCATTACCGTGAAAAATTATCCTTGCAGCCCAATAAAGATGCAATAACCCCCACCCCACAAAAAAAGAAAAAGAAAAAGAATTGCCTATGAGGAAGAATAGAAGAATTTCTATGAAGAAAATTAGGCATTCTTAGTATCTAACAGAACACAATCTACTGTGTCACACTCTTTTGATATTTCATTTTTAAATAAATTTTTCTTAAAATACTTATTTCTTATCATAAAAGTAATATGCATTTGTTTAAAAAATATATAAAAAGATTAGCAAAAAGATAAAAATTAAAATTACCTTCAGTAGCACCAGTAAGAGATAGTTGCTCCTCAAACCAACGTTAAGTGTTCACTGTCTACCATATATAACACTATCTCACAGACCTCATCTCCCAAGATCTCCTCGACTCCCTGCCTACCAGGCATACTGGCCTTCTTATTGTTCCTTGAACATTTCTAACAGCGACCATTTTCTCTCCTTTATGGATATGTATGTAGGGATATCTGGGTGGCTCAGTTGGTTGAGCGTCTGCCTTTGGCTCAGGTCATGATCCCAGGGTCCTGGAATCGAGTCCCACATCAGGCTCCTTGCTCATTGGGGAGCCTGCTTCTCCCTGTGCCTGATGTTCCCCCTGCTTGTGCTTGCTCTCTCTCTCTGACAAATAAATAAATCTCTTAAAAATTAAAAAAAAAATTGTTTTCTTTCTAAAAAAAAAGATATGTATGTAAAAATAAAAAAAGACTAAATAGCTCTTGGAATATAGTGACAACTCAATACATGAACACTACTAAATTATTAATTTTTCAAACAATGATTTCTTAATTTTATTTGCATTTCTTTGTTAGTGCAAACTATATTTTCTTATGATCACTAAGCAATTCTTTATTGAATTAGTTGATCGTGGCTTTTGCCTGTATACCTATTGGTATGTTTAGATTTTTTTATTCATTTGTGAGTGTACTCTCTTTACTAAATATTACATTTAACAGATAAAATTTCCTTAGCATAATTTTTTTTTTGTTGTGGGCATTTAAAAAATACATTAAGTATTTAAAATGATTTTATCTAGTTAACATGTTTTTCATATAACCTTTGTCTTGATCATCACATATTATTCATTTGTTCAAAAAATATTTTGAGCACAGACCATGAATTAGGCATATGTATTAGGTGTTAGAGATACAGCGGTGAACTGAAGAGACAAGGATGATACTCTTATAATGAGTACATTTGAGAGAGGAAGACAATAAGCAACTAAGTAAACTTAAAAAGTTAGATTGTAAAAAGTATAATGAAAAAAACAAGAACATATAATGGAGGAAGTAACTGGGGGTACAATATTTGAGCTGATAGCTGAGAATTAAAAAAAAACCCAAAACTCAGCCATATAGAGGAAAACCACTCTGGGTAAAAAACAGCAAATGCAAAGGCCTTTGGGCAACAAAGTTAGATGTGGTTAAGACACACAAAACCAGTGTAACTGGATCATAGTGAGTGAGAAAGAGTTTATAGGCCATTGTAAAGAGTTTAGATTTTATTTCAAGAGTAATGAAGAGCTGTGAGACTTAACAGATGGGACATGATGGTTATCATCACTTTTAAGACTATATATTTAAGAACAAGGAATAGTAAAATTGATGTAAGTTGAGTTCAACACAATTCAGTTCATATGTGTAGCTATTGGAACTCATTTAGCAAGAAATCCATTGGTAGGGCAAACTCTAGGGGAAATCGACCAGGACTCTATCTCAATAATACCATCAAGGACCCAGGTTCTTCTTAACCTCCCTTTGTTATATCATTAATATATACTGACTTGTACAAGATGAAGCAGTTCCAGGTATCACACAGATAGATGACTCCCCCAGTGTCTGCCATAACCATTGCATTTTACAAAAAGCCTTAAAAATGTAGATTCCCTTGGGGTGCCTGGATGGCTCAGTCGTTAAGCATCTGCCTTCGGCTTAGGTCATGATCCCAGGGTCCTGGGATTGAGCCCCGCATTGGGCTCCCTGCTCTGCGGGAAGCCTGCTTCTCCTTCTCCCACTCCCCTGCTTATGTTCCCTCTCTCGCTGTATCTCTCTCTGTCAAATAAATACATAAAATCTTGAAAAAAAATGTAGATTCCCTTGATTTGGAAATTCCAACTTTAGGAAATGATTACAAGACAAAATAAAGGTCATCTCATTTTTAAAGGAGATTTCACAAAAGATAGATTCACCCATTTATTCAACAAAAAATGTATTGATTACTAGTAGCACCGTTCTACACATTTGAAATATAACAGTGAAAAAAGCAGACAAACATCTATATTCATAAATTTCACATACTTGGTGGGGGAGAAAGACAGTAAACAACATATTCAAGTAAAATATGTAGCATGTGAGATGTTGATTAATGCTAATAAATAATAACCCTGGGTGGATTGTAAGCCTGTTAACTTCAATGGGGAATATGAAAGGAAAACAACTTTTTGTTGAGGATAAGTTTGGCTTTTAGTATGGTCAAATGAAAAGATCCAGTTGGAAAAGTGGGTTTGAGATTTGGATTCGATTACGAGGTAAAGCTATAGCTTTAGAAGCAAGAAACTGAAGCTCCTGTGGAAGCAATTGGAAAGGAAGCAAACCTCTAAGATGAGAGAATAGATTTTCAACAAAGGGAGAAAGGGGCCTTTTGTGAATGCTATCTCTGGATAGGAAAGGAATGAAAGAAGGAACAAATTCTTCAGATATTTGCAAGGGAATCGTTGTCCCTAGGGTAGAGAGAGATCTTAGTTAAGAAATGAGCATCTGACATTATTCATCCTGCAACATTCAACCTTGAAGATGTTTACCAATGATAATGAATAATCAGTAAACAAATATGCATTGCTTCCAGCAAAACAGTCTTGTGGCTCCTGTGGTGGAGGATGTTTTCTTATAACACTAAAAATGAGGTGAAACATCTGTGAGGTGAGTAGAATTAATATGTTAACAAGTAAAAAAGAAAACAGCTAAAATCAAAAGCCCTTTTTTATAGGCTGAGGTTCTTTTTTTTAATTAATGAATTTTAAATTTTAGAGCAGTTTAAGGTCACAGTAAAATTGAGCAGAAAGCACAGAATTCCCCTATACCCCCTGTCTACACACACACACAATCTCCTCCACTATCAACATCCCCCGCCAGAGTAGTACATTTGTTACAATTGATGAACCTACGTTGAGACATCCTTATCATCCAAAGTCATGGTTTACATTAGGGTTCATTTTGGTCTTGAAGGTTCTATGGATTTTGACAAATGTGTAATGAATGACATTAATGAATGAATCCGCCATTGTAGTACTATATAGAATAGTTTCACTGCCCTGAAAACACTCTGTGCTCTGCTTATTAATCCCTACCTCTCCCTTAACCCCTGGCAACCACTACTCTTTTACTGTTTCCATAATTTTGCCTTTCCAGAATATCAGATACTTGGAATCTTACAGTATGTAACCATTCCAGATCAGTTCCTTTAACATAATATGCATTTAAGTTTTCTCCATGTCTTTTCATGGCTTGATAGCTTACCTCTTTTTAGCAGTGAACGATGTTCTATGGTCTGGAAGTACCATTCAATTACTGAAGGACATCTTAATTACTTCCAAGTTTTGGCAATTATATATAAAGCTGCCATAAACATCTGCATATAGTTTTTGGGTGGATGTAAGTTTTTAGTCAATTTGGCAAATACCAAGGAGTGTCATTGCTGGATCATATGGTAAGGGTATGTTTGGTTTTATAGGAAACTGTCAAACTGTCTTCCAAAGTGGCTGTACCATTTTGCATTCCCAACAGCAATGTATGAGAGTTCCTGTGGCTCTAGATCCTTGTCAGCGTTTGGTGTTGTCAGGATTCTAAATTTTAGCCATTCTAATACATGTGTATGGGTAATCTCACTGTTGCTTTGATTTGCATTTCTCTGATGGCATATGATGTGGAACATCTTTTCACATGCTTATTTGCCATCTGAATATCTTCTTTGGTGAGAAATCTGTTCAGATCTTTTACCCATATTTTGAACTGGTCATCTGTCTTCTTATTGTTGATTTTTAAGACTTCTTATTTTGGATAATAGTCCTTTGTCAGATGTGTCTTTTGGTAATTGTTTTCTCCTAGTCTGTGGCTTTTCTTCTCATTCTCCTGACAGTGTCTTTTGAAAAAGCAGGAGTTTTTAATTTTAGTAAAGTCCAGATTATCAATTATTTCTGAGTTCATGGATCATGACATTAGTGTTGTATCTAAAAAATCATTGACATAAGAGAGGTCATCTAGATTTTCATTGACATAATAGAATTCATCTCAGTTTTCTGCTATATCTTCTTTTATATCTATCTTTTATAGCTCTGCATTTTACATTTAGCTCTATTTTGAGTTAGTTGTTTTTTTTAAAAAGATTTTATTTGACAGAGAAACACAGCAAGAGAGGGAGCACAAGCAGGGGGAGTGGGAGAGGGAGAAGCAGGCTTCCCGCTGAGCAGGGAGCCTGATGCGGGGCTCGATCCCAGGGCCCTGGGACCATTTCCTGAGCCGAAGGCAGATGCTTAACGACTGAGCCACCCAGGCACCCCTTGAGTTAGTTTTTGTGAAGGAAATTAAATCTGTGTCTGGAGTCTTTTTTTTTTTTTCTTTCTTTCTTTCTTGCATGTGAATGTTTAGTTGTTCCAGCATCATTTGGTGAAAAGACTATCTTTTCTCTATTACATTGCCATTACTCCCTGTCAATGATGAATATACTCTGTGGGGCTCTATTCTGGGCTCTCTATTTTTTTCTCTTGATCTATTTGTCTATTCTTTTGCCAATCTCACACTGCTTTGACTACTATAGCTATATAGTAAGTTTATGAGGGCCAATAGTGTTAGTTCTGTGACTTTGTTCTCTTTCAGTATTGAGCAGGCTAGTCTGGGCCTTTTCCTTTCCATATAATTTTTAGAATCAATTTGTCTATATCCACAAAATAACTTTCTGAAATTTTGATTGGGATTGCATTGAATCTATGGATCAAGTTAGGAAGAACTGACTAATTGACATTAATAAGTCTTTCTATCCATGAACACAAAATATTCCTCTATTTATTGCTTTTCTTTGATTTCTTTCATCATAGTTTTGTAGTTTTCTTGATATTGATTTTGTTTAGATCCTAGCCTTGCATATCTGGGATAAATTCCATTTGATCATAGTATATAATTATCTTATATGTTGGTGGACTTCATTTGCTAATATTTTCTTGCAAATTTATGCACCCATATTCATGAGAGATATTGGTTTGTAGTTTTACTTTTTTGTAATGTTTTTGTGTGGTTTTGTATTAGGGTAAAGTGGGCCTTATAGATTGAGTTAAGAAGTATTTCTTCTGCTTCTGTCTTGTGGAAAAGATTGTAGAGAATTTCTTAAGTGTTTGGTAGAAATTATGAGTGAATCCATCTGGGTTTAGTGTTTTCTGCTTTGGAGGTTATTAATTATTGATTTAACTTCTTTAGTAAATATAAGGCCCATTCATATAGTCTAACTCTTCTTGTGTGCGTTTTGGTAGATGTGCCTGTCAAGGAATTCGTCCATTTCATCTAGGTTTTCAAATTTGTGGTCATAAAGTCATACATAGTATTCCTTTATTATCCTTTTAATTTCCATGGGATATGTGGTAATGTCCCCTTTTTCATTTCTAAAATTAGTAATTTGTGTCTTCTCTCTTTTTTCTTAGCCTAGCTAGAGACATTGATTTTATTGATTTTTAAAACAACCAGCTTTTGGTTTCATTGACTTTCTCTGTTGATTTCCAATTTCCAAGTTCATTGATTTCTGCTCTAATATACATTATTCCTTGTCCCCTGCTTACTTTAGATGTAATTTGCTCTTCTTTTTAGTTTCCTAAGGTAGAAACTTAGATTATTAATTTTAGATCTTCCTTCTTTTGTAATATATGTAATCAATGCTATATATTTCCTTTTAAGCACTGCTTTTGCTGAATCTCACAAGTTTTAAATTGTATTTTCATCTTCATTTACTTCAAAATATTTTTAAATTTCTCTTGGTATTTCTCTTTTGACTCATGTGTTATTTAGAAGTATGTTGTGTAATCTCCAAGTATTTGGGGATTTTCCAGTTATCTGTTATTGATTTCTGGTTTAATTCCATTGTGGTGTGAGAGCACACATTGTATGATTTATATTATTCTAAATTTGTTAAGGTTTTTTATTTAAAAATTTATTTATTTGAAAGAGACAGACAGAGAGCACGCACTACAGAGAGCACGAGCAGGGAGGAAGGGGCAGAGAGAGAGAGAGAGAGAGAGAGAGAGAGAGGGAGAAGCAGGCTCCTCACTGAGCAGGGAGCCTGACCCAACCTGCTATGCAGGGCTCCATCCAAGGACCCCAGGATCATGACCTGAACCAAAGTCAGATGCTTAACCAACTGAGCCCCCCAGGCACCCTTGTTAAGGTGTTTCTTTATGACCCAGAATATAGTCTATTTTTGTGTATTTTTCATGTGACCATGAGAAGAATGTGTATCCTGTTGTTGAATAAAGAAGTCTATAGATGTCAATTATATTCAGTTGATTGATGGTACTATTGAGTTCAGCTCTGCTCTTACTGATTTTCTTATCTATTGGATATCTGTTTTCAATAGAAGAGTGTTAAAGTTTCCAACTACAATAGTGGATTCCTCTATTTCTCCTTGCAGTTCCATCAATTTTTGCCTCATGTATTTTGAAGCTATGTAGTTAGGTGCATACACGTTAAGGATTGTTATAGCTTGTTACAGAATTGACTCCTTTACATTGTGTAATGTGCCTCTTTGTTCATGATAATTTTCCTTGTTCTGAAGTCTGCTGTGTCTGAAATTCATATACCTGCTACTGTCTCTCTCTCTTTTTTTTTTTTTTAAGATTTCACCTGTTTATTTGACAGAGACATAGCGAGAGAGAGAACATAAGCAGGGGGAGTGGGAAAGGGAGAAGCAGGCTTCCTGCAGAGCAGGGAGCCCAATGCGGGGCTTGATCCCAGGACCCTGGGACCATGACCTGAGCCAAAGGCAGACGCTCAACGACTGAGCCACCCAGGCGCCCCACTACTGCATTCTCTTAATTAGCATTAGCATGCTGTATGTTCCTCCATCCCTTTACTTTTAGCCTATATGTGTGTCTTTACATTTAAGATGGGTTTCTTGTAAAAATTACATAGTTTGTTCTTTTTTGATCTACCCTGATAATCTCTATTGTTTTAAGTAATTATTGATGTAGCTAGATTAATATCTACCATATTTGTTGCTGTTTACTACTTGCTGCCTTTGTTTTGTATTACTATATTTGTCTTCCACTCTTTTTTCTAATTGTGATTTTAATTGAGAATTTTACAGGATTCTATTTCCTCTTCCTAATGTATCAATTATGCTTCTTAAAAAATTTTTTTAGTGGTTGCCCTAGAATTTGCCATGTACATTTACAACTAATCCAGCTCCATTTTCAAATAACATTATACCATTTCATGGGTAGTACAAGTGCTTCATAATAACAAAATATTCCTAATTGCTCCTCTTGTATCATTGCTGTCATTTATTTCACTATTACATAAGCTCTGATCTTCAAATACATTTTTGTTATTATTTTGAACAAACTGTTATCTGTTAGATCCATTAAGAATAAGAAAAATAGAAGTTTTTATTTTACCCGCACTTACTCCTTCTCTAATGCTCTTCCTTTCTTTATATAGATCTTATAATCTTATATATCTTATATGTAGATCTGAGTTTCTGACTTAACATTTTCCTTTTCTCTAGAGAACACTTTTTAACATTTCTTGGAAGCAGACCTACTGGTCACAAATTCTATTCAAATTTCGTTTGAGAAATTTTTTCTTCCTGACTTTTGAAGGATAATTTCTCAGGGTACAGAATTCTAGGTTGGTGATTTTGTTTGTTTGTTTCACACTTTAAATATTTTACTGCATTCTCTTCTTGTTTACATGGTTTCCTAGGAGAAGTAGAAAGTAATTCTTACCTTTGTTCCTCTAAATGATGGTGTTTTTTTCTCTAGCTTCTTTCAAAATTTTTTCTCTTTTATTTTCTGTCTATGATAGGCATAGGTGTAGTTTGACTGGCACTTTCCTACTTGGTGTTCTCTGAGTTTCCTGGCTCTGTGGCTTGGTGTCTGACATTAATTTCAGGAAAATATTCCCATTATGCATATGTTACATTTTTTGCAGTTGTCTCACAGTTCTTGGATATTCTGCTTTTTGTTTTTTTTTTCCAGTATTTTTTCTCCTTGCTTTTCAATTTTGAGAACTTCTATGACATATCCTCAAGCTCAGAGATTCTTTGCTCAGCCATGTCCAGCCTACTAATAAGCCCATCAAAGGCATTCTTATATCTGTTGCAGTGTTTTCTGATCTCTAGCATTTCTTTTTGATTCTTTTTGGAATTTATTTCTCTCTGCTTATATCATCTGTTTCTGCATATTATCTACTTTGTTTTTAATGAGCAACCTTTGTATGTTCATCATAGTTGTTCAAATTAATAATTTGTTATTCCAACATCTCTATTCTGTCTGAGTCTGGTTCAGATGCTTGTTCTGCCTCTTCAAACTGTGTTTTTTGCCTTTCAGCATGCCTTGTAATTTTTTGTTGAGAGCTGGACATGGTGTGTGGGGTGAAAGGAACCCTGGTAAATAGGACCTTAGCAATGTGGTGGTGAGGTGTGAGGTGAGGAGAAGGGGTCTATAGTCCTATGATTAGGGCTCAGTATTTTAGTGAACCTATGGCCTTCATCTGTAAATGTCAGAAGCGTTTTTCAGGCCCCCAATCCCACATCTTAGGGGAAGGATGGCCCGAGGGCTGGAGTTGAGTAATTGGATGGGTGGAAGGCTAGAGGCAGCTGGAGGTGGGTATTTCCTTTCCCCCAGGTTAGTTCCACTCTGATACAATCCCAATAGTTTAGGCTCTGGTTCTGATGAAATAGTTTCTCTCCAATGCAGGCCTTATTGAAAAGAACAGAATGCTCTGGCATATTTCAAAATGGTTACTTTTCCTCTTTTCCTATCAATCTCTCAAGGGTTCTCAAGGTCTTTGTTTTTTGTTTTTTTTCTTCTGATAGTCACTGTGGGAACCTGGTAGAGCTTCAGGAAGTGAAACACAAAAGCATGGGTCCCCTTCTCTTGGATTTTTTAACTCTCAGACTTATCCACATTGAGCACCCAGAATTTGTCAATTACACCTTGAGTTTTCCAATCCTGGTACTGGTTTCCATGGAGGTTTCTGCCTATGAGTTTCTGCTCTGCTAAGTTGTGCTTCTCTGTATGGACTATCTCTCAAATGTTGGGGGCAGCATTTTAGTCTGTCACCTCACTGCTCTAAGAGATCAAAGAAAAGTACTGAGCTTTCAGTTTGTTCAGGTTTTGATTTGTTGTTAGGATGAAGTGGCAACTTTGAAGTTCCTTCCAGCTCTCCTCTGTAACAGAGACTGGAAGTCCTAATCCTGCTATTTAATTGGTGAGTGTGTTCTCACTGTGCCCACCCCTGTTCACCCTGCTCACACTCCCCTGCACTTCCTTAGTCTCCTTTGAGATTTCTAACTCTAACACAAGGACTGTGTTCAGTCTACCTTGGCTCGTCTGAGTACTTATACTATGCAACCATGAAAAATGAAGAAAAAAAATCTATCAGGGACTTGAGTTATTTGACAAAAATAAAGGAGACCAACTTTTTTCTTTTTTTTAAATTTTTTTAAAAATTTTATTTATTTGAGAGAGAGAATGAGATAGAGCATGAGAGGGGGGAGGGTCCGAGGGAGAAGCAGACTCCCCACTGAGCAGGGAGCCTGATGCGGGACTCGATCCCGGGACTCCAGGATCATGACCTGAGCCGAAGGCAGTCGCTTAACCAACTGAGCCACCCAGGCGCCCCCAACCTTTTTTTCTTAATAGAACTCAGAAATGGATAGTATCTGGTATTTCTTCATTGGTTTATGTGACAAGAATTTTTTTTAATTAAAAAAAGTGCTTTAGAGCTTTTGAAACTTCTATCTTATATAGCCAGGAATGGGTGCACAACCAGGATTTACTAAAAGACTAAACTACAGGCCTTCTGTAAGTAGCATTTCTGTCTTTCAAGGTACAGATATACTCTGTGGCATAACTTTGCTAAAATATCTCCTAAGGATAACCCTGATGCAGGATGGCAAAACTCTTCTAGCCAACATGCCATGAATGAAAAGACATGGGGCAATCTCCACTCCCTCTGAATGAATCACTAAATCAACCAAAGCAGAAGGGAGGGAAATGGGAAGAGGCTCCATGCCTGAGATAGTGGATCAGAGAATTCTTGCATGTCTGAGTGGTAGAACCCTGCTCAACAGTAAGAAATGTCTCTCTCAAAAATGTTAGCTCATTTGGGGTGCACCTGGGTGGTTCTGTCAGTTAAGCGTGTGCCTTTGGCTCAGGTCATGATCCTAGGGTCTGGGATCTAAGCACCCCCACACAGCTGGCTCCTTGCTTAGCCTGGAGTCTGCTTCTCCCTCTCCCTCTGTATGCGCCCCCCCTGGCCCCATTCTCTCTCTAATGAATAAATAAAATCTTAAAAAAAATGTTAGCTCATTTGGAATTTGGGGTATTAAGAGTCTTTATTTTTTATTTTCTTTTAACTCATATAGATGGCTTATCACTTCAATTAATATTTCATTCCTTTTCAGTATATTCATGAGTTAAATCTAAAATGAGCTTGCACATGTGGACTTTTGTGAACATTATAATTTCAGACCCAAAATCTACCTAGCAATCTTCACAGCATAATAAAGAAAAAGAAGTTGATAGAAATTAAAGCAGCAGAAGGGGGCAGTAAAACTCAACAGAATGCTCTGGTAGATTTCTAATATGCTTTCTTACTTTTCCTTCATACAGAGAATTTCCCAACACATTTTAGAGACTAATTTAAAAAAAAAGACTGTACCATAGATATATATATTTGTCTAAAATATACACAGAAACACTAAATGTATATAAAAGTGAGAGCTATGATTTTACATAATCAAAACCTTATTTTTTATGGTGTGATATATCAAGGCACAATAATCCTGGTACTTTTCCACATAAAACAGGTTTAGCCTTTTGGATTTGGTTGGGACATTTAATATCTCCTCATGACCAGCATCCCCAAATGTACTATCCATTCTATTTCATGGTCTCAGACTTGTCAAAATTATTTAATAAATCATATCATAATGGTTTTTCCTCAAGCCCATATTTGGACTTCCTTTCTAAACTGTGCCCATCCTTAAAGTGTCATTTTCTCTTTGAACTCTTTTCTGACTGTGTAAGTACATGGAAGTCTCTCCACTCAACCATGTCATTGAAATTACAGGTTTAACCAAGTAAGTTAGCCAAATAGATTTTTTTCATTGAATTTTCACTATGAGAGAGAGTTCAATTCCTTTACATTCCAAGTAGTCTAAATGTGATTATTCTCTACACAGTTTTGTCCTCACCTTTGAATTTAGTCTGTCTGCGAACAAGAAATGGCACACAGTAAGTATACAATTAAGCCTTGATAACAAGGATATCGATGATGATGACTTCAACATGAATTCAGGATTGCAATGTAGAATTTGAGTGCAGTACCAGAGTCAGAGCATGGAATCTTACATGACACCTAAAAAACTCAAATGCATCGTACTAAATATCACTTTAAAACTTGAGTAGATACAACTTACTCATTTAACAGAAAATTGAATTATTATGAAAAAATTATGCTCTTAGTTAAAATTTCATGTAGGACTTAGCACAATAAATGGGAGTGTCACAAATTGAATGATTAAATATGACTAGAGGAGGAGAAAGGTTTCTTGGATGAGATGGAATTTTAGTCATTTGTGTCTCATGTAAAATCAGATAATGTGTTCCTTAAGCAAAATGGTAAGAAAAAAAATTCCAAGTGAGTCTTTTTTTTTCTTTAAGACTTCTACACATTGAGGTATCTGGTGTAGTTTTTCCATTAGAACTAAGAATTTATGGCTTAACTGAACTTTTTATTCTCCACTTTGATGCTGGTCACTTTTTCTTTCTTTCTTTCTTTCTTTCTTTCTTTCTTTCTTTCTTTCTTTCTTTCTTTTCTTTCTTTCTTTCTTTCTTTCTTTCTTTCTTTCTTTCTTTCTTT